>NC_141322.1:17945222-18262722 GCF_037954235.1 Aulostomus chinensis
GTGCATGGTGGAGTTTGTTTGACATGCAGCAGGCTGTTCACAGTGTGTTTTGGCATGGGTATACACACACGCGCACACACACACACACACACGCACATGCACACGTACACACACACAAACACACAAAACCTGGTCTAGTAAAGCAGGGGATGTGGGCTGAGTGGGTTTGTCTCAGAGAAGGGCAGCAGACAGAGGGTCTTGTTGCTGTGGGAGGATGTGGGCAGAGACTACGCTCAGACAGATGAGGGGAAATGATCGAAAGATGGAGCGATAAGTAGTCCGAAGTCTGAGAGAACCTTCTTCTTCTCCCCCTTCTCTTCTCTGTCATCCCCTGGCTGGTGAATGAAGGTCTATTGTGTATGTTGGACGGGACGTCTTGCATGTTGACCCTCAACTAGAGGTCACAAGGGGAGCAGGGTGGATGAGAGAGAGCTTATAATTGCAGCACAGGCACAATGATGAGGTGCTGCTGTTCTGCCAGCTCGGCCTGTTGGACGCTGCCAGGCAGAGTCGAGCAGGTTTCATTTCATGATATGCAGATATAAAGTCTGTCTCTTCTGTCAGGTGACTGTTTTTGATTTAACATTTTTTTGGTGTGTCATCCGCAGTTAGCTATGATAATGCTGACTTGTTAACATTCAAGTTCATAAACTCAAGGGGAGTTAAAAAAGTTTTGTGAGAACCTGAGGATTTGGCTCTTGTGCACTGAAGAAACCACTTGCTGGTCAAAACATAAGCATTTTTCCTTGTAACATAGCCATGTTCTTTTGACTGTCTCTTCCTGAACTGTATGAGAATGTTGATGTGTTTGTGACATTAAATGTTAGCTTCTAGGCTAAAGGAAGTATGACACCATTGACAGGCTACCAAATTGAATCCACTGCACAATGTTTCCCCAGTTAGACATTTGGGACATCCCAACATTTGGGATGATTTAAATAAAAAACTTCATAAGATATAAAATATGAGTCTAGACTGTATGACATATTACATACTATACCTTTAATAATGGCTGAGTATTGCAATTCTGCGCCTCATGATTCAAACTTGCTAACATAGACTGCCAGCAGGTCATGTAGAGGTTCAATTCACAGACCTGCAAGAAGTCACCCTAAACTTTCCCAAATATTCAACAAACCTTAGATGTCATGTACAGATATTATAGGCAGAATTTAAAATATGCTACAGTTGAACTTATTTCTAGGATTTATCATCTAGTGTCAACATTTTTTCTGGCCCGGAGCTGTGAGAAACACAGGTGGAAACAAAGTTGATGCCAGACGTGGGTCTTGGCCCCTCTGAGCAAGTGCAGGATGCCAGGGTCTCAGAGGAGCTGAGGTTTGGTGGCAGTGGTGTGTGTGTGTGTGTGTGTGTGTGTGTGTGTGTGTGTGTGTGTGTGTGTGTGTGTGTGTGTGTGTGTGTGTGTGTGTTTGATCCAATTGGCTCATTTCTGGTCAGTGTGTCTGTCAGTCTGTCATGTGAGAGGGCATGCTCAGTGCATCTGAAACTCCCGGGCTGACGGCTGGCGGGCATGGCTCAGCCACCGCTGCTCCACCTGGCTGATTGATGCGGGCCTGTTTGAAGTCAACTCCAAGAGAATGAGGTGCATTCATGAGCTGCTGCACCCGCCACACTCCCTAACCCCACCTCTCACTTCTACCACCATCCCCCCCAACTCTGTTAACAGCTGAAACGCTACACGGCTCAGAACCCACGGAGGTATGAAACTGAGGTGGACAGACGGCAGGATGATAGACAGCTACGAGATATTCTCCATCCAGTTATGTTGTTCTACATCGCAGTGTGTAAACACACGACACATCACATCAATACTGTCTCTGACATTACCAATCGATCACTGCACACACTGAGTAACTGTTGCATCATTGATGGATCTGTGCCATATCACGAAAAGCTGTAAGCCTGAATTGAACCTTGAATTTTTCACCTCTTCAATATTCTGCCTCTTAATATTTCCACATTTATTACATGATTCTCACTTTTACAGAAAAGAAATGTTTGGGTTTTTTTTATTTGGTTTATCTTGGTGTATAAAAATCACTAATCTTCAGCCAACATAATTGATATTGTTTTGTATTTGAAGGTGGTCACTGATATTCCAATGATTGTTACATGGCAAAAATACTTCAAAATATAGTGATGCAGTTTAAAAACTAGAGTCCCGGTAATAGCCAGTTAATCTGCTAATGAGTCTTTTTTCCCTGCAACATCAGAAAATACTTCCATTAATAAAAAAACGATAATACATTCATACCCCAAAGATACACAGTAACACTTTGCTTATGTAGTAATATTGCATGTGTAATTTGTTTGTGTCTGGTTGTGCGTGTCTCATGTCATGCATAGGAGAGCGTGAGTCCCTTGGAGTTAGTATCAGAACGATCTACTGTTGACAGGCCGGGCCAAGGCCAGTTCCTGGCCCTCTCAGCACGCTTTGTCTGTGGGCTCCCTGGAATGTGCAGGAATGTGGGCTTCGACAGGTGGAGAGGTCCTGCTCAGACGCAGACACAACCCTAAACCCCCTGCTTTCCCCTCGTTCTCTCACTCTCTTTCAGCTGGCCCGCCTCCATGCTGCTTCCCGTCTGCTGTACCTCTCTTTAGAACAAGACCATGGCCTGTTGGGAAAATACAGAAATGTAGTGGTGTCAGGACCCCCCTCCCCCACACACACACACACACTCCTGTGCACTGAACTGACTGAGTGTGTATATTGTTGTTTATCATTTAAACTTATCAGTTGCAAGAGGAAGAATGTGCACGTTTGTATTTGAAAGTTTTTGTTTGTGTGTGTGTGTGTGTGTGTGTGTGTGTGTGTGTGTGAAGAATGAATATCAGGAAACCCTTCACATCTTTTCTCTGTGCACATGGCAAGGAGAGGAGAAGAGAAGAGAGAGAGAGAGTGTCAGACAAACGAGACAGAAGAGGTTGATTTAACATGAGAACAAGAGTCCAGGCATTTCCTTTCATTTGTTCCCTCGTGGCAATTTTCTTCCTCTGACTGATTGATTGGGTTGGGACACTATTGTCACCGCATTTGCAGAGATATTCCCATTCTCTCACGCAGGACTGTCAGGATGTTTCAGGGCGAAAGCCCGGGCCTTCCCATTCCCAGCACTTCTTTTCCACCTGAACAGGAGGCTGACAGGTATTTATTCAGGTTAAACAAGAGAAAAGATGTGTAAAACTTAAAAAACAACAACAACCTATCGCTTTCCTCATCCTCCATCCACCCACCACCCTGTTCTCTTTACTTAGATTCTTATCGTGGCTTATCGCTTCCTGTAGAGACCCAGAGGTGCCTTTACCCTCAGCTTTATGCTCTTTAAAAAAAAAAGAAAGAAAGAAATTTAAAAAATACAAGCAAAAATTACTTATACAATCGTATACTGTCCAAACTAAACAAACATTTTAAAATTTAAATTTTTTTTGCCGCTGTTTGGTTGAATTTCATGTTGTACAGATTTCACATTAATATTTACAACAGCATGAAATAAATCGCTTGACAGGTGGAACATTGGAGACAAAATCCATACACAGATCTGGGGAGAACCGCACTGTTTGAACCAACTTTTTTTTCCTTTTACTATGTTGGCATTCTTTCCGTCTATCAAAAAGAATTGTAATATTTGTCAGACTGGTACAGACTGAATTCTTTTATATTGGCCAATAATTTGGGGGGAGTTTGCTTACCAACTAGAATTTATTTTCATAATGTTTTGGTCTCAACATTTAGTGGAAGTTTAAGCTGCTAAAAGAAGCATCCAAGCAGAAGTACTGTCCCTCTGCAAGAATAACTGGGGTAGAATTATCAGAGTTCAACAGACTTATGTGGAGAAGATGATTAGGAATCATTTTTTAAAAAATGTAACCATAATATCATCTTTCCCCTTTAAAGTATTTCCTAAAATGATAAGTGTAATTACTGCAACCACAGATGATCTTTGTCAGGTCAAGAAGAGAACGAACAAACACACACACATACACACACACACACACACACACACACACCTACACACACACACACACACACACCTACACACACACACACACACACGTATTTATTTATTTATGATGGAAAAGTAAGTGATCATCTCCTGTTTAGATGACCAGCTGCATCATCCCCAGGACATTATTCACCATCTGAATCTCTAAAATGTGGTCACAAAGCATCATTGCTCTCTTTATTATACCTATAAGCATATTCATCCCATTATTTCTTATCCTATATAAAGCTAGAATATGATGGAGCGCATTAATCTGCAAATCTCATCCATTATGGACCTTGTTTGTAATTAAAAAAGGAAATATAAGGAGGATCAACATGTTACTAAGCTGTGATTGTGCCAGTATGAATGTCTTAAGTCCTGGGTCCCATCACACACACACACACACACACACACACACACACACACACACACACACACACACGCACACACGCACACACACACACACAGGGGTTTGTTGTGTGAGGCAAGACATGGATGTAGAGATGCAGCTGATAATGTTTAGAGCCTGATGACTGTGGTTTAATTTAGTTTTTGAAGATTTTTGATTCAAGACTGCATGTTACAGTATGAAGTGTAGAATCTCTGACTCTGCTGAGGTCATGGGGGTTGTGATTGATTTTTATGTTAATTTCAATGTTTCGGAAAAAGTTCTCTTAAAGGTTTTTGGTTTGATCGACAGCTGCTCCTGCTCACTGACAAACATCCTCCAGTAAGACAGTAAAACCTGAGTTGAAGTGAATGAGAGGAAGTATTATAAAGCGTTAGGTAACATGAATCATTATGTATGCAGTCTGTTTATATTTATTAAGTTAACTTTAATTTTATTTATTACTCTAGCAGGGATACTGCACGGCTAAAAGTACAAGTAAATGTAATTTTAATTCTCTTCATAGAGCTGCACACAAACTATTTAACGCATGACTATAACTCCTCTCCATCTTCAGTCTGTTGACTTTACAATGCGGCAGTAATTACCCTCCCAGTTCCATTACCGGACCACTTCTGGGGTAACCAGAGCCAGCCATCCCCTTCCCCTTTGACACCCACTTCAGCACACCTTGTCCTGTAAGACTTCTGTGTCCTCTGATTAGATTTGACTCTGCAAATTGAATCTCCCTTTGAAACAAACACCCTTTTATACACGTGATTACACACACAAACACAAACGAACCGGACACCAAAGCTGGACTTGTTTACGCAGCGACTCTTATTCTCAGTAAAAGCTGCTAATAAGAGCAAATTACTGACAACAACTCGGAAACATCGAGTGCCTGACTGCTCGGCTGTAATGGAGTTAGCTTCGGACCAATCCAATTACGGGCCTGTAAGGGACCATTGGAGCCTGCAGAGGGACGGATGGGATGGAAAGAGGGGTGTGTCAGCCTCGAGGGGGGGACAGGGTACCTGGCTCCTGAGCCGCTAACTGTCATTGTTTGGTTGTAATTGGATCACATGGTAGAATCGTCTCTGTCAGACTCAACCCGATCTGATCAGCCGTTATGAGTAAATATTAAAAACAAACAAAAGCACGCAAAGCTATGAAGCGAGAGAGCCGAGCTGTGTCTCCACGGAGCTCTTCATCAGCAGCGCAGTAATGGTCGGTCATGTTTCACTTTAGATTAGTTGAACTACAACACTTAAGATGATTGAAGTTTTTATTGAGCACTTTTAAGGTTAAGGACACATCTCGCCCCTTAGAGTTGGTGCGGTCTCTCATGTTGAGGATGGTGGATTGTTTATTTTCGTTCTGCTTCATGTGAGACATTAGGCTGGTAGTGACCCAGGAGGTCAAGGAGAACACAGCTCCCAGCCTGTTGGGTCAACTTTGTTTGACGTCTGGAAATGCTAGAGCTGTAACTCAAACCAGGCCCGTTAATCAGAGCTAATGCAACTTTGATGCAGCTGTATTTCTCCCTCTATCTCCACTTCATTTAACCTCCATTACCTCGGCCTCGCTTCCTCATTCCATGCCCCCCCCATCCCCCCGTCCCCCCCCCCCCCCCCGTCCCTAACCTCCCCCTTTTGTCTCCCCGTGGTGCTCTGTTCAACTGGCTCCATTACCAAAAGCCCCCGCTCCCCTCAGGCATCCCAAACCTCATTTACACAGATATGTTTAGCCAGCACAGGAAGCAACCCATGCCCTTAACAAAATTACGGTCCAGCTAACGAATGAGCCGCGGGGCTGGTCTGCAGGGACCAATCACAGACAGCCTCAGCTCTACTACTTCCTCCTTTAAAAAGCGAACAGGGGAATGGTAATCCCAAAATGCTGACTTTTTTTGTGTTCCCTTTTCTGTGGGATGACTTTGGACCTGACCAAGCTCTCACCTCTCACTATGTGAACTAATGTTGTCCATTACAGCGTTTATACGGTCTTCATGTGCTGCTTTGAGTGATGTTAATGATAAGGATTGTAATGATGGCGATGTAAATGCACTGAGTGCTGCGTTAACAGAGTCAGGGTGCACCGCCGTGCTCTGATCACTATCTCTGCGGCGCCTCAGTAATTTGGCTCTGAAGTTCCTTCTATTAATGCGGCTCTGCTTTTCCTTTTCCCTGCTCGTATCCTTTAGTTCTCTCATCCCTGCATTCCTCTTTGTGACTGGTGGAACTCCCTTGTTCCTCTAGTCACAGCCCGAGAGATCACACACTTTACATAGGGCTTGATATGACATTCAAAATGATACAATTTCTATTTATTCAATATGTATATGAAAAAGTGCCTCAGTGTGGCCTAATGACCTCGACTTAAATGTGTTTTCTGTTGGTGCAGGTCTGCAGGAGACCATTTGAAGTAATACTTCACCCAAAAAGTGTATTTTGTCTTTCAAGTCTTGAGTGAGTTGAGAACACAACGGCATTTCCCCCAGAGTGCAGAAAGAGCCAGCCATGTGTATTTAGCATGAGCGTACAGCAGGATAAAGATGATGCTTGACAGTTGGCAAACTGAAATGTTTGGGCCGTTTTGTGCTTGTTAGTGGTTTGTTGCCATTAGCTTCAAGCTAAATTTACTTGACGGGCTCTTTCTGCATTCTGGAGTCAGGAGAATTGATGCAGGAGGGAAAAAAAAACATCTTTATGACCTCAAAACACTGTTGTGGTACTTGAAAGGCACAAACACACAAAAAATGATCACTTTAACCTTTCTTAATTTTGTTGTTCCACCTTCGTCGAAATGTTCATGCTCAAATTGAACTGGTCTGTTTTAACTGCTCTTCCATATTTAGTTTCAAGCCTTTTAAAGATCTGAAGAGAATGAAACTGCATTCCTAAACTGGCGAGTGTCAGTAGAATCATTTTCCTACGGTGGTCATTTTTGACCAGGAACACCATGGATGTTCAACATAAATGCCTAAACCACATGAAAAACCAAAATGAAATGTTCAAATGCTCAGCAATCGGATGAAAAACACCATATTTAGGATTTCTGAAAGTTATAAATCAGATTCGACCCAAACGCTGACGGAAGGTTAAAAATGAGTGTGTCTCTTTGATTCCTGTTTAATATTCCGATGTTGTCCGTGGTCTTGGGTGGACCATGAGGCCGCTTATACATCCTCCCATTAAATTTCTTTCAGTATGCATCAGACACTCTGGAGGGTGTGAGCTATCTCTCCATCCCTTTTTCCAATCACCTCTCCCTCCATGCCCTCTGCTCAGGTAATTAACTTCTCCCTCCATCTGGAGCCCCTCCATGCCCAGCCTCTCTCTCTCTCTCTCTGCTCCTTATCTGGGCTCCTTTTCGACTGTTAAAACTATCAGCCGCCCTCCTCCTTCGCCCACTGCCCTGTCTAATTCCTCTGGCTGAAGGTGGTGGAATAGGTTTGGAATAATTCAGACCTTTTACACCACTGCCGCCGCTGCTCTCCCATCCTCTCACCCCCCCACATCCGATCCCTCTCTACCTGTTTTGTCCCGCGTTATTAAAAGAAACAGGGCTTTTCAAAGATTCATCTTTATCAAGTAGAGTTTGAATGGAGATTCAAGAGCAGGAGATTGGATTAATTAGACATGTTATCCTGATCAGTGAAAGGGAGACTTGATCCCTGTTCACTATATCCTGATTAGGACACACGCACACACTCACACACTGAGGAGACGAGGTAAGCAAAGACAAGCCAAATCTCTTGACTTTAGAAACTGCTATAGGGATTAAGTGGAGAATTGTAATTACATTTTCTCACTCCCTCAGTTCATTTGTATTGACGTGTTACTCCTCTGTCACACAGCAGAGAGGTCGTGGTCACTTGACAAAGACGGCTGGAATGAGGGGATGTGAAAGAGAGCGAGGCAGCTTTTGCCCCGGTGAGACAACCCAGGCGTTAATGCCGATCTGATTCAGTACGTAAAAGGTAACAGCTGGTAGATGTGACTACAAAGAAAGGTATGATCTTTGGCAAGCGACCATGAACACAGGCTTATTTCTTACAGTGATATGATAGAGAAAACTCAGATTGAATGTTAAAGACATTAAACACTCACTCTCACTGTTTATGTCCTCGCTAAGAAGCCCGTGACTCGCTCTGTGTGTGTGGGTGTGTGTGGGTGCGCGTGTGTGCGTGCCACTGCTCGCCGAGTCAGAGGTCAAGTGTTAAGTGCGGTGTGTGCGGTGAGGATTTGTTCCAGATCGTGTGTGGTTAGCCGAGATGAGGTGAAGCATGCGCTGTTAAAAATGATCTGAACTCAGAGCATGAGGCTGAAGTGAAGTCAGCAGAGACCTCGCAGACAAATTAATCAGAGGTTGTTGCAGTATAAGAGGCTCTTAGATGGTGATTGGCTCCTAAATATAAATACATTTTTACAAAGTTGAAAAAGACTCAGCGTTGACGTCCTCTCAGCTGGGCAAATTAACTCTCTCAAAGCAAATTGTAGCTTCAGATTACTTAAAAAGACTATCTCTCAATCAGCTTAGAGCCCAAATGAACTAGGGCTGATTTTAGGTTGAAAAACAATTAATGCTCATGTTAATTAGATTGTTTGCAAAATAAAAAAAAGAGAGCTGTCCGAGCACCTCATTGATTTCCTTTTCATTGCGCCTGTTGTGCCAGTGTATAGTAGACACTTTGTTTCCAGTAAGATTTCCTTTGGGCCAGATGCATAAGCTAGCAGTAACAAGTATCACGGCGTTACGGCTGTAGTATTTAAGGTAGTAATTTCTTCAATTTGGGGTGCTGACATGCAGAAGTCGTGCACTGATAAACACTGTCCCACCAGAAACATGAGCATTGCTGGTTGTAACAGCGTTCCGGGTGACAATCATTGGTTGTACACACAAACACAATCTTTTCAGACGTAATTCATGCTTGTGACTTAACTTCTGCTCTCTTCGTATGACACATTTTCAAACAATTTCCAGTTTGGCGCATCCTTAACAAAATGTTATTGGCCGTAGGTTTGTTAGAGGTCTTTCTAACTCACTGCCATTCCACTGACAACTTATAGTTCTGACTTTCTCTGATAGAAACAGAGATCCCCCATGATAAGTTTTGCAGGACTAGTTGGTGATCGGGGATCAATAATAACTCAACTATGTAACATGTCTTGCTTAAATTTAGTTTTAAGTCAGATTTTCTTTTTTCCGTTGAGAGAAATCTTGACGACAAGCAATCGTGCTGTTAGTAACAGCAAAACAAATTTATAGCTAAACAGACCATTTTCAGATATGGAGGTGCATTTATATTTGCATGATTGCAACTCTCAGCAGTAAACACTTAAAAACTGAAATTCGAAAAGACATTGCTTTATTCATTTGTTGTTGTTTTTTTATGCAATAGCTCTTCAGTCAGGGATCTGCCTTGGGCGTTCAGGGGAACCTTGGAGCACTTTAGAATCAGCCGATCAGAGGGTCTTTATTGTTGAACAAATACCCAGAGTCTACAGTTTCACTTTCTGCATTCTACTTTTGCCGCCACTTAAACAGCCACAAAAACAAATAAATTAACAGATTTCTATCATTAAATCCTCCGTCACTGTCTCGACCCATACATACAAGTTGGTATAGTTTCCTGGATTGAGGCCTCCTTCTTTTTTGCTCTGCTGTATCATGTTGCTGGGACAAAGCAGCACAGTTCCCTCCTCCTTTTACACCTTTGTCTATAACCAAGGAGGAAGACCCGATTCACACACCCTCCATACACTCTTTCCTCTCTTGAAGTGTTTACTGTTTACCGCTCTACATCTATGCGCTAACAGAGCGACGCTGCGACTCTTGGATGGTTTGCTGTTGGAGCTGGATGGGTGGATGGAATCAGAGAATGATAAAGGCAGAGGTGGGGAGCTGACAATGAGAAGGTGCAATAGGATAAAGGAAAGTAGCAGATTACTCGTAGTGCTTATCTCAAAGTGAAAGAAGGATACAGTGATGAAAGGAGGATAGCGAGAGATTTAGAGGGGTGTTTGGTGCTGGTTGGTTAGTGCAGGGTAGATAATGATTGCAGCTCCATATAAGACCTGGATCTCTGTCGCTGTCTCATCTCTCTGGGTCGTGATGCTACATGAAGATGAAATATAGCTGCCTTTTCATCTCTGCCCTCCTCCTCGTTCAGCAGCCTCTCTCCTGCCATCTTCAACCCACTGAGAGAGGATCTGGAACAGAAGAGGTCCTGGGGTCAGTTTTTGACCACTTGTGGCACTGTGGAGTCATTTTTCAAAAGGGTGGTGTAGGTGGGGGGGGGGGGGGTGTCCCAATTCCTTTGGACTTTAGGCTATATGATCACATTCATTGGGATGCATGAAAGACTGATGCAAATTTCTGCCTACGGGCCTTTTTCATGGGGGACATTTGGACATTCTACAGGCCAGAGAAGCGTTGGTGCTATTGAGAATGATGGCTGAGTTCCATTTAGATGCTGTATATGCTGACCTATTACCAGAGGATAACCAGGTCCACTTTGGGCGTTGAAGTCAGCATACTAATAGCAGGTGAAAGAGGAGTGTTTACAGACACCACTGCTTCCTGTTGGATAGTAGCTGGGTTGGTGTGTCATCCGGTCAAATTTAACTCCATCATTAAGTTTTAGGATACGTGAAAGAAAGCTGTAAGCGACACTCCTCCCGGTGGAGCTGTTTGCACAGTAGTCCAGAGGTCTTGGAGGTCTTTCCTGGTTGAACTTTCATTTACTTTGTATATATTCTCGGTTGGAATCGTGTATTTCAAGTAGTGAAGTGAGTCCTTTCTTCTGTAACTCCCCACCTGTACTCAGTCTAACTAACAGTCTGGTGTAATTTACTTTGTTAATCTGCCTTATTCTGCGTGGAACATGCTGCGATCCATCCTGCATCCATCTGGTCCTGCACCGCACAGCATGTCTTCCTCCAAATTGCCATTTTTGGTCCTGCGGTCACAGTTCTCCACCAGGTTCTTTTTGGCATCCCTTGTTTCCTCTGTCTAGGAGTCCAGTCTAAGATTACCCACTATACCCCAGCAGCTTTGTTGAGCTGACAAAGAGTGCAGCAAGCACTCAAATGACAAACTACAGTGTTGCATGAAGCAACCACCACCCATATGTGCAAGCATGACACCCTCCGACTGCACCTGCGGTACGATGTGATTTTCTTTGCTCCGATTTCGGATTGAAACATTTTTTTTTTGTGTAAAACGTTTGAAAACTGATAATGTGATTTAAATTTAGCCATCGCTCATTTGGCGTGTGACAGATTCTACAAACTGCTGTTATGGACGCTCCCAGGGGAGCGAAGGGATAGTGACAAGAAGGTGGGGTATTGGGATGCAGAGATAAGATACCATTTCTGTGCTAATCGCACACAAGACGAGCAGAAAATATGATATTTGCCACAACCGCTTTCTTTCCTTTTTTTGACATTACAGTCCTCATGCGGCTCATACATGAAAGATATCTAAAGACTTTTTGTAATAATTTAGGATGCTCCTGTGCTGTGCCCCTCTGGGTCTGTTTCATTGTGTCTAACTGGATTAGAATAGACACAGAGAGATGGAGCCAGCAGGAAATTAATGGCATTAGTACCTGCAGACCGAGCAGTAGCGATAAATCATCAATCCGGACTCATTCGGCCACGATTGACTGGCGATAAAGACTTTCAAATGAAGAGCACTTTGCCCTCCATGTGATAACCATTTATTTTAGAATGGAGAGAGTACACTTTACATGTATTAGTATTGGTTGTTTTTAATGGTTTTGGTCGTTGTAAATCAATCAGCTGAAGCAGATGGAATCTCTTTGTAAACCAGCTTTCCATTGACCATCTTTGTTTTGACTACGTAATCAAAAGTGACTGGAACATTCAAGCAGGAGCCCGTTTTGTAGTTTTATTCCCAGAAGACATTTTCTTTTTCCGATATATATCATCCTGTTAAAAAACAAAACAAAACAAAACAAACCTGGAAATATTGGGAGAAAGTAACTAATGGTGAATTTGTGAGCTTTAATCTCTCGCAGTCCCCATCAATGGCAGCGAGTGGAGCCTGATAACCTTGCTGTCTGGGAGCCGGCACGATCTACTTAAAGAAGACATCATTGGATTTAGCTCAACCTCCAACATCTGATATGTAACTGATACATGACATTATTAATTACTAAGTGCAATTACAGCCGGACAGAAAATGGTGATTAAACTTAAACCCAGACTTATGGTAACCTGCACCTGTTTGGCCCAGATTTTTTCTTTTTTTTTTAGATGCTCTTCATCATTCAAAAGATTATCTTGGAAATGGCAGGTGGCTGTGGGCAGGCACACAAGAGTGTGGGTGTGGTTACTATGATGCTTATTCACTCTGATGGTTCTGTGTGAGTGAATGTGTTGTTATAGCTTTGAACCAATACATCAGAGGCAACTTAAATGATCTTTTGCAGAAATAAAGAGTCCACGACAGCAGTAGACGGAGAGATCTAGACACCCCCCCCCCCCCGTACCATTCCAAACATACATTTCCAAGGATGTTTGCTTGCGGTTTTCAAGACTGATACAAAGCATGAATTCATGTGTAGAACTGATCGGTAGCATGATTTGGTTATTTCAGCATTATTTTTATTCGGGTTTTTGAAACGATTGATTAATGCTGATTAATTCATTATAAGAAAAAATTGAATTAAATTAACAAAATGAATCTTGTCCTCACTCATTCCCCTTTGTGTAGATTTGACCTGTTCGAAATGAAAAGAAGAGGAACCCATGTCACGTTAAATAAGCTCCTTGATTTTGTAAAGCAGTGACAGAAACAGGCATAAAATTGTTGGGGCCTGTCATAACTTCCTTTATTTGAAAGGCCTGAGATTCTCTATAGGTAATAATTGGCTCAATTTTGTTTATCATAGCCAGTTAGTTCAGTATTTATGACCCTCAGTTTTGATTTTAATCATTTTATTCCAATGTTTTTCCAAAAAGATACCTCAAGTTATATTTTCTTTCAATTGTCGCGGCCAAAATTGATTAATGTGATTAATATATTGATTACAAAAATGTCATTAGATACATTTTTATAATTGAGCGACAGCCCAAATTTGAATGTATTTATTGCTATCAAATCCCAGCAGTTACACAGTGCTTGAGACGGCTGTGACAGTGTTTTGGTTTCACAACATATATGACATGTTTGGGATTTTCAAAAGTACAACAGCACCAGTATGCAAAATATTCACATCTTGATTACTTACCAAAACTTGTGTGTGCCCTGATCCTCTTTGCTATTGTGGAGTGACTCCAGATTCTACTCTGCAGCGCTTCATGATCACATGAGACTGTTTTTCCTCTTTCCAAACTGTGCTTGAGCAATCCTAGGCTTACAAACAAATTTTCCTGACGAAATCGGTTTAGTGTTACTACTTTCTGATGTTGGCTGATATTTTCTGTCGTTGTTCTTACGTGAATGGGCTGATGGTGAGACGAGAGGATGCATTATCTACCTTAACTTGCCAGACCAGTAGGGCTCTGGATTCAACACACTGGACCTTTAAAACATTCAATAGGAAAGTTTTTTTTTTTCCAAAGCAGGGTTAAAAGGCAGTTTAGCTCCAGAGGGGTCAAGGCGTAACCTGAGGAGGTCTTTAGTCTCAGATGAAAGATTGGCAAAGATTCGGCTGTTCGTCCCACCGTAGCAGTGCAGGAATGAGAAGAGTCACAACCAGAATGAGCCTGCATAGCGATGGAGCAACGAGATTAACCTGCAAGGGCGGAGCAGTGGAGCACAGTGAGGGTAATAAATTTAGAATAAATACTGTTATACTTCCTTTTGATGTAGGGAAACCACATAGAACCAGTAACATTGCTTATAAAATAACCTCAAATCTCTTGCTTCAAGAATTCTGAATCTGTTTCTGTATTATTGGCTGAAGTACATGAATAAGAAATATTTTTGCATGCACTTCAATGCAACATTGCTCTGTAGCTTGTTTATTAGCTGTCTGAGTCCTAGATGTTAGCAGGACTGAAGATGATCAAAATAAAAAGGAGGGTGAGAGAAAAGAAAAAGATCAACCAAACATGCCAGATGACCAAAAAAAGAGAGACCACACTCATTGAGGTTTTTCTTACAAACGATTACACCCAATCCACTGAATCACAAATTTGATCTGGCAGATTTGCTTTTTATTCTCAATTTTATCTCTTATAAATGTGATTGATATTAGTACATATGTGATAATGCGCCGTTGGTATCAAAGCACCAGCATTTGAAAGGAAGCACGCTGCCATCAATGAAGATGTTTGAATGCGGTGAGGGAGAAAGCCGGCATTAACACCGTGGAAGTGGCGCTGTTCATTTGTCAGGAGATGGATTGCAGCCATTGAGAGGGAAAGCTTTTAATTTGGCTCTGGTGTGGTAATTAGGTTTCAATTCGCTGCGCTCACTATGAGGAATGGGGAGGGTAATGAAGTTAGTCATCTTACTGTGTGTGTTTAGAGAACCAGAGAGAGAGGAGGGGAGGGGTTAAGTATTCACAGCCCACATTTTTCAGTAGCCGTCCCTGCTTCTCTAATTCATGGTGTAATGCTGTTTATTGCTGGTATCACAGTGCTTTTATGCATTGGTTAAAAGGCACCGGATCATGAAAACACACCGAAACCTGATCCACCACCTCTCCTCTCCATCTTAATAATAATGCTCTTTGCATTACTGAAAATATTTTTCTTCCATCTCATTTGCCCTCCATCATTTCCCTCATGTCTCCTTCCCCTGATCTGCTTGTCTTTACATCTGAACTGCGTTGATGTCACTAATGGTCTGGTAGGACAATACTCAGCAAGGACAGAACACCGGATCTCAAGTTACTTGACCTGGGAACAGATGGGGGGGGGGGGGGGCACTGTCAAGGAAGAAGTGGAGGAAGAGGAGACGGAAAATGTTTTTTTGTATGTGGATGTGTTGGAGAGCCAGTTAACTGCACTGCACAGAGACGAAGGAAGCGCATGAGGATAAAACTTGATGAGAGCATGTGTCTTATGTCATGTGAAAACATATTTTTGACTCCTGGGTTTGTGCCAATGAATGTGTGTTAATTGCTTTATGCACTGTATATCCTTTATAAGTGTGTGTGAGTGAGTGGGCACAGTAGCCGCGTGATAACCCCTGCATGACCCCGCAGAAGTGTGTAGGCGCCATGTTCAGTCTGACTCTTGTCACATGATCCCCTGCTGCCCTCCCTCTCCATTCACAATAGAGTATTAATCTGAACAACACACACACACACACACACACACACACACACACACACACACACACACACACAAACACACAACTAACTCAGACACACTTTGTAGAGAAACATTCAGACAAAATAAAGGCTGTCTTTGTACATAATAGAAGTGTGCTAGCGTTGCTCAGGTGTAATAATATTGAGAGTAATCAATATTTGATGCACAGTTTTCTGTTGCTGCAAGCTTTTAAAAAAATCATCAACCCCTCAGGCCTTGAGGCCTTTCTCTCTCTCTTCCTTCTGTCTGCCGACTCTTGCTCTCTCTGGTTTGTCATTAAGGGATTAGTGAGGTGAGAGATGGATGAGGTGGCCTGAGGTGGAGGCGGGTTTGCGTTAATAGTGGACGCGTGCCCTTCGTCAATCAAGTCCTTGCTTCTTTTTTTTTCTCAGTTGCATTTCACAGCACAGCTTTGCACGCTCGTAAAATACAAGAAGTATGCAAATATGACAAAAGAAAAAAAGACGTGCTAAAGGTTTTGGTCAGAAGACCATGTATTGCTCCTCATTTTAAAGACAAAACACAAAAAAGAGACAAATGTTAGTGAGCAACATTAATGGTATATTTTGACTGATGTCAGAAATATAATACAATGAGTATAACTACATTTTAACTCGTCTCTAATTACACCGAAACTGGAACTGAAAACAAGTCTATTATTGTTTGTGGCGGCTCTCTTCAACGGGGGCTGCAATCCTGCATCAACCAACAGAGCAGATTAACAAACACTGGCATTTTTGGCGCTATTTCATTTTACAATTATTTTATTTCCTTTCTTGCCGCAGGAACTCCTGGAATCACTGGGATTGTTTAGACCAGTGATCAGCTGATTGGGCTGAAGCTAGGCAGCCATCTTGGTGACCCCAACAGGTTGGTCCAGACCTGCCAACTTAAGGAGGAAACTACTTTCAGCTGCAGCGATTATATTCTTTCTGTCACTAATCAAAGCTTGTGATCAAAACTGGACAGCAAAATGGTGGTACACTGGGTTTCATCTGAAGAACCCCAAATTTCAGGTCATATGCTGCCCCCTATTGATTCGGGGTGGGGTGGGGGGATGGGGGGGTTGAATCACTAGCTTGGTGAGAGCAGCTACAAATTGTACCTTTAAGCAAACTGAAGCTGACTTCCTCTCAACTCTCCCGTCTCTCCCACGGTTGAGGCCCAGGGCCTCCAGTGTCCCAGCATCCTTGGTGTGTGGGCTGACTCCAGCCTGACTTCCTGTTATAGAAATTCACGGAACCAAGTCCCCTCTGCCCTCCCCACCCCACCCCTCAACACACACACACACACACACACACACACACACACACACACACACACACACACACACACACACACACTTGAGCAGCCCTGCAGCCATCTGTAGGTGAGTGTGTCTGTAATATACTGTACTGTGCGTGTGTTGCTTTCTAACACAATAGAGTCCCGACGCAAGAAAGAACTGGACCAGCCTAGATGGAGGATAAAAGGACAGTGGGTGGTGTCCCGCGAGTTTCCAAACATATCATGGCACAGACCACCGAAGGAGTACAGTGATAAAAGACATCACGGACTTTAATAATTCTTCTCTTTGTCTGTTTAAAAAGCCAGCGAATTTTCAAGCTCCTGGGTCACATGACATGGAAACTATGGAAAAAGCATTACATTATTGAAATTTAAAAGAAAAAAAGCATTTTGCAAGTAAATATTCATATAAAACACAGGATGCAATAAAATGCAATAAAAAGGAATTTTTCAGCATATGAAAAATGTCGTTTGCAATAAAATAGTGATGTATACTCGTATACACAAAAGAAAATCCAAAAAAAGAGGTTTGTCCTCCCCAGTTTAGTGAGTTTTGGGGTCTTTTGGCACATCGTTTATGGTCTGCATCATTGCAGTGTCATTGAATATTTACTTACTTATTTATCATCTATACATTGAACTATTTCATTATTTTTTATCGTGATAAAATCATCGTCCTTATCTTGTCATTTTCTCAGGTATTTTGAGGGTAGAGTATCACAGTGAGCAGGCTGCAAATAGTGGATTATAACTCTTGATGAAAACATACAGATAAAGGATTGTTTGGGGGCATGGATTTTATATTTTCTAATGTAAAGTGACTTTAAGAGTAGTAAATCCTTCCGACATTGGAGAAGAAGCTGAGAAAGGCTACAGTAAAGTAATGCTTGATTACAGGGTATCTGGAATTCTCCCAGTACTGCAGGTGTAGCAGGAGTACAGAGCAGCGAGGTGTAATTTATAGGCGGAGTGAAGGCCGAGGCTTCAGAACACGGACTAATACGCTCACTGTGTCACTCAATCCACAGCAATTGTGGGACGTCTTGGCTGAGATGTCAAAGCAATCCGAGCGGTATTGTCTCCATACGTGGCCCAGGGCAATGGTTCATGGAGGAAGTATTTTCTTAAATGACAATAAAAAAGCACAATGAGAGGGTGTAAACGAGGAGTTTGATCATGTTTATTTCACAAAAGATCCAGTTTAGAAGACACAGATGGATTTCCTTGTACTCCGTGCACTTGAGTGAGGTACGAGATGACTGTGTGAACATCTCAGACTGAAAATCTGCTGGTCATTTTGCCAACTTGCACACAAACATAACACAAAACAACATAACATTGGAAGTTTTACTTATGGCCACGTTATTGTAACTGTGTTTAACTCTTGATTTTATGCCTCTGAATAACTTAGACTGTCACAGACTGATGTAACTGTGTAAGTTTGGACCCACATTGACTTCAAGACCCCCACCATGGCTGAGGTCGATCCAGCAACAGTGAAAACATTGTACTAAAAAGTGACTTTCTAACCCCCCCCCTTTCCCCGCTGGTGGCGTGGTGGCACAGCGTGACGGGGGGCGCTATCTGATTCGCTCATCAGCAGGTCAGAACAAACTGGCAAGAGGACGCGAATGGAGAGGAATGTGAAGAAGTTTGAGTTGATTTGAGAGCTTGATTATAGGAGAAAGAGACGACTTCCTGATATTTTTATGTTTCTATAGCTATTATTCTCTGCATTTGGCACTTTTCTCTTCTACTCTTAATTCTGGGCTGTTTTCCACCCTCCAAAAAATAATCAATGCCTCCAAGTATTCTTGCTTTCTTCTCTTTCGCCTACTGCTTTTACTTTTTTCAGTAGCCTAACGGCTCTATCTAAGCACTTTTCACTCGCTGGTCATTACCTGCTGGATTGACTGAAAGTCAAACAAGAGAGACTTCCGTGTTTGATCAGCATTCTACCACATCTGAATACAGATAAAAACCCGTGCTGATTCGTACAGAATCTGCTGTCTTATTTTATCTTATTTGGACCATTTATGACACACAACTTCACACTGAAGTGGCGAATCCTGAATTCCATCCATCGTCCATCGTCATCTTCCGCTTGTTCCTTACTAGTAAGGGTCGCGGGGGGGGGCTGGAGCCTATCCCAGCATCTACGGGTGAGAGGACAGGTCGCCAGTCCATCCCAGGGCCAACATACAGAGACGAACAACCATTCACACTCACATTCATACTTACGGTCAATTTAGAGAATCCAATCAGCCTCGTCCCCACATTGCATGTCTTTGGGTGGTGGGAAGAAGCCGGAGTACCAGAGAGAACCCACACAGGAACAGGGAGAACATGCAAACTCCACACAGAAAGATCCCGCACCCGAGCCGGGACTCGAACCCGGAACCTTCTTGCTGTGAGGCCACAGTGCTAACCACTGCACCACCGTGCAGCCCTCCTTAATTCCTTCATGTCTAATTTTGGTTTGATGAAAACTTTTGAATTTGATGAAATTCGGTCTCAAGGTGTTTGTGTAATCCTGCTCACAGACAAATGCCTCAGAAACCCATGGTTTTCTATTACCTTCTTTGCAGAGGCGACAAACTAATGGTCACTTGAAGAGTGCATGGCTCCGCCAAGGTGACATGACATCATCAGATACTGACAGGGTTCTGGATCAATTCCAAAAATGTAATCAAGTCTTCTTTAACCTAAGTTCTGTCATCCAACTAATCAAAATCCAACTTTCTGAATTCTCCTGCTTACACTCAGACAGCCAAACCAGGAGTCAACAACAACATTACCTCATTAGTGCAGTACGTATCTTTTCTGTCTAACGTGATGTAGATGTTTTCTTGTTGTTAAAAGAGGTTAAATGTTTTGAGCTCATTGAATCATAGCAGCTGCGAATGCCTACAGTGATTTCTGTCGACACAAAACGTCTCTTCTGCAGGTGACAAAACATCCTCATTATATCAGGGCTGTAAAAAGCACAATACAACAGGGTGTTATGGCCACCACAACAATAGCCGTGAAATTAAAGATGTGACGAAGCTGGTTGAGACCATGTGGAACTTTGGGGGGTGGGGGGTTGGGCTCCTTTACTGCAGCAGAATAAACTACAGGTGAGACGGATCCATGTCTGTCACGCTTTCCTTTTTTTCTGCCTCTTTCTCCCTCGGCGGCCACATCCATGTCTCCAGTTTCTCTTGGCCCTATTTCCATCCCTCGCCCCACCTAAGTGTGTGAAAGTTGTGTTTCAGCAAGCCTCTGCCGTTCCCTTTGTGAAGCGATGTGTGTGGGTATCTGTTATGTATGATGAAACCTGACAAAACAAAGATTTTCACAATTTTGAATAAAAAGTCTGAATAAAATGAGTCGGTCCGTGTTAGCAGCAGCGGCTAGGGAGTTATCAGATGCTCAGCGAGGTGATGGAAGGGTTAAGGAGACAGGAGACAAACACCACACAAATTATAAAGACAAAAGAAAAGCAATAAAAAGGAGAGGAAATGAAAAGCAGCTTGATGGTGGAGGATGATAAGCGGTGCACTTGTCAGAAAGGCAATCAGCTCAAATTGAATTTCGGGAGAGAAGTGAGAAAAGCTGCAAGGAACGAGAGTGTGATCACGTGATGCGACGTGTTTTGCAATCAATGTAAAAAAAAAAACAACTATCAGAACTATGGATTTGTTTGTGCATCCATAAAGCAAAACTAGACTTGTATGTACGCGTATGCATGTTTTGCATATTTTGCTCTTGACCAGTTTTTACTGCTGTGAGTGAGATAGCAGACTTGTGACATTTGCAGAAGAAGACAGTAGCAACATACGCACTGTGTCTGGGTTCCAGTCCTGAGGTTCTCCATTTTGCTCAAGACAGCCTGATCTCTTAAAACCGCTCCACCACGGTGCACGAGATGATTTCATGAGAAATCAATCGCAATGTCTGGAGACAGGAGTCACGACATGTTTATTATCTTCATGAAAATGTACATCTGTCCACAATTTGATAGACATCTGCGTTTGTGTGCTATTAATGAGGATATCGTCAGTGTGTTCGTACTCGTCATAACATACACTCCAACTCTTTACTCAACAAAAATACATGATGAAACAACGTGTCTCAGCAAAAAATAGAAGTTAGAGCGACAGATATTTCGGTCAGACATCAGAGAAGTGATCTAATCAGCTGATCTGAAGCTGATCCTCGCAAAAAAAACCCGGGCTCATCACAAAGTTGCCTGTGGGTCAGTTGGAGGTCACTCCCGTTGGCCAGTCACGGAGCAAAATGTGTGAATCTTTTTGTTTGGAAAGTTAAATTTGCCTATGTTAGCATGACCAGCAATAACCGGACTGAGTTTTAACCTTTTTCTCGATGAAACATCATAAGAATGAATTTCTAAGTTTGTAACACTTACAGAGGCTGGATCATGAGTCATAAAGTAGTTTGACTGTCGTGCATTTTGCAAAACTGTTGCAAAAATTCTACCCTTTGATAATGGAACCAAGATCTGTAAACTCCACATTATGACCTTATTCATGTCAGTGTTTACATGGTAGTGTCCTCTTCAGAGTGTTGATCAGGTTAAGACCAGAGTGTTGCTGATCATGTAAACGTTCCCCGTAATTATAAGAAATTGAAAAATAACTCCTGAATCTGCCCCTTGATTAGGGCTATCGTGTCAGCTTGTAGATCATACGCTTTGGTCTTTGCTACGCCTCTCAAGTTTTATGAAAATCTGCTTTGTGGTTTTTTTTAGAATTCCACTGAAGAAAAACATAACCTCCTCGGTGGAGGTAGCAAACACATTATTATTATTCTCAGTCCATAGCTTCCCCTTGTTCAGCTTTCATTACATCTTCTGTCTGTTTGTTATTTTTTGTTTGCTGCAACAACCCTTTGAAGGAAATGTTTCTCATTTCATCTTGTTCTCTCTCTTGTTCTTGTCTGTTCCCTGCTTCCCTCCAGTGTTTGGTCGCCAGCCAATGAGGCTCTGCTCTGAGCTGTTCTACTATATGTTCTGCAGGTCACTGGAAGGTCAGCTGAGAGGCAACACTTTGCCTGTGGGGTGAATTCCTAGAAATTATTATCTCCACTCTCTCAAACATCCCTGCTGCTGGCAATCACAGGACACTGTGATTTGTTCAAACTAAAGTCAGTATTGAGAGCAAAACAAATGTTGGCCGCTGCTAGCTGGAGACATTGCTATGGCGCTAGAGGAAAAAGTGGAAAGGCAAATGTGAAGTCATCATCATTATATAAATATTCTGCTGAAGCCGAAATCAACGGTCCAGCTGTCGTACATCTAAGGGGTGCAGCTTACAGCAATATTTCACATGATCTGTCTTTGGTCGGTCACAGCCACGGAGTACGTATAGAGCTTTGACTGCTTTAGCTAAGTCATTTTAACCCAAATCAAATTGTTTGTTGAGTATCGAGCATAGGACTGCACAAAGAGGACTTGGACTATTCTACAGGGTCCATTATAGAGTTTGTAAAGGGATGTTTTGTGTAGCTTTGCTGTTGTTGTTCTCCATTAGCTTTCAGCAATAAATATGAGGCTTGCATTTTCTGGATTCTGGTACGCAAGGTGAGTCACTTTAAAGTGATATTTTTTGCATTCTAGTTCTCATGAAAAGGTTTATTGAACTCATAAAGAGGCTTGTCCCTCCTGCAGTACTTCTTTGAGACTCCATAATGCAGAAATCTACATGCACATTGATTTGAACTAAAAATGAACCATAACACCTCTGGATGGGAGCACCTCCGTGGAAGCTCTAGCTGCAACCAGCTGGCTCACACTCATCTACGCATATTTACAGGAACACCAAACTGTAAAGGTTCTAGTTTATTTATTTTTAGCTCAAAACATAGTGTTTGTGGATTATTGAGATGTGGATGTTGGACGTCGATGTGCTTGAGAATCAATAAATGAACATTTTGGGGCTGTTTTTAGGGAGCTGTTTTGCAGTTGTTACCTATAAGTCTTGATTAACCTCGAGCTGAATATACATGGCTGGCTCTCTGCATTCTGGAGTCTCAAAAAAGAGATGCAGGAAGGAAAAACATCCTTGCAGGGTTTCTTCACAGAGCTTTTTCCAGCACTTTCATCACTTTACATTTGTTGCACCATGATTGTCTATGAGGAAAGCCAATCCACAACTGAGTTAACCACTGAGTCCCATCACTCACTAGTTCGGTAAACTGTAGATGAGTGTGGGTACGTTGTGCAAACTAGCTGTCCTGAGCCCGTAAACACATGTGGGCCAGATTAGGAGCAATGTACCTGAGAGGTTTTGTTTCTCCTTCCTTCTTTCCTGCCCACCCGGCCTAGATACCCCGCCTCTCAGATTTCCTGAGGGCTGAGCCTTGGGCTTTTTGTCAACTGTGTTATAAGATAGCGAGTCCAAGACGCCCAGTCCCAGGGGCACTAACACACAGGACATTTGCCTAGTGCATACAGTATGGCTCAGTGGGGCAGATGTATTTCTCCCTCTGTCTGGTGAACCCTCCCTCCCTCTGTCATTGGTCCAACGGGCAGAAGAAAAGAGGTGATTGTTTGGAGACAAGAGAGATGAATTTGTCTGCATCAGACAGGAGAAGAAAAGCAGTTTGAAAGGGAATTGTCAGTTGTTGTGGATCGGGTGGTTGGAGCGTGTCCCACATTTCCAAGAGAACCCTGGGACAGCTTTTTTCCGTCTTTAGGTCCTGGTTTACAGTCTGTTATATGAGTGTGTGCCTCTATGAACCACTTCAAATATAACATTTATCCTACTGGCAACCATTTTTTGGTCTGTTTTGGAGGATTTTTGCAAAGACTACTAACATAACATATATGCCAAGCATAAGCGATTCTTTGTGAATGGAGAAGACCAATCGATGATCGTTCAGGTGTGCAGTTCCAAGTTCAAAACAAAATGGCTAATTCAGTCAGATCAGGGAATCTCGCTGGGAAGAGAGCAGCGCTCCATGATGTCATTTACCAGACAGTCTGCATGTTGAGACCTCTGGAGCCTGGCAGTACTTCCCAGGCATCCCAGTCTCCACTGGTTTCATTATTGGTCACCAGGAAGAAGCTGGTGAGCCTCCTTGCTGCCCCTCTGCAACTTCATGACAACGGTGGTCCACCGGTGTTCCACTGATCTTGGCTACCTACTGTAATGCACTACCTAAGGGTTAGGGTTGGGGTTACACAGCGGTTAATTTGTGCTACTGTAGCACTTTTTTCACAAGGCTGCGCAAATTAATCAACTCAAATGATGATAGCATTCTGTAGAATCAAGGTTGGTTACAAGGTAAGCTGTCAATACCAATGTGAAAACTTGAATTCTGTGGCAGTGGCACATATTGACACTCGAGTTTGGCCTCAGTACATCAGTGGGTCTCTGAGGGGCCACAGCAAAGCCTTTCACGTGTTGTCAAGATCACTGATAGCTGCCTTTTCTTTCTTTTGCTCTCACTCATACTTGTGCATCTTGTTATTGTTAAGATCCCATCAGAGATTAAATCCGTGTGCATGAAACTCAAATGACAGTGAAGCTCGTCCCAGATTGTGGCCCAGTCTCACAGGTGCACCTTTGACACGTCACACATTCAAGTCTATCTAGAGAGCAGTGTGAGAGCGTGTGGAGGAAAGTGACCACATCATAGTCGTGTGAGTGGTTACCCAGGGGAGAACACTGACTATGTTTTAGTTTGCAAAGGAGGTTACTTCAACTTGTCCTCTGTGAGTCCTCCCTGTGGACGTACATCTCTATCTGGCGCTGACCTAAAGTTGCAGACGTCTTGAGCGTCTTTATTGAAACAGTACAAACACACAGTTGTGAGACCTCAGCAGAACCAGAGCTCTACCAGTATTCACACACTGCTAACTGTTAGCTAAGGATGATACATTTGAAATTTGAAAGACTTGATTGCATTTGCAGAGCAGGAGTAGCAACAGTTGCAAAGAAAGAACACAATTCCAGCTTTAGGGAAAGCTTATAAATATATAATTATTTGTTTCATGCGATTCTTGTATTTTTGCATGCGCGTTTTTTCTCTTACCCTTAAAGATAGTTTGGGAGCTTCTTTTTCTGTTCTTTTCTGTTGTTGTTGTTGTTGTTGTTGTTGTTAAATAGTCCAGGGGGAAACATTATTTCCATCAATTCCTCTTTATTTCACTCGCTGACTGCTAGTTAACAGTTCATATCAGATATAAAAGGTCCAGGACTGGAATCACACAGGGACTCTGCAGAGATGTTGTCATTGTTAAGATATGCACTGCGTTTGATAATGAAGCTCATGATTTACAGAAGCTCAAAGAACAATATTTAAAATTTGAAGAAGAGGTTGAGTACCATGGGATCGGGATTATTATTTGATCCAAGCAAAGGTTGCCTAATATTTTGATTTTACATAAATTTGTGCCACAACAAAAAGGTCTTTCCTGGAACGGAGAAGTCCTGACTGCATCTCTTAAGCCTCATCACATACATGTCGGCTGGTCTACACGATGTCCTTGTAATAACATTTGTTAGTGTTGCCTCCCCGAAACTGAATGGAACTCCTCCTCTCATCTTAAACTTTGGCATCCAGGATCCTCAAATAATGGGAGTTTTTTTTCTCTCCCTCCAGCTTTCAGTAGACGCCCCTTCCCTTAATCATTTTTAGGGCTCTGAACAGGATAAAACTCAGCTCCTTTCCCCTTTCATCTCCTTTATCACCATCTTTCTGCTAGCTCACTCCTCTGAAGTCACTCCTGGCCTTGTTTTTGGCTCCATTAATTAGGTTTGGTAGAAAAACAAATGGTCTAAGCAGGGGTGCATGTACAAAGGTGGGGGGTTATATATCTTGCTTGTGAGTTGATTTAAGATGCCCACCCAGTCCCCAAAGCTTCTCTTACCACTTGGCCACTTTTAAACTTCCTCTTTATGGGAAGAGTCTCCGTATTTCGCTGTCGGGGAGGATGTGACAGTGTCTGTGATGAAGGTTGAGTGCAATGTGGGAGGCAGGACGGAGTAAGAGTTTCCAGGGTGAGATGTTTGGGAAGTCTTGAGAGAAGACGGCGCGCTGCACTCCAGTTGACCCATATCATCTCAAGCCTCAACAGCTCCAATTTGTGTCACAGTCAAGACTGGAACACAGCAGGGTGGAGTTGTTTATATATGGTTTACATTAGCTCTGATAATATGACCACAAATTAGAACGTTTTTAAATTCATACCTTGCACTGTTTCTTCTTGATTTATCAGAGTAAAAAAAACTTTTATTTATGTCAAAGCCGCAGTCGGAACTATAGAAAATATTTTGCTCTCTATGTCAGACTGTAATAAGCTGATGTAGATGATTTTTAGAACTCATATCTGTAAGTGTCGTACAGTACTGGCATTCAATGGGCAGAAAAAGGTTGCTCGTGTCAACACGTACCAGAGCGGGAAATATTATGGTGTTCTTTAAAGCAGGAAAGAAAGAGTGACTCCTTATGATTGATGAGTGTCTTTAAAAAGCTGCAGAAGATAAATCAGATTCTTGTATTTGATAAATTCAGTTGCGTTTAGAGCTTTTCTTGATGGAAATATGTTCAGTTGAATTGTAGGTTTGTAAAAAAAAATCCAGGGAGAAAATATCAAGTCAAGGTTCTGATGCTGAAGCTAAACGACAGTTGTATCTATCGCTTCATTTTTATTGATTTTCTTCCCATGGTGAGATCAGCAACACTTGTTGAGCTGGTTAATGTGGCTGCTGATTCTCCAAAAGCCTCGTAGTTTTATATTTTAGACAATAAGCTTTAGTTTCATGCCAAGAGTCAACTAATCACTACCACTCGTGTGTGTGTGTGTGTGTGTGCAGAAATGAAGAGGTCAGCGCTGGGTTAGCTTAGCATACGGACTGAGAGAGCACTCACTTTTAGAGCGTATTTGGCTGAATATATTGGAATGTGTGGTTTTTAGGAGCGGCCAGCGAATGCACATCCACAGGAACCGGACTCATAAATGTTATGTGCACACAAAAGCTATGTTGGCTTCTCATCCACATAACCGAGCATGAAAAAGTGGAAATGAAAAATAAGGCAAGACTGACTTAAAATAATAACAATGAACAAGAAATCCACAGAGTTTAATTGCGTGTCATATTGTTTGTTTGGTTTTCTTTTTATGCTCACCTACAGTATATCATTTGGCACAATATGTCATTTGCAAACTGCATTGTGAATACTTCTTAGCTGCCCGCATATGACGTTGTCATATTTTTGATTAATATCCTACGCACTTCAGTTGAAGCTCAAAGCTGTCCCAGGCACTTAGTTAGAATTTTATTTGGTCTTTTGGTCTTTTTATTATGATGTAATACCCGACTATGTCAGGAGGTGGCAGCGGGAAGTTGGGCAGCCTCTGTAGCATGAGGTGGATATTTGTCCCAAATATTTTCTGGCAGACAGACCTTTTCTGACAGAAAAAGGGTATCTCTGCATGAGAGAGGTTTATTTATTTTATTTTTTTTAAATATTCATTTACAGTTTTTAGTTTGAGGCAGAAAAAAAACCTCCTAGATTAGGTTTAGGAAAAAGTCAGTTTGGTTTAAAATAGAACAGCATCAACCATGTCAAACAAAGGCTGTCTGGCAGAAAGTCTTGGAGTCCACTTCTCCCTTCTGCTCAGCCTCAGAATTTGCTGACTTTGTCGTTTTGCTTTGAGAAATCATGGCAGCAACAGCCAACATCATCCTGTCTGCTTATTTAACCTTTTTATCAAAACAACTGTTTGCACGCTCACTCACGTGGGACCAACAATACTTGATTTCATTAGACCTCTCTCTGTTATTTGTGTACATGTCGGTTTTCCCTGAGGATGCTTGTTCTCTTTTACCTCTGAACTTGCTAAATTGGTTGCCTCAGTTATTCTTTTCCATTCAACTGTTTTTGTTTGGATTTATGATTATGAAAACTGGTTTTGCATGTAAATTAAAGTGTAAATCCAATATGTGTTGATTTGCGAAGTTTGATAGGAAGAACAGCTTTTAAAGGCTGAAAGAAGGAATGAGTACAGCAACATTTCTGTAGTTTTAGTCATAAAAATCACAGTTTTATGTGTCAGGATGTTAGGACTGAACTTAAGGGGTTTTTCTGATTTTGTTTCTGATGGAAAGAACCAGGCTGTGTCTTTCTTTTTTTTTCTTTCTTCCAGTGTTTGCTCAGTTATTCAGCTACCGGTTAAGAAAGATGTCAGAAGTGAAAGTTGGATCAGTCTTTTCTATCAAAGAAAATGAAAAAGCAAATCTCCTGAATGTCAAAGGATGCCTTTAATCTGGTGTTCCAGAGATGAAGAGGGATGCAAACAACTTATATGATGCACAGAAGTTCATACTCAAATATTTGAGTATAATCGTACAAAAAAACAAAAAAACAACCCAAAAACAAAAGACTGTTTTTGAGATTGTAGCTCTGAATTGGATAAAGTGGACACGGTGACGAGGGTTATCATCACAGCGGACAGCACAGTTAGTACAAATGTTAATATCTGGATGAAGAGCGGAAGTTATGGAAGAGAAGAAGCGGGTGTCATCATCATGAACTCGATCTCTTTATTTCTTAGGTGTAAAAATGTTGTCCAGCTCAAAGAAAGCACTTCAGCTAAAAAATATATTCATAACTGGGATAAAAGGTATCCATATTATGATTCGGTGGATATAATAGAAGAAAAATTAAAAACACATAGCAGTGAAAATAAATTATCTGAATAACAATAATTATAATAACATTAATTATAATAAACAAATTAGGATTCATAAACTTTTTTGTTTGCTTGTTGTTGAAAATTCCTTTAAAATCATCTATGAGCAAAAAAAAAAAAAAAAAAAAATCCAGCATATTTTCCTTTAATGTTGCAGGGGGTGGGGGTGGGGGTGGGGGTGGGGGGGCTCTGTCTGGGACGTCCCTTTCACTCTCATTTACAATATTCACAGTTACTGTTAACCTGCTGGGCACATCAGGAGCCACGCTGCAGTCGTGCTGTCAGCGCTGGGTGGTGAACTAAAACGATGATGATGCGTGTGTGTGTGTGTGTGTGTGTGTGTGTGTGTGTGTGTGTGTGTGTGTGTGTGTGTGCCTGACTGACATGATGATGACAGGATACAGTCTCTCTCTCTCTCTCTCTCTCTCTCTCTCTCTCTCTCTCGTGCGTGGATAAAAAACTGTATAGATAAACAGATGGAAGTCCCCATGATACATCCTTCATCCAACATGCCGTTTTGCATAATCAATCAAGAGACAATCTAGATGAAGACACACTGACTGAATGTCTTTAACCGTCAACACACTGTCACCTATGAGACCCCCAACACCCTTCATATCACCACGTTACATAAAGCAGCTCTCAGCCCATGGCCGTCACCATGTTAGTGTGGTGTGGGTGGCCGAAGGATGGGTGTATGGGGGTGGGTGTGGGAAGCATGTGTCCAGCGTGGCTGAAGGGTAAGTGGCCCATGGGCATGTGTCCGGCCAGTGAGCTAAAGGAAGAGCTTTTGTCGTGGATGCTTTTGGTAAAGTCCTCATAACTTTCGCTGCCACGTTTGATCTTTTTGGATTTGTTGGACATTTTCCTGTTGCGTGTCTGGATTCCCTCCTTTTTCATGGTCAGAGGTCGGTTGACCTGCGGAGAGAGAGAGAGACATTAGGAGACGAGTGATGATGATGGTGAAAGTCATGAGGTTGAGACCAAGAAAATACGCTTTTTTACGTGTAATGAAAATGTTTTTCTAAATATGCCTTGTGACATATAGAGACTTAATATCCCAGTCCTTCTAGGATGAGGCGGCGCTGCTTTTTTGCTAGTCACTAAATCTTGTAAAACCAAGAGTGTGTTAGCCTGCCTTTGGTGCTTCTCAAGCATGAGGAAGGATCCTAAAACCGTGTCCATATTTCAAGGTTGCTACAGTATCAAGCCTCACCAAAGCACTGATCCATTTTCCAAGATCTTTTATAATCTGAGAATTTGAAACAATGAACTTAGTGTTCTCAACATCAGTCAGCCACACTGCCACACATGCGTGACTTTAGAATTAATGACAGCATCGCTGGCGATGTAAATATAAGAGCCAAAGCTCCATTTCAATTGAGAGAATAATAATGTATTGAAAATAATATCCAAATATTGTCCAGTTGGAAATTTGCCCAAGGTGAGAAGTGACTTGTCCTCTTGGCAGCAAGCAGTCTGATTCTGGAGCTAATTTCCCATTTAATAAAGATCATCGTTGCAGGGAAAATTCTTATATTGTCATTTGTTGTTATTTTTCCGTGATAAATAAACATTTTTGTTTTCAGAGATTAAATATACCTCATATTCATTCCTGCCACAGTGCCACATTAGTGATGAATAGAAAAAATGTAACTTAGAAATTGAATATTCCATTGGAGCTGATAATTTACATTAAAGAAGAAATAAGAAAATTATAATATGGCAGTGAAATCTGCCTTTTAAATCATTTTGACATGAACTTTCATGATCTGACATTATGGTTCTGACCATAATGACTTACTTCTTAATACTATGAGATGCAGCAGTTTGAAGCTAATGCTTTCAAACATATCAGCGCCCGGTGCAGCCACAATAGCCATCACATGGTCCTGAAACACAGACGCTCCGCTAGCTGGTCTGTTCCTGGTGTGTTCCCCAGTTCTAAGGGGGAATCTTGTCTGTAGCCCTTAGAGGACCTGAGGACTCCAGATTGAAGGAGGGAAGAATCCTTCATATTTGAGAAACACCCTCTAACTTCCCTGCGTGTGGTTCTCAGCCCCCAGATCTACCGGTTCCTATCTTAAGAACAGGGCTGGAAGTCTAAATGAAGTCCTGAACAGCTCAGAACTTCCATTGTTAGTGTCTGTTGGGGTCTCCAGCGTGGATAAACGTATTTTTTTACTCGTGTGAGTATTTCCAGCAACAGGACAGCGCTTCTATTTACTGTAATGAAGTTACGTGCAGCGTTGTGGGTACATTCAGCGAGCGCTGCATGGCTCCAGAGGGAGAGAGGCTGTCTGGTAATCGGAGTCGGCATTTAAGTGACTGTGTGAGTCAGTGTGTGAATGGATAAATGAATGAGTGAATGAGAGGAGCACTCTGAGAAGGTGCTACACGGAGCGAACGCAGTCCATTTATCAGAGACGCAGAGAAAATACAAATCAGGCCTCTGCTGCAGAGGCTGTATGTGTGTGGGAGATGTTAAGATTACACTCTTCCCTTCAAAATAAGCATCCCTAGAAGATTTAGTGAATTTTGATGCCTCAAGTCTTAATGCTATTCATACAGAGACTGGCCTTGTGGCAGTTCCACTCAATAACAGTCCCACCATTGTGACTCTCAAGGGGATTACGCCTACCATGGAAACAATAAAGCACAAAGAAAGAAAACAGCAATAACTCCAACAGTGTCTGCGAGTAGAACAACTCTCTCTTATGCCTCAACAATCAGTGTAACCTGCATGCTTACTTCCCGTCTACGGCTTTGTACAGAACCAACGTGGCCATCAGCAGACTTACGTTATGTAGTTTATAGTAGAGGCCGCAGGCATTGCACACTGGGTCTCCATTAGCGTTGCGCCGCCAGAGTGTCGTGGTGGTCGTCTGACAGTTAGCACAACAGGTGCCTGCTCGTCTGGCAGCAGACTGAAAAAAAGAAATCAGCTTTTGATTAAAGAGCTCAGGCAGACAAAGGAGAGCTTCTACAAGAGAAAATATCAGTAAATTGAATATATACATGTAGTTGAACTTCCTTTTCTTGTGATCTAAACTGTTTAATTATGGCGAATCTAACTTCTTTTGGTTCAATTCTTGATTTTATTTCAAAAAAACTGTCAATCATACTTTCTCAGAGATCGCAGTGCCATTTTAAATGTCTCATTTTTCTCTTAGCAACAATCCAAACCTCAAATGATTCCGTTTACTCTTCTTGTAGTATAAAAGAACCAGAAAAATATGTATAATTGGGAAACTGGAACCAGTACAATTTTTGCTACATTGGCACAAGACACAGCCGTGATGAATTAATCACAATTTAAAAAAAAAAAAGGCTTTTTTTTTTCATTTCAAAGCAACCTTGTATTAGTGTGTGTGAACAATTCCTTCATTCTCTCAAGCTTTTGACCGAACAAGGCTTGATCCTCACTTAAACCTCCATCTGCACCCTTCGCTGTAGAAGTGATTTCTCTTAATATCCACACCATCATTATTTTCTACAATATATAATTTCAGCTGAAAAACAACAGCGCCCGTGCTGCTCCCAAAACTTTCCCAATCCTCTATTTTAAACTTGTTCACACTGTGTTGTGTTTTCTGTGTCATGGATGGAGAGTTTGACCACTAGAAAATGAGGTCTGAGCCTATTTAGGAGCCTGCAGGAGGAAACAGACGCTGGCCCAGCTGCTTTATCTGGACCAGTCAGATATCCGGATAGGAAACAACTGGAGGGCTGCTGCCTCTGAGCTCAAGACTCACTGCTGGAGCGCTGCAAGGAAACCAGGCCTGATATATGGCCCTATACGCAGTTATAGCTAAAACATGTTGAAGTCAAATGCTCATATATTTTACACGGAAAAGACGGTTGTTTGCTTACGTGCTCCATGAATTTATGTTGTATAGATTTAGGTCTACTTGTCCGAACAGTCTCAACATAAACGGACTGGGATCATGGCAGGTGATTCACCAATGAGGTTTTTTTTGGTTCATATCATCGTCATTTTGAACTGAATCATCAGAACCGTGAGGTAATTCTGGTTTATTTAGGACAAGAATCTCTTGTTATATACTCATTTATTAGCCTACTGCTCATTTATTCCAAGTTGACTGAATCTAATGTAACAGAGAACTGCAAACACAGCTGCTCCATGAACACACAGATGCTGCAGAAAGAAGGCAAAGCATTTATTCTTTTTTTTAAGTTGCTGAAAATGCTAATGAACTTCTTCTTTTTAAAGTCTTTACAGCATTGTTTCTGCTAGTTTTGACATGTCTAATCCAAATTTGTACCCTTTATAAGTGTAACTCACCAGCAGGTATTATGTTTCACAGAATTTGATCGTGTATTGAAGCATTTTCTGACATGAACTTGACAGCTGAAATGTATAACAAAGCAGCACAGATGTCTGAAGCATGATGGGGAATATCAAACCCTCAAACCCTCTCTCGAAACCACGAAACACACACACTGCATTTTTCCACATCATATAATGACTTTTCAAGATTTTAATTAGCATTAGATGAAGAAGAATTTTCCTAACTTTAAAAAAGCAGCCCTTTTCAAAGAAAAATCCCTGATGACCAAACGTATGGTTTCCCCCGCTGCTGCCTTCCCCTCATGATAAAAACAAACTAACACACTTTCTCCCTGCATATAAAAACCCCTCAGTGCAACACACTCAGCAAGTCAAGAGGGCCAGCGTGTTGTTTTGAGCAATGGTGTGCTGCGTGGCCCTACTATCAATGACAGAATCAGAAGTAGCAGTAATAATGATAACAGCAACAACACAGATAGTCCCACTCCGCTAACAGCTCGAGCCGAAGGAGCAAGAGGTGAGCACCAAACACAATTCCTGGAAACTGTTTGGGAAAATATATCTTTCCTGGAATTGTGCCTCCTCTCCCTCCCCTTCCACCTTACACTCTTTATATGTACTACCCTCACAACACACACACACACACACACACACACAGCAGTGGACTCACCAGCCTGCGTTTGGGTTTGATGAGGGGTCTGTTCTGGCCGTTCATCTTATGGTAGAGGCCGCAGGCGTTGCACAGGTAGTGTCCGGTGCTGTCGCGTCTCCACAGAGGCGTAGACGTGGCTCCACAGTTTACACACTCTCGGCCCTCTGAGGGGAAACACAGCCTTGAGACCGAGCAAGGAGACTCAACGCTTTCACTTTTTTTTTTTTAATCTGCCAAACATTTTCAGATTTATTTGCCACAGTGCTTTTTTTTTTTTTAAATTTCCATACAGGATATTTGAATTAATATGTGCTCACATGAGGAGGAGGACAATCCATTTCAAAATTCAAGTTGTTGTTTTTTTTTTTTTTTACTGCTTGAATGTAAATTCAAATTCGTTTATTTTTAGCTCAACACCCTTCATTACAGATCCAAGCATCTACTATTTAACTTAGGTGACTCTAAACGTTTGCATCAGTGACCATTGAATTACAGTCCAGTTTAGATATCAACAACGTAATAAAACCTGTAAAAGTAAACTTGTCTCTTATTTAAAACAAACTCTTTAGTTAAAGGGAATTTCCTTCCTTCTTTAACACATTCAAGCTCCTTCAATCAAATAACAAGCAGGACAATGTATTAATGTGTCCTGTAACAGAGACTCTAAATACTGAGGTTTAACTGGGTGCATGTGGAGCTTCCTTTCACACCTCTGAGCCGGATCCAGTTCACTGTCCTACTGCAGACTAATGAGAGTCTCACTTAACTAAAGAGGATTATTGTCTCAGATGCTCTGTGTTGGGAGCCATGCAGCGCAGGTGAGGCTTCTGAGAACATTTGTATTTATTTTGGAAACATTATTTGTTACATTCTTTATTTTTGAACTCTAAAACAATTTGGAGATTATAAATGAATAATGACAGATAAAAAAAGAGACAAAGCTGCAGAATGGATCAAACAAAGACATTAATCTGGTTACAATTGGAATACATTAATTCCATATTATATTAGTCATCGTATCCTGTGCAAATTCATTGTATCTTTTGAATAATTTCAAATTGTTTTGTCTATAGCCTTTATCACTTAATTAACTGAGGAAGTACTGTCTTGCATTATCATCCTGTATATTAATTAAAAAAGGCATCATTTAGAAAGCGTCATTTAAAAATAGAAACAAAATAATAGTCATTTGAATTGTATGTATAAATCCAAAAATAAGCTGCAAAAATACTCTTTGCACAGCATCAGAGGTTAGACAATTTATTATTAATTTTCTGACTAACTTATCGAACAACATTATTATTTTATTGTGGTTTAATTCCCGCTGCCTGGCTGTTGGACAGGTATAGGGGACACTCACCGGTGCAGGACCGTGTCTTGCCTTTGTTCTTAGAGGTGAAGCCGGGTGACGCTCCCAGCAGGCTGCCGGGGTGAAACAGGCTGCTGCCGTACTCGTGGGCCGCTGGCAGCGAGTAGGTGGGATACGTCGGTATGGGATGGTGTGTGGAGGGGGTCTGAGCGCTCATGGAGGACAGGCTGCTCCTCAGCGGACTCGAACCCTCCATCTTCATCCCCTCCGGTAAGGAAATGTGGTATTTGTTAGATTCCTTCTCATCCATCCTGGTGGATGACGGAGAAGCGGCTCCCGGGTCTGGAGACACGTCCTTTGGTGGAGTGGGAGGGAAAGTGTATAGATGGGGGCTGGAGTGCGACGACGGCGTTAACGAGGATGCGGAGACCGTGTTGGAGGTGCTGTTGCACGGGTAGACGGCCGAGAGGCCGCCGGGGGACGCGGAGCCCGGGTGGTGCAGGCTCGGCTTGCTGAAGGGGCTGACGGCCCAGGGGTTGTGGTGGTGGTGCGCCGACAGAGCTGCTTTCCCACCGTCCAGCCATGAGATCCCCGGGCTGTGGAGGAGGTGAGGCCGGCAAACCTGAGTCCCGGCCAGACGAGCTGTGAAATAATGTGGAGGTGAGAAGAGGCCGATTCAGGGGTTTTAAAATAGTGAGGAGACGGGCAAGTCTGGCTGCACAAATAACCGCAACTTAACGGGAGGAAAGAAAAACTAAAAACAGTCTAATCAAACCTTGATTACCTGAAGTAAAATGTGCATTTAATTAATTTAACGAGTTTAACTATTCAATTTCCCCCCACTAATTAAAAATCCAGGATCAGACAGAAAGGCTGCTCAAGAAAACGATCCCAAACTTCCGGATGTACTTCAGATATTTTACACTCGCTGAGGATAAATACAATGTGTGCAATAGTTTCATGGCTAAAACATCAACATATTTCTACAAATGACAGCTTCCTGCTGTGAAACTAAAGATTAATAGTCAAAGAGCTGCTCCAACGTGATCTCACCATGCGCTTGGCTGTAGGACACCCTGGCCCGCGCAGGGTTGTGGTAGTACGGATTCCCTTGTGAGTCCAGGTGATTAAAGAAAACATCCACCTCGTCCGGGGGCAGCAGCTGAGCCGTGGGCTCCATGTAGTTGTGCCCCAAGCCGTGATGGTGCGAGTCTGGGTGTTGGCCGTTCAGCACGGCGTGGTGGTGCATCCACCGGGGCTGATCCGCCGCCACATCCATCTCTGTGACTATTTGAAGCGTCAAAAAGCCAAATATATCCCGAGAAAAGGACTCGAGTTGGTCTAAAATATTTTTCTAACACCTCTCTCCGTTATGAGGTCTTCACGGTGCCCATCTACAGCAGAGAACCAAAGCTGCGTTTACTTTCATTTAATTCCTCGTTTCTCCTCCAGGACATCGATCGTCGAGTTTGACACTGGAAACCTGCAAGACGCAAATGCAGATGTTAATATTTAAAAAGAAGAGTTGTCCTGCAGCCTGCGGACATCCATCATTCAAAGCAGACTGTTGCACGGGGAGATTCAACTTTAGATAATACTAATAAATAACCAGAATAAAAACCTCCACCCGCTAACATGCGCCAGAATTCATTTTTAGTCCCTCAAAGTAACACTTCCTACCTTTGCCAAACCACTGTTATTTTTCCCACCCAAAACTGTCTGGACGCTGGGTGTCCGTGCTCGGTTCTCTGAGTCGGTGTTTGTCAGAGTGAACTGCGTCCACCGGGACTTGAAGCAACATGTAACCGCGGCTGACAGCTGTGGGCGGGGCCACCAATAAAGATTCGTTTCAGCCAATTGCACAAAACCTCAGAGGCGGTGCAGAAAAAATCTTTTCTATAGTGTGCAGATATCTGGGCTTAATACCGGGGACCAGGCCTATTGTAGTCTAATATTGAAACAGCTAAATAGATTGAAGTCTCTGTCAACATTTAAAACCTAGCTATATGTGGAAAGTCCTGCAGCATCTCGTGTTGGGTTTCTGTAAAATTACAGCTGTTTAAGGAAATTTTGTCTGACGTCATTAAGGAATAATATCATTCCCCAACTTTGCAACGTCACGTCGGAGTCCAGCAATCATTTTAAATTGAAGCGAACAGTTGGAAGATGAAATAAATGAATGAATACACTGACCGCGTTTGTGTGCACACTGAATGTTTGTATTATTTACTCAATACCCCCCCACACTCGCGCGTGATTGACAGACGATAATTGGAGAGGGAGCGCGTGCAGTCCCGACTGCTCGACGCTGCCGCCTGCTTGACGCCGTCCCCTGACGTCAGTGCATCTTTAGTTGAGAAAAAAAAAAAAACAGGACATGAACTTTTTATAAGGAAGAGAGGGAGAGAGAGAGAGAGAGAGAGAGAGAGAGAGAGAGAGAGAGAGAGAGGGGGGGGGGAGAGGGGTTAACTGGAGTCTGCAGAGATTTCCAAGAATAAATCTGCATCCAAGCACCAAACTGGACTTAATAGTGCTGTTAGACTCGGTTTAAAAATACATCTCATCAATGAGAAAATTCTTTTACTGTCACATCCACCAGAAAACAGAAATCGTTCACAAAAAAAAAAAAAACAACAACGCCCTACATTCATTTCACTGCATTGAGGGGAAAAAGGCACATCCAGGAATAACTCGGGGGCCCTCAAGTTTATATCTTATGATCGATGTATTTTCAGGGGCCCCAAACCTTTGGCTTGATGAACGTTTTGATTGCTCACGTGACTGTGATGAGCTCGAAAAGGCTGATCCACATTTTACTTGATTCAGTTCCGCATATTACGCACACAGCCGGCCCGTTGTTGACTGTGCTGCACAGAATCTGCCTAGAGTCCCTCAGTTACCCTTCAAACTCTCTCAAGCTGTGACGTCACTACGCGTTCAAGGGCCTCATGAAGTATGTTTACATGCTCACGTGCAGATGTCACCTATTCAACAATCAGTGATTCATTTTTTTCCCCTCAAATGTGGATCCTGGCAGAAAGAATCTTTTTGCTGTTGAACCACTGAAGCAAATCAAAAGTAGAACGGGTGTGTTTGAAACAGGCAGCAACATTTAAAATATCACAGCTTCCTTACTCAAAGGAACACACACACACACACACACATTTATATATATATATATATACACATATATAAATATATATTTTTATATGTATATATATATTTTTTTTTAAATCAGGGCCTGTAATTTAAATAACTGCCTGAAATAATTATTTTAACTTCATTTTGCTAAATAAAAACACCTTCCAGCCTGAAGAAAGCAGAAGCCACCGGAGGGGCGAGAGAGCGGCAGTATTAAAGCTCATCAGCATGATAATGTGGAAATACACATGCTTGGAGTGTGAGCCCTTTTGATCTGGCGTGGCGATAAAACCTTATCGGCTGCAAACATCCTCTTCCATTTCAGGATTTGACATTAATTCAATCCGCCTTTTTTTTTTTCCAAATGCTCTTTTTTCCCCTCACGCGAACCAAGAAGAATTAAAAACAAAAACAAAAAAAACCCAACATTGAGAATCTCATTAGAACTGCATGGAAAAGGAAGTGTCTTCTTCATGTTAATGTAATGATAATATTATCAAATGAGTAAAATAATTTGTTTAAAGGTTTTTTTTTAATAGAATTTGTTTTTTTTAATTATTAATATGATTTTGTTCGAGTGTGTATTTGTGTGCGTGCGTGTTTGTCCCAGAGAGAGAGAGAGAGAGAGAGAGAGAGAGAGAGAGAGAGAGAGAGAGAGAGGAGGGAATCCAACGCTGCTAGGATCCTTGGGTCCCACTGATTATAACCCATCCCGGGGTAATTTTTCATCGGTGCAGGCTAATCTTTGTTCTTTGTGAAGATAATAAATAGCCTAATCGTTATCAGCGAGCTGCTGGAGGTGTCGGGAGAATGGGGCTGATCGGCCCGGGAAATAGGCTCCCAAGTGCCGCGGAATAAATGGTATTTCTTATCTCTCCCTCCCAGATTATCGCCGCCTTTTCACATTCGCACAACAAATACATCTAATGCCGGGAATGCATCATTTAGCCTGCTGCTCCAGATCTGTGTGGATGATTGATAGATAGACTGATAGATAGATAGAAGCGTGTCCGCTATTAGTTTAATGCTCTGCATGTGCAAAGTCTTTATTCTGCGTATTTGGACACAGCACACACCCACCTCGTTTTTCCATTATTTTTAGGTTATCTGCAGGAGCCATCTGAGGTTCCGGTTCTTTGTTGAGCTATCTTTTTTTTTTTTTCTTCTTTCTTTCATGTCGGATTTTACTGGATAAGAGTTAAACAGACACAGACGCTTCCACACAGCGAGAAAAAAATATATATATATTTGAATAATATTTTCACGTATTGGAGATTGTGCAAATAGAAAATGTATATGCAGTCAAATAAAAGCTTAAACGGCTCAGGCTCCATTAACCTCATAAACCAAATCATATGGAATTTCTTTTTTATTTATTTAATCTTGGTTTGAATCATTCAGCACTTTGCTTGGTTGCAGTGGTGAATCATGGCACTTCAATAATAAAGCAGTGGAGATGGTTTGATAAGGCCTCCCACAAAAGAATAAAGCCTCATTATGAGTGTCTGTGTTATTATAAGATTATTTCTGGCAAACCAGAATGATTAAAACATCTGCAAAATTTTCATTGAATAAGGTGGCACAGACACTTCACAACCCATTTGTCCATTTTTTAAACTGTGCTCCAAATTAAGACTGACAGAATAAACATGATAATAACACATCATGACACGCGGTCCACTGAGCTGTAGGTTACGTGCTTCATCCAAAGAGGAATCATCATCCAGTAAAATGAAGAGAGACAGTACAGTAGCATTTAACCTCAGTGCACGAGTGTGTGTGTGCGTGTGTGCATGTGTCTGTGCGTGTGTGCATGCATGCATGCGTGTGCACGTGTGACCAGAAAAGGTATGTTTCCAATATATACAAATGGTATGCTTAATATCTTGGTAGCTGCAGCAGCTCTGGCTGCTGCTGATGGTCTCCAGGGTAACTGAGATAACAGTGCACTCATTTTCCATATCTTACAGTCTATTATATTCAAGGATTAGTTCTCCTTCCCGAAAAGGTCAAACATAAAGTCAAGCCAGTCAGGAGTGCCCCTCCTTCTCCTCCTTCTCCTCCTTCTCCTCCTCCTCCTCCTCTTCTCTACAGTGACAGAGCATTTCCCAGTTTTTCATATATTATCTGGTTAAAGATGTGTGATGACCTTTGCTGACATGCTTTGATAGCCGTCATCACACACACACACACACACACACACACACACACACACACACACACACACACACACACACACACAAAACAGACTTGAAACCTTGCTGATTTTCCCACTAATCATCAGTTTGGCGGTGTTTGTGGTGAGCTGTTACATCTTTCTCTCTGATCTTCTACATCAACACAGTGTAATTATTCTTATTTCACTCTCATGTTTTATCCAGCTCGATTCATTGTTCCTTGACTACAACATCGTGTTCTCTTGACCTGAGACACAAAACACAGATTTCATCTCGCCTGATTAAAGACATGATGTTGAGTCCTTCTCCTCTCGCTTTCTATAGATCCACAAGTCTCAGGATTTCTGAGGTAGAGGCCATTTTCCCTCTCACACTAACACAGACATGAGTGGGTCAGTGCAGGAGAGAAAGTTCAGACAGAACTTAGTTTTGGTTTCAAGATGATGTGCAAAATGATTCACATTATAATCTATTCATTTTATTAACTAAAAATTCCAAATTCATGACATATTTGATGTAACATGGATGAATAATTACATAAAAACCTCATGAAATTTATTAAATTAAATAAAATTAAATTGTAACTGAGAACTTTTAGGAGCATCCGTGATGAGGCTTCGTGAACAGGACAGCCCACCATGCTGCAGGCGGACAGTGACATCTAGGGGAGAGGAGAGGCTCTCTCCTTCCTCACGCAGTGATGTAGCAGCAGGTAATCCACCAGGACGTGAATAAGTCATTCTAGTTGAGACCCAACTCGCATTCTAATGTTCCAGGTTACCCTGAATTAAGACCTGCAGGACAAAGATAGCTTAGGTACATTTGAACTCAATGTTGGAAGCTAACATGCTTAATGTTGCTTTATAATCTGACTGTCACCATCTGGGAGACATGAGGAGCAAAAACACTGTATTTATCCTCCATGTTTACTATTTTTTCCCTTCACCATAAGTGAGTGCTTCATTGTGAGTCATTCTAGAGTGATGTATGTTCAAGTTGTTCAATCAGATTGATGGATCAGGGGCACCATGGAGATCACCCCACTGGTGACTTATCATGCACGTCTCATCTTGCACTGGTACATTGGTTTTGTTTTTTGTAATTTTCCTGCACGTTCTCTCTTTCTGTAAAGCCCTGCAATCCACACTGTAGTAAACAGAAACATTTAGACTCCACTTTAGTCTAAATTTGTCTCTTGCTCTCTGTGTGTATGAATCCTCCTTTGCTGCGTGGGTATTATATAGAATATAACTCATTTATTATGTTTCTTCATGTTAAGAAGCTTGCAGAGACACTCGAGTGGCTCCTGGATGTCAAGTAAGGACATTTACTGGAGGGTCTTCAGGATGTCGTCTCACTGCGTGCAGTTCTGAGAAGCGCCTCCAATAAGTAACTAGAGGTCAAAGGGTCATTCGTTCCCTTCCTGCTCAGAGAGCAGCAGGAACTGAGGGTTTATAGCACCTCGTCTTTAACAACCTGTCAGTCAAAGTCATGTTTCACCAGAGCTGTCCAGGGAGTTGAAGAATTCTAAACACCTTTTTCATCAGTTTCAGACATTCAGAACTTCTCATTCCAGTTCCTGTGGGACCTCATGTGTCTGTGTGTGCTGAGGAGCAGCACGCATGTTCAGATGTGTGTAAAATCCATGTACCGCTCTTATAATTCTGGGATATCTAATCCATAATGATGATTTTTTTTTTAATGCAGTTGGTTATAATATGTTTTTAGTTTAGTTTAGTTTTTTTGGTTTTTGAGATTGTGGTTCAAAGGTAAATTTGACGTGAACAAAGCTTTTATGAATAAATTGTGTTTGCATGATGGATTGGACTGCCAAAGTCACTGTAGTTGGTTAAAGTGGACAGAAACTAAATGGTTATTAAATAGTAAGATAGCATGAAAACATTTCACAAATACTCAGTCTCCATTAATCTGAATAACTTCTGTCCATGTTATGTTTATGCTGTTGTGTGATGATGCAGATTAAATTCAGATGTATCACTGACTTGATAGATTACACAAAACACAACATGCATGGTTCTTCATATCTGATGGATCAAATAAGACCAAATACACACAAACTACAAGAAGATGCTGAACGGGTTCCAAATAGTGATGTAAATTTGTCGTTTGCATAAAAATGATTTTAGTGTTTATCACCCAGCGTCTCAGATTACTTCATTCACCTTTTATTGAGGACAAAGTGGCGTTCATCTCCTGCAGCTGCTAAATTAAATAAGAGGTGTCAACCCCTCATTACTTTATAGAAATGCACCTGCGTGTTTTTTATTGTCTAAAGGTTCAGTGTGTGTGTGTGTGTGTGTGTGTGTGGGGGGGGGTTTGTTGATGCTTTCAAGCAAGCTTTGTGTGCATCTCTGTGTTCAATCTGCCTCTGATCCTCAGAATATAAATCCCTACTTTCCTTTTCCAGATGAAATGTCTGCTGCTTTACTTAAGCTGAGCAAACCCGTCCTGCCTTACACACACACAAACACACACACACACACACACACACACACACACACACACACACACACACACACACACACACACACACACACACACACTTCAGAGAGCCAATATCTTATTCATCTCTTCCTCTCTCACACTGTATAAAAAGGTACTTGACATAAGCTCTCTCTCTCTCACACACACACACACACACACACACACACACACACACACACACACACACACACACACACACACACACACACACACACACACACATCTTCTCATTGCATTTAAAGGAATTCACTATGTTATTTGTTCAAAGGGAGGGAAGTTGTGAACTTGCAGTTACAAGATAAGTGTGTGTCTGTTTGTTACTTGGCCACAACTCCAGCAGGTGTACAAGAGAATGTCCCAGCGAGAAGAGAAACACAAACATAACTGACCGATGCTGTATTCTAGTTTTCACGCACACACGCGCACACACACACACACACACACACACGCACGCACGCACGCACGCACGCACGCACGCACGCACACACACACACACACACACTTTTATAATTGTGTATTGGTTTATTGTTGATATTTTATGTGGATTATGATGATCCGTTTCTGACCTTTCCTTTCTGGTGTGTTTGTGTCAGTGGGTATTATCAGATTAAACATTCCTTTTTATTTGAAAAAGAGAATCTGCCTGATCAGGATTCCAAACGTCTTCACCTCACCTGATCTCCTCTCCCTGGTTTTAGTGTGACAGTCAGGTGGAGAATAACAGGAACAGTGACAGTCTGAGACAAAGGTCAACTGAGGGGGCAAAAAAACATAGTTTATTGTTTCGGTTACGTTGAAAATTATAAATGAATTGGCTTTTTAAAGTGATGTAAACCTTGACAATACATCACATCATGAAGCTGTTTAATCTGCCTCTGGCGCAAAAGATTAAATCTACAAATCTCTCTGAATCAAAGAGAATAGGATCATGGGAGTTGTTGTCTTCATTGTCAAAACCATCACTTCGGCATAATGATGTTCACAGATGAGAAAATACATTTAAGTTTTATTCATGTTATGTGCAATCATGAATAAACATGACTGCCACTGCCACTGCCAGTTACAGAGCTTGTGCTTCATCAGTTTCACTTTAGGAAACTGATGAAGTACTTTTACCAGAGACTCATTTTACACAATTATCAGAGGAATGTGTGTACTTTTCTCACTGCAGGATATAAGAAATATTTACCTTAATCAAAGTTTAAGTACAGATATGACCAAAAGAGAACTTCAGCATCGTTTTTAGACATTTCAGTGCTACATATTAGACCTTTAAGTAGGCACAGTGAATCTATTTCCAAACAGGTGTTAGCAGCCATGTGGTTTACGGTCTCCACTCTTTCATATGGGAAATATCTAGCTGTTAAATGCTCCACTATGTCCACCAGCTGCAATCACTGACTTTTCCTGCCTGCTGAGCACAACAACATTGATGGAGCAGAAAAAATGAACCAAAACAGTAAAAGGTGGAGGTTGTAAAAATAAAAGAAAGAGCTGAAAGATAAGAGTTATCTGTAGCTTAATCGGTATGAGCAGTATGTCTCAAAAGCAAGCAGTCATGTGACTGTTTGTGAAGAATACAAATGGTCATTACAGCCAGGTGGAAGAAGGGTTGAGTCAATGAAATTAGTAGACTTCCTTCATTACGGCAGAACTCACTACAGCAGCCGAAAGATGACCAAAGTTGTTGTACTTTGACCTTAATTTCCATAAATGTACAACTTTAGAAAATGGTCATCTTTTAGACTAATTTGATATAAGAAATCAAAAAAATAAAGTTTAAAAGAAGGTGAAAAGTGTTTCAGTAGGAAGTCTGAAAGATGCATTCTCTCTTCTCCCTTGATATAATGACTGCATGATGGTGTGCAACCTCATTTTCTCGACCTATTAAACCATTGGCAGGTTTGACATCATTCTGAGTGCTCTATGACCAAAGTAAATGTTTTGGTACAATCCATTTGCAACAGAAACTGAATCATATTGTTGCTCATTTTCAGACTTTCTGAATTGTCACTCATTGTCATGGTTGGGACAGTTATGATCTGATTATTTTGGTTCTACTGGATTCCCATGATCTTCAAATTAAATTGTTTTGTTTTTTTGGTTGAATTTTCTCATAGTCACATGATGGTGTAACAGCACATAATTACCAACATATACAGAAAAAATATCACTTTATAGGTTATCAAATAAGTATTCTAGGCACTTAAAATCTTGTTAAAGAACGATGCACTCATGCTCTAAGGCCTCATGCCCCTCCCTACTCACTCTCTTGTGCAGATATAGAACTGACAAGAAGTGGAGTGAGGCCTGCCACATGTCCTCCCTCTCTCCCCTCCCCTCCTCACCCCAGCTCCTCACCACATCAGGATACACTTGTTCTGGTGAATTCCGGTTTCAAACGGATCGCTGCCTCCTTTGCTCTGTCTCTGTGCAGGAGTAGCAGTATCATAGGCAGCAGGTACATGCTGTCTCTCTCTGGCCCTGTGGTCAGGGAGGGGAGCCCCTAACGGCCCGTTATACTCCCACACACCTTTTGAAACTTCACCCACTCCTGCTTCCTGCCCTTAATCCCCCTCCCCTCCTCACCCCTTGACAGCCTACATGCTCTACCTTATCACCATGAGAGCAGATTAAACTATGAAAATTTTCCTCCAAGGCGGCACAGTGGTGCAGTGGTTAGAACTGTCCCTTCACAGCAAGAAGGTTCCAGGTTCGAGCCCCGGCTCAAGCACAGGATCTTTCTGTGTGGAGTCTCCATGTTCTCCCTGTTCCTGCGTGGGTTCTCTCTGGTACTCCAGCTTCCTCCCACAGTCCAAAGACATCAAGAGAGGACGAGGCTGACTGATACTCTAAATTGACCGTAGGTGTGACTGTGAGAGTGAGTGGTTGTGTGTCTCTATGTGTTGGTCCTGTGATGGACTGGTGACCTGTCCAGGGTGAACCCTGCCTCTCGCCTGAAAGCTGCTGTGATAGGCTCCAGCCCCCCCACGACCCATAACAGGATAAGAGGAAGAAAATGGATGGAGGGATGGAATTTCTCTCCACCGCAGGCCTCTAACATCACCACCTATAACAAACTGTTATGTCACCTTATGCTTTTTTGCGGCAGGCACCATGAGGTTGATTCTCAGGTTTATCTTTTCATATCCTACATTAAAACAGTGTTACAAAGAATCAAAGTCTTTAATCTTCCTCTCTCACATCAGACTGGCTCGGCCCATTTGACCTTCAACCTCCACTATGCTGCTCCCATTGTTGAAAAACAACATTACACTGTCAGCAATAAATAAAACTCCAATTTTCTTTAGTTTGGATTTGTGAATTGAAATCAGTTTAAACCACAGAAAGAAAAAGATGTTACATTTTGCTCAAATTTTCAAACACAGACGCACACACGACATTTTTTTTTTTTTAACCATCTTATCTATCAGCTTTCACACAAACGTGCTTTTTAGAGTTTCATAGATTCTTTTCATTTTGATATCTATTTTCTGGACATTAAGAGTTTCTGGCTTTTTGTTTGAAGTGAAGTTGTATTTTCTCATGTGAAAAGCAAGGAGGAAATCGCTTCCCAGATTTTAGTTTAGCTGAGCAACATCACCACCTGCTGTTAGACCGACACACACCATGCGGTCCTGATGGCTGTTTTCCTGACCTGAACAGCAAAGCTTGCTCAGTATGAAATATCCATATAAATACTGCTGTGTTCTTCACTGATTCAGACTACTGCAGCGCTAAATCTTACCGTTTCATTGTTGCTGAAGTGAAATTTTTGTCAAATCTACCAACTTTTATACAATATTCTCACTCTGGGTGTGACTGATCACCAGATGAGTAAAGCTGATCATCAGCAGAGCTGGGTGGACTGATGGACATATACCAGGATGAATAGATGATCGAGCCATTTGAGAAATAAGTTGTTGGGTTTCTTTTCTTGCAGTTGTGGAAAGGGGTTCCTCTGGGCCCACTTGGCAGCATCTGAAGCTACTAAATGTTGAATTTCACCAGATGCATAATGAACAAGTATCGTCTTCAAATGCTGAACATTATGATCTGATTTTTTACTTGCAGCATCTGTTGTATGTCTGTTGTCATCCCTCTTCTGTGACTCTCCCTGCGGTTTCTGCCCCGTTTTCCTTGTTAAAATGGGTTTTGATCGCCTGAATTGAGGGTGTAAGGACAGAGGGTTATCTATCATAAAGTCCATTGATGCCAATTATGATTCAGGGTTATGTAGATATAATTAGATTGGATTTGATAACCCATCAAACTGGCTTGTGCTCAAGAGAGGAGAATTCTAGTGAATAATTGCTCCTGAATGTACTGTATCAAGGTCAAAGATGAGGTCAGCCTTTGCGGTCTATTTTCTGTTTCTTGAGGCACACTGTAGCGACTGACACAAGTCACAGAGGAACTTCCCCTGGTGGAGCGCAGAGCTTCTCTGAGGGATGTGCTGGCTAACCGCTGCCCAACCTGGGCTTCCGGCTCGGGGGCAGCAGCATATGCCGGTACCCTCCACATCATGCAGCAGCACCACTATCAATCCTCTCCAGACATCGTGCCAGGATACTGTGGTGACACAACCCTAAGTCTCTGTTCCTCACTTGTCAACAAGACTGATGGATACAGAAAGGAGGACAGGAGGACTGATACATATGATGCTTAACATGGGCGACTGGTCTTGATTGGATGTGTGTATTTTGTGGAGGAGGGTGTGTACAAGCCAATGTGTAAGAGAAAGAAACAAGGGGGAAAGGAGCTAATGAGTGCACAACAATACTCAAGACAGCAAAATCAAACTCTCCCCATGTTGAATCCTCTTCATTTCAAAAGTACACTTGTTTTTAAGAAGCCAAGCACATCATGCTACTCGCTATCTGCAGAGCGTGAATTCAGAATTCTTAGAAGCTATTTAGAGGAAGAAAGTGAAAGACAGCACCACAGTTTCAGATGAGGGGAGAACACCAGACATGAGTTACAAGTGATTTCTTTCCACAAAAGGGATGAAATTAAGGCCTATTTAATGTTCTGCTTTTCAGATTCCACCATATCCACATTTTAGTATCGCCAAAATCTCTGAAAGTATATACTTAGTCAGGTAGTTGGGTAGATCATCAAGAGGACATGTCAGCAAATATGTGATCAGCCCGGTGATGATTTAGCAACTTAAATTCAGCTCAGAACACTTGTATTTTTATGTACAATACAATCTTGAGCCACAAGGTGGCAGAATATTGAGGTGTTGTTTGTTTTTTTTTTACATTTCAACCCTGAATTGTTTTCTGCAGAACTATTCAGAAACGGCAAAAGTACACAAGTACTTCAATTATCCTGAAGTTACATAAACAAGTAAAGTAGAAGTTTTAAGGATTAAACGTCTTTTCTCAAGTAAAACTGGGAAAAGTACTGTGCTTGAGATGTATAAATGTGTAATTTGAAATTCACAGGCTGTTTCTATGCAATTTTAACCGAAACACATCACATAACGATAATGTGATATATAAAATGCAGGATAATATGTATTCAAGTATATAATACATATATTTGAAGGCCATTAGACGATTCTAACTTCAAATGAAAGATTCCTCTCACTTTGCTGTAATGTGCTTTGAATGTCAGAGACTGCTTAACCAGGAAGAAGTCAGCTCCTCTCACTGCATTGCTATGACAAGTCCTCTGATCCACTATTGTCAACAAAATCTCAAGTAAAACATAGGCAAGGATGTATTTGTACTCTGGAAATACTACATAAAGAGTAAGTTCACTGGCAATATCAAATGAGAAAACGGACATGTATGATGGGCGACTGGTCTTGATTGGACGTGTGTATTTTGTGCAGGAGGGTGTGTACAAGCCAATGTGTAAGAGAAAGAAACAAGGGGGAAAGGAACTAAAGAGTGCACAACAATACTTAAGACAGCAAAATCAAACTCTCCCCACATGGAATTCTCTCTATTTCAAAAGTACACTTGTTTTTAAGAAGCCAAGCACATCATGCACCTCCCTATTTGCTGAGCAAGCAACTGTTAGTGCGGTTGATGTGAAATATCATAGCAGGTCGGGAGTCTGCCCGTGGCGTGAGCGTGTGTGTGAGCGTGTGTGTGTGTGTGTGTGTGTGTGTGTGTGTGTGTGTGTGTATCAGTGTTCTCAGACCCTCAAACCACTCATTGGTTAATAATAGACACACTTTTTTGGAGAGACAGACAGTTCACCGTGAACGCTGCTAAAATAGGCGCAACCACTCAAACCCACAATCCCCAACACACACACACACACACACACACACACACACACACACACACACAAAACCACCAGACTCAGCACTCACACACACACTCAAAACACCAAGAAAAGCCCGTGTGAAGCCCTGCCAGTGAGGACGCCACCCACCTGACAGCAAACCCAGAAAGCAGGTGTGTCTGACTGGACAGCGGTGTTTTGGTACAATGGCAGAATAAACCACTCAGCAGTCAGCATCAGTGTGTCAGGTTTCAACCAGGGAAAGTATGAATTTGAAAGTGAGATTTAAATGGCTTCTCCAAAACTGGGCTCATCGCTGTCTAGTGTCAAATGTGGCACTCTGGGTTTGGCTCTATGTGAGCACAGTTGGAGGCGGAACACAGGGGTCTGTGACCAATCCACAAAGGGGTTTAATGTACTGATAACCTGATGACAGATTTTATTTGAGAAGCTGAGTATAAACCAACTCTTAAAGCCCCCTCCTGCAGGTTTGCAAGCTTATCAAGTGACGTTATCTGACCTTAAATTCTTGTGAGCTGTCACAAACAGTAAGTTTAGATAGTTAAAGCCTACACTGCCAAACTGCTAAGATGATTATTTTGGGGTTATATTGTCAGAATGATGTTTGACTTACATTTCCCATAACCTTGTATTTGTAAACAAGTTTTTGGTAGGTGAGCACTCACTACTGGTGAGCAATCGAAATACCACAAATGAAATTTTTAATATCCATTCTTTTTTATTTATTTCAACAACTAAATCCACAAGTTTTCTTTTTGTTTGAGTATCATGGCATACCAGTCAATTCTTTTTCCTTTTCAAAGACAGACAGTAAACAAAAGGATAGTTTACAATGCAGTGGATTTGTGTTTACTGTTTAAATAACTTTTTTCATTCATGATAAAAATGTTCTATTAGCTGCCATCTGTTTGTTAAAGCGATATGTCACCCAAAAAAAGATATTTTGCCTTTCCGGTACACGTAATTATGTCTTTAGCTGACAAAGATGTATTTCCCTACTGCATCAGTTCTATGTGAGTCTAGAATGCAGAAAGACCCAGCTACGTATTTACATGTTATGTGTTACGTGTCTAAATATACAAAGACTAAAACAACTAGTAAATGATTGTCAATGCAAACAGGTTTTCCTCTGTGACTGACATGACAATTATTAATTATTGTAATCTACTGTGTATTTCCAGTGCAGCCCTCTTCTTTAGGATGACCCGGCAAAGTTACGGGGTCTCATCTTCATCTCCACTCTCTTGAAGGAATATCGTTCACCAGTTCGTCCATCAGTCAGGATGTACCATGTCCCCCAGTAGATACCATTAGTCACGCCACTGTAGCGGCCGTGGTAATACCGTCCATTCAAGTTAGCTGCCAGGCAGGCATCGAACCACCAGCCTGCGCCGTAATAGTGACCACAGTTGCCAGCCGCATAACGGTCATGATCTCTGTCAGCAGTACTGAAGGATCTGCCATCATGGTTGTAACGTTTGCTGTAGCTCAAGGCATTGCCAGCATCACCGGAGTACTCCCGTGCTGTCAGACGATACCTGCAGGAAGGACAGAGAACATTTGAGAAGGTTTAATAAACAACCTGAAGTGTCATAGTAAAGTGTTCAGCCACAACAAGGAGAAGTAACAAGAAGACGCCATTGGTCTGACAACAGCTACCGCCACATTAGTTTATTTGATGACTGTGATGGAGGGCACTATTTATCATGAGAAAAGCCGAAGCACTCACATTTGGGGTCAGACCAACCAAATAAGGCATCTTGGAATTCAGCTTGGATGAAAAAACTTACTTTAATACTTTGAATGAAGCTTGTATCCTCAAATGGTAAATGCTTGAAAAAAAAAAGAAACATTTTGACCCTGCAATTACTAAAACAAGAGGCCAATCCTTTCACAGCTACCAGAAAAGTCAATTAAATTGAAAATGTTTCAATATAACATAGGAAATTTATGATGAAATAACAAGCATCAAAACTAGCATCGAAAAGTATCCTTATGTACTGAGTGTGCACCACTTAATCCAAGATATCCTCATTGATTATTTAGTTATAATTAACTAACACCTCAACTGCGAACACAGTTAATTCAAGTTTCCAAATACTGACTGGTGCTTGGAAGTATGTGACATCTTTTCCAAATAAGCAACAGCTAAAAAAAAGCTCTGGCAAAACTGCTAAAACAGGAATATTATAAGTGAATAACCTTCAACGTGTCTGATAAGTGTTTGACAGGGTTGCAGGTACTTATAGGTCCATATTCATCCACTCTACAGCTACCTGCAACCTCCTGACAGAGTGTGTCTGTATGTTTCACCTCTGTGACTCTGAGGCCACTTTGAAGTTGTTGTAGGTGGCGTGGCGCCTCTGTTGGTGCCAGTCCTCCAGCTCAATACGAAGCTGCTGTTGGCCAGCGGAGGTGAGGTCGTGCAGTGCTGCGTTCCCCAGCCAGTGTTCTCCCTGCAGACTGCCAAAGCCCTCACGGTATTCCTGCCATGTCCTGTTGAAGTCCAGCGAGCCGTCCTGTCGATTCTGGATCACTGTCCACCCACCACCCGCCGTCTCCATGTCACATTTAGCCTGAGCCAAAGCAAAGACTTTGATATTATAAGGTCTAGATTTGACTGATCCACAGATAGCATACACATCTCTAAAAGAAGCAGGGTAAGGTGGGGGGTCCGTATGGGTGTTTTAAGAGTGTGGTGCATGTGAAATACCTCCAGTGCAGCTCGGTGCAGATCAGGCTGGATGGTGTAGATACCATTCTCTTTGATGCCGAGCCTGTAAATCTCTGCACAGTCCTGAGGATGCAACCTTTCCAGCGGGGCAACTGACAACCACACAGCATTCTTAATAACTCAGTTTGATCTTCTCAATTCTATCTGCAAACAATAATCATGCACACACAGATATATACACATATACATATATATATATATATATATATATATATATATATATATATATACACACACACACATTTAATGAGTTACCTTCTTCTGCATTTTTGCCTGTCCTTGTGAAGCAATCCTTTTCTAATTAAATGTCATTGAAAGCTATGGGGGTCCAGATCTCCAGTCCCATGCATGAATGCTTCAGCCAGAACTAATATGAGGTTTCTACAGTCTGACTTGGTTAAGTTAATTATTATCGCCACCATGGCTCAGCAATATTAGGGGAAAAACATTATAGAATTTTGTATTAAACGCTATCTGAAATGGCAGCCTCAGAATATATGTTCACGCATAACAAAGCACTTACATTGCAATGGAATTAGAAGAGTATCTCCTATCATGTAAGTAGAAGAGTATCTCCAATCATGTAAGGTTTGTTTGAATTATGAAAGTGTTCAATAAGTCTTAGGATAAGGGCACGAGAGTGTTGTTTTCTCAGAAGATGAATCTGTCCTTTAATGCCTTCACCTGTAGGAGGATGTTGTGTAATGCTCTTCAGGAAAAGCAGCAGGTCTTTCTCTCCCTCTCTTCCCACCGCTACACTCTCTGTCAGCCCAGAGACAGATAAAGTTATCACTCAGATACATCACTGTAGTCACCGGTGGAAAATAAAAGTCCAGTTGAGCTCACATTGTGACCCATGAGTGTGTGTGTGTGTGTGTGTGTGTGTGTGTGTGTGTGTGTGTGTGTGCGTACTGAGTTTTTTCACGTCTTTCCCTGCACAGTCAAATTCCAATGCGCTCACCTATGACCGACACTTAGCAGGCCTCATTGAGCTTCTGTTTACTATGTGTGCGGGAGTGACTGTGCTGGCATTTGTGTGTGTGTGTGTGTGTGTGTGTGTGTGTGTGTGTGTGTGTGTATGTGTGTGTGTGTACGTGCTCACACATTAGTGTGTTGCAGACGTAGGGGATATAAATGTATACTACTAACCCAGTCGTTTGGCCATCGCCCCGAGGGCCTGGCTGTGACAGTGGAGGTCACACTCTGTCAGCACAGCTGCCATTAGTGCCAGGATGGCCCCCAGAGAGTTGCTCTCTTGGCCGCCTTGAGTCCAGGGTCCCCCTGTTTCCTGGAGAGAGAGCATGCAGCGCTGCAGTTGAACCAGACGCTCTTTGACTCCGCCGTTCTGCCAAGACATTAACCAAACATGCTCTTTCATAGGTTATAGTTAGACAAACAGAAATTGAAATGAGCATCAGATCCTGATTTAACACTTCCAAATCCTCTTTGGCTTTCATGAATGGTTAACGCATTTAAATTGCACCCAAAAAATGTCATTCAAACACTTACAAATATATGTCCTGAGCTCACAGAGACAGCCCCCCACCCCCCCACCCCCTCGCATCACTTCTTTGTGACTCCAGAATGCAGAAAGGAGCATTTATTGTTTATCTTGATGCTAATGGTAACTAACATTCACCAACAACTACAGCAAGAAAACTGTCCAAAAATGTCCATTTACAAGTTTCAAACACATCCCCTGGAATAATCCATGTTTTCCTCATCTAGCGGTATACTCAATAATCCACAGACACTTTGATTCATGCTAAAAACAAAAACTGTAAGACTTAAGGTGCGTACTACCATTAGCAAGCTTTGATGTATGTGAAGTTAGTTGGTTCAACTGAAAGTTCCAGCTGGTCCCGTTTGGTGCTACCGTAAATTAACGGCTTTTCATTCTGGAGACACAAACAAGTCACGCAAGAGGGAAAAAACACATTTGTGATCTGAAGAACTAAAGAGCCTGATGAAATGCACTTTTTGGGTAAAGTATCACTTTAACTTGATTTATGTTAAATGTGTTCATCAGTGAGGGATTGTAAGATGTGTGTAGAGCATAATCATGCATCTCTCAGTTTCAAAGATGACCTCTCAAAGGCTAACTCAGACACAAACCTCACACCTCATGTTTTGTGTCACACAGTTTGTCTCTTACACTTACATCAACCATCCTGCCCCTCACACACCTGTTGCTGCATGAGCTCAGCACAACCGTGTGATGAGGACATTTTTAAAGCAGACCTAATTTTATCCTTCCTTTGATTTGACTGTCATTGCTCCATGGCTGTTAGGTGGTGCCAAACTTAGTGTGCCCATTTTCCCCAGAGAGAGAGAGAGGACCTGGCTGAGGGTTGGCGCAGTCTCCCAGGCTCACATGGATGAACAGCCAGGAGGACAAATGCAATTCACCTGGTCCCTTATGTTATTGATGCATCTGGTTTTCTTCAGTGTAACACTATTAAACGTGTAAAATAGGAAAATCTAATCTGATCAGGAAATTTACATCAAGAGACGAGCTGTCACTCACCTTAGGCTGAGCCTGGGGTGAATTGTGTCGTTGTTCTAGCTTCCGAGGAGCATCTGAGATGGCTGGAAGCGAAAGCCCCATTGTGCAGCCTGCTCTCCCAGTTTGATCCTCACAAGCCCCAGTGCCCGCTCCTGCTCCAGCCCCAGGTGGGATGGGTGCAGCTACCAGATTGTCCCTGCAGGGAGGTTGTGTGCAGTCCGGAGATGCCTGGGAGAAGAGTATTGCTCCCACATACAATGACAGCAGAGGAAGCATACTAAGAGGAATCCTGGGGAATTGAGGATTTTTTTGGACAAACTTGTTGCAACTTTTAGTCCCGCAGTAAACTGGTTTCTTCCTCTTAGCTGTGAGCTGTCCGTCCTTTTGTTGTTGATGATTCTCTGGTAACCTCCACTTCTAAGACCATTGAAGAGTTGGTACGTGTGTACTGACCTTTTTGTTTAGATTTTTCTATTGCTGCTCTTGTCTGTCTTGTTTTCTGCTGCATGCTCTTTCATCCTCTTCTCAATTTCTTTTTTTCCCTCCCCTCAGTTCATCTCAGTTGCAGTCCTCCTCTTTCTCTTGCTCACTCTCTGTTTGTGAGGTTGCTTTGGCTCAGATTCCTAGATAACTGCGGCACTCTTTGCTGTCTGACACGGACTAATGCACCCACCCCCTGATAGACACACACACAAACACACACATACACACACACACAAACACACACACACACACACACACACACACACACACACACACACACACAATGTGCATCTCCCTAACTCATCTCATTGTCTCTCTCTCTCTCAGACACCCACACAAATAACAAATGCATGTTTACACACACACACACACACACACACACACACACCCAGAATGTGAATAACACAAAAACATGTGAGCATTATTTGCAGTTTATGTTTACATAAACAGGTGTTTAACAGCATTCATTTTTCTGCTTTGGAGCAGCTCCTCATCCCACAAACACATAGCGTGGAGATGTTGGGGGACCATTTGAATCCTGCATACTCATTCTGACATGAATCACACTTCGTTCATCAGCGTGTTTGCAGAGATGAAAATACAGCAGATGCTTCAAGTATGTGGCTCCTTCACTCCTGTGTACATCTTCTCACTTATGTCCTTTTGTGTTGTAGAGTTTGTGTTTACAAACTGAGTTCCAAAGAGACCATAAAAACTCCACGTTCAATAGGTGTGAGAGGGCAGGAATTCCTCTAAACAGCCATGTCGTCCCAGTGGTCAGGATTGGGCAGAGGCACACTCCCACTAACAAGGTGCACAAACACACAACTTATTCACACTTACACATGAACATGGAACAGAACAAAACACACTCTCAGCAGTATAAGCTTATAATGAATACTTGCACTGACATAAGGAGTGTCTCCATACAGGAGCATTCTCAGAGGTAAATATATACCTTTCTTAAAATTTAGGACAATGTTGTTGATATAACCTGTGTTCCAAAGTGTGTCTCAAATCAGCTCCACGCTGAGACAAAAAATATGATAAAGAATGATGTGATATTCTAACGGTGACTATATATATATATACACTTGTTTTCTGGTACTTTCTGTATATTTTACTGATAATGCTTTTCTTCAATGAACATTCAAAATGGGGACTTTCATTTTTAACGCCAGCGCCCAAGGATGAGGCCAAGAGATCATAAATTAAGGCCACTAATTCCCCTGGTACTTAAACTGAGTGTTAATTATTACGTATTCAAACACTACCAAACATTATTATTATAAACTGCACGGTGCACGGTGGTGCAGTGGTCAGCACTGTCACCTCACAGCAAGAAGGTTCAGGGTTTGAGTCCCGGCTCCATCACAAGATCTTTCTCCCTGTTCCTGTGTGGGTTCTCTCTGGTACTCCAGCTTTCTCCCACAGTCCAAAGACATCAAGAGAGGACGAGGCTGATTGATACTTTAAATTGACTGTAGGTGTGACTGTGAGTGTGAATGGTTGTCTGTCCAGGGTCAACCCTGCCTCCAGCCTGTAGCCGCTGGGATAGGCTCCAGCCCGCCCACGACCCTTAAAAGGAACAAGTGGAAGAAAATGGATGGCACATAATATGATTATTATTATATGTTGTCCATGGTCAGATGTTCGAATTTATAACATAAATATATCTCATGAATAAAAGCTGGACAGGGTTCAATTCCACCTTACAGATCAGTCTGACTGTGCTCCACTTGCCCGGATGCAGCTTGGTAGCCCAGGTAGCCCTGTTACATTAGGAGGACTCAGTATTGCTGAGACAACTGTTGTTCCTTGTCTCTTTGACTTTCAGTGAAAAGCCTACTTAGGTTCCTGATGATCAGTGTAAGCCCCCAAGTTAAATGCTTCAATTGTGTACATACTGTATTATAGGATATAAATATCGTATGCATTTTTCTATTGATGTCCTGGGAGTTTCTGCTCAGTGTAAAGATGGCATTTAGTTTTAAGATCTTCCCATCAGGACCGAGCTGTTATGAAGAGTTTGATTGATCTGTTTGTTGATTCCAAATGATTTTTTCAAAATTAAATACTTCCCTTTAGATAATCATTATAAAGTGAGTGTGTTATTTTGAGCTCTTTCAGGTCCCTTTTATTAACTTGGTCCACAGTAAAAAATTTAAAATGTGAACATTTGAACGTTTTCCACTGATTTCTATGCATTTCTATTTTTATATCTCACTTTCTTGGCACGTAAACTTTCCACTGTATATAACACTCCTCCACAGAGGTCCAGAAGCATGTAAAATCACCAGTTGGCCTTGGTCATCCAGGCAAAATTAATTGATACTGCCCTCTAGTGGTGAATCAGTGATTCATACAAATCATGCAGCATGAGCGATTACATGGCTGACGTCATCTTTATCATAATGTAAACACAGACAGGAGTGTTTATTTATCTATTTATGTTGATTTTATCAGGTCAAGATTTTACAACCATTAGAGGTTCTAAACACAAAAATTAAAGAGCACGAAAAATGGTCTGTTGAAATTCCTCTGACATTAGGGCGGGGAATCGCAGAGTAAGTCACAAAATGATGGCATCACCTCATTGACATCTGCTCCAAAAACTAACGATTTCTTACTTGGCCCATGATGGCCATCTCCTCCATATCCTAAAACTACGGTGAAAACCCACAACTACTGCATTTTTGCCATTGGACGCACAGCGAGCTAAAAGTGGGTGGGGCTTAGTTGCGTCTGACGTATGACGCAGCGTTGTTTTGTAGAAGGAAGTGAAAGGGGAAGAGAGAACTGAGAGGGTAGCTGACAGTTAGCTCGCTGGTAGGCAAGCCTTTAAACTAAGTGCCAAATTTACTCACTACTTATTAACGGTCTGCCTTTTGGATTCAAGATTCGTATTTGTCCGTGTTCACGTAAAGGGCGACGGATTTTTCTAAGAATTTAAAACCAAGCATTGCTAAATTAACGCTAGCTAGAGCGACAACGATTTCAGTGCCAGCGAGCTAGCTAGCTAACGTGACGCCTAGTTAGCAACAAACGCTAGCTGCTGTGAACAATAACAGCTAGTTGGCTCGCAACCTCCACTGTCCCAGTCAGGAAAGTCGCTTGCTGTGCTTCAAGCTAAAAGTAAGTGGTTTAGACAAGAACATTCATTGCATATTTGAAATGTATGCTCACTAGCTAATTAAGGAGGATCACATGTTAATGCTAGTTTTCTAATTGTTAATGGTGCTGTGGTGCAATGTTTTTCGAGAAGCTGCTTGGCAACAACAAGGCCGTCCTGTAGCTCCTCTGGGCCGACCCCAAAAAGAAGGGGAGCCAGGAAATCAACGTCAATCAAAGCACTTCAGAAAGACACCTCGTCTCTCAAGTCACATTTAGTGGTTTGAACATGTTTGCTTCAAATACCTCAGGTTTGAACTCGGATGCGAGTGTAACGCTACCGATAGGTGGAAGGCACACAAATGTTTCTGTCCCTTGATTCCCATAAATAAATGACGTGATGGGTTTGGTTAACTTTTTTGGCACTGTTGTGACTGACACGTCGTCCGACACAGAAGTCATGGGGGGGATTGTGTGTTGCAGGAAGACTTGCCTGGGTCGTGTTTTTCTGTGCTTAAAATAGTTTAGTTTCAGTTGTGACGAAGAAGGGTCACGCAGGTACACGTCTATCTCGGCTACTTGATGTGTTGTTCTAATGAGGCTACAACGCCAATGATTCGTGTCAGTGAGCTTGCTGGGAGGACGAGAAACCTGACGTCTGGTGCTGTTCAAATACAGGAGAGTTAGTGAGATGTATAAGCGACACAGTGTTTGTTACATTCAAAGTAAGATGTCTCTGATTAATTTTTCATTTAGTGGAGTTGGAGCTAATGGCAAATAGGTGTGTTGGTTGGTTCTTGTATGTTTGTATAGCTGTAAATAAAATGTTAAATATCAGTTGCTGTTTTTTTGGCTTGTTTGCTCTGTCCCAGCAGCAGATGCTACTTTTTTTAAACCGAACTGTTGCTTTTTTATTTAACTTATACAGAAATACGACATCTAACAATGAAAGAATGCCCTAAACCTTGAGAGAGAAAAAAAACTTTGACAGGACTTCTGTTAAATTCTCCCTTTACATCTAACTTAACGTGATACTTTATAATGTTATGTAAACCATACATAGAACTGTGCTTTTCTTCAGTATTATTGCATGCATATATGCTAGTTGTGTTATGCTCTTACTGACTTATTGATGAAACAAGATACAGGCCGCACAGCGAATCAGGAAATACGAAGATGGCCTTGTGATATGTCAAGATGGGTTGAGAAATAACTGCACTCAACCCATCCAAAATCAAGTAAATTCACTCGTTTGTGGATGTGCAAATATAATAAATGTCAGAAGTGACTTGTAAATAACAGCTGGGCATGCTTGTGATTAGTGGGCAGAAATGTTTCAAGGGCTTCTACTTTAGTCCAGTACATGACTTTTCAACACAGATTTTCAGTTATTCTAATACACTCCACAAGCGTCAGCTAGCTTCCCCCGTTCACCTTTTTTTTTACCCAATAATGCTTTGTAGTACTTTAGATTTGCAGCTCGATCTATATCTGCAATTAGACAGATGATGCAAACACAATTACAAGTGTCGTAAAATGATTCAGATGATCGCGATTATGCCTTCAACCTCCATAATTGAATTGCAATCTTTAAAATACTGATGGGAGAGCTATATACTTAGCTCATTTCAAATCAGACTTTTATTGGTCACATGGAGCAATTATGTATTCAGCTCATGAATCATCAGAGCTGTGTGCCAGATATTAGATCAGACTCGTGTAATCATGTGACTGGTCTCAGCACACCTCAGTGTGGTTGTTCATGCTTCTGTCAGTGACTGTGCCTCACAGCATGATAGCCACACGAGTGCTCTGCCACGCTTACTTAGACAGAACCTAAGTGTTCTGCTGATGGTACCTTTGCTTTAAAGGCTAAATTGTCCTACTTTTAGGGGTAGGACTGGGCATTGAACTTCGATATTTTTATTGCACAGACCAAATGACTTCAATACTATCAAGTTTTGAAAGATTTCTTGTCGTTTATTACCTAAGGACTAAATGTAGTATTCACAGTTCTTTTTAACTGCTTTGAGTGGGAAAAATGACAACATTGTGAAACAAAGAACTAAAGAGTTGAAACAAACAAATGAACTTGAACTGTAGTTTGGTCAATTTATAAGAAGTTTATCATTTTTTTGTTACGATGCTGAATGTGTAATTCCATGGAGTTGAAAATCAAAGATTTGTAAAGAAATGCTATTTTGATTTTGTTATAATGGATTTTAATTGATATATAAAAAAAACAGGTATTGTTGAAGATACTTCTATTGAATGTTTTAAACGATGCCTAGCCCTAGGTAAGAGTCCACATCGGAGTTTATCTTCTGATTTGAACAATTTTAGAGTTGTGTTCAGTACAGGTCTATGCCTCAACCTGTCTTAATGTGTCTAGTTGGTCTGAAGTAATCAAGCTGTTGTGTAACAGGTTGTTTGGCTGCTATTCCAAATAAGGGTGGACACAATCGTCTGTTGACAGACAAAATCTGTATTCATGACAATTTAAGTCACAAGTTTCCTAACATCAATATGTGTTGATCCACAATCAGATAATCTTATATTAAAAGGAAGCTGCATTATGTACTACATATTCCCTGTAGACTATTAATACTCCTTTGCTTACACACCCACTGTTGTCTTTGAGATGTTCCTCTTGTCCATCACGACCTACTAGTCCAAGTACTTGGCAGGCTTGACAAAGTCTGCATGTGTGAAAAAGATAGTCATCTCATGTTTATTTAAATCTGTGCAGTGTATTTGAGCATGAGTATGTGTACCGATAAATACTTAAAACTTGAACACGGTCCCTTTTTTTCTGCTCTTCCCCGCATTTAGCATTTTATTGGTTCTCTGACCAGTTTGTGGTAAATCTGTGCAGGGATGGTGGGCTTGTTCAGGAATTTAGAAACTAAAAAAAAATCATGTCGTAGCTGTTGGGCATCTGTAATTCTACAATCAAAAACAAAATCATTCTTTAATGGTTGTCAAAGTTAGTTTGTGGCATTTTCAATCGCTTCAGGTTTTTTCTGCTTGGTAAGAATATTGCATCTTCCAAATTCATGTTCAAAATGTAAACCAATGTGTGAGAGGGGTATGAAATTCAGAAATATATATAAGATTAGCTTTTTATGGGGATCTGTTTTAAACCGTATTCTTCCTTCTTTAGAATACTTCATTTAGGATGTTATTTTGACACACCTTTTGTCTGTTGCAAATATCACTTTTCCTGCAATTTAGATGTTTCACCAGGCTGTATTGCATTTGAATTTCAATTCATTGTTCAACCCCAGTGGAATTTTGTTGTAATTCACTCCTGTTGATGATATTTAGAAATGCCACAGATTGCCAAATGCTAAGCCACAGTTGCACGAAGAAACATGACTTGTCATTGGCTGACTGATCTACGTCATGGGGGTAATTGGCTGTTTCAGTGCGTTTGTGTCTCGCTTGTAACATAGTTTTTATGCGTTATTTACACACTAAAATGACAGCTTGTAGATGAGAATCATGAAGACACCTGTACCCTATTCCTTTTATTATACTTTTTACACAGCTAGACAGTATTATCAAATTATTCTGTGTGCTCGCACATTACTCCACAATTTTCACACTTTAATAAAGTGTTTCTAGTCACATGGTTTGGAGTTGGTAGAATGAAGGAGGAGTCAGTCCTGTAGGAAGTAACGTCCTGTGGGTTAAGAGAAAGAATGATGTGTTCCTCGTGATTTGCTCAACCGCTCAGAAAACACATGACTGGAATGATTGGTATTCCCATCTGATTGGTTCAGGGGCATGGAACTGCACACCCAAATTTGTGGTTATCAACATAGAAATGGTGTGTTGGAGTACTAGTTCTTTTAACAGTTGTGATCAGGGGGTTGCCATGATTTTTTTTGCCATGTATGATGAACAATTTTCTCTCTGTCTTTGTATAGCTGTGGAAGAATGACGTCCAGGAAGAAAGTGCTCTTGAAAGTCATCATCTTGGGGGATTCTGGGTGAGTCACAAAATATTTGTGCTCAACTGAAAAACACTTAGCTTGCTTAATTCGTAATTTTTGGTCTAAGAAGACAAACTGCATATCAGTGGATTTATTTTTGTAAATTTATTTTTCACTAACCCAAATTTGCATTGCTTATCAGTTTGTATCAGTGTTAACTTCCTTGTTGATTTATTGCTGGGAAATGAGCTGCTTGCAGGCAGAAAAAGCTGTGTGTTCTTGCTAAATCACAGTTAAAAATAAAGGGTTTCTTTGCCCCTTTTAATATGCTTGACTTTTGGTTCTCAAAATAACAAAAACGTATGCTTTGATGTTTAATCTTGGCTTGATGTAATTTAAGTTAATAAATCAAATCAAGAAGCACGCCTGGAACATTCTTGCCTATTAAGAGTATTTTGATGATGCCTCCTTCTTGTCCAAGTGATGGACTTCTTAACTGTGAGCCAGCAGCTGTGAAACCTCAGTTGATCACTCTCATTAATACCTTTTATTTCTTGTATAGCAGGTTTTCTGTTCAAATATGTAAATGATGCATGATTTAATTTCAAATTTGCATAAGAGAAAACATCACATTCAATCAAGCCAAATTCAGAATTCCCACTTCATGTTGTGGACATACAGTATTAGAGCCAAATGTTTTCACAGAGGGGATTTTCTCCTTTTACCACTCCAGAAATCAGAAAATACTGTCAACATCAATAAATCTATTTCAAAAGGGTGATTCATGATACGTCAACGCTGTGGTTACAGTCTGGTTTGGGTTAGGCACAGTAGCATTTAGCTTAGTGAAAGCTCATGGTGTGGGTTCAAATTACATCTGCTCTTTACACTGATGCATGTGGAGGTCATGTCTTCACCAGGCAGTGACAGGAACAACAACAGAACCAGCATGGAGTCAGAATATTAATGGAAACGCTGAGCAAACTTTTGATTTATTCGTACACATTGACAGCTAGCTAGTCAGCAAAGAGGCTAATGCCTCAATAAAGTGTTTTAAAATTCCACTTTGTCTTCTGAGCTTCAAATGAATGAAAAATCTTTGTTCTGGTGTCTGTCCTCTTCTACCTCAGTGTTGGAAAGACCTCCCTCATGAACCAGTACGTGAACAAGAAGTTTAGTAACCAGTACAAAGCTACAATAGGCGCAGATTTCCTGACGAAGGAGGTGATGGTGGACGACCGGCTCGTTACAATGCAGGTGCAGCACAATCACAACTGCAAAAATGAGCTGAGCTGTTTACAGTATTTTAAGCATAACATGCTGCAGTATCCCTACACTCATTCAAATTTGCACTGGTCTTCCTTCCTTCCTTCCTTCCTTCCTTCCTTCCTTCCTTCCTTCCTTCCTGTTCATTTACTAAACTTTTTGTCCTCCCGTGGCTGGTTAGATCTGGGACACAGCTGGCCAGGAGAGGTTCCAGTCTTTGGGTGTGGCGTTCTACCGTGGAGCCGACTGCTGTGTCCTGGTGTTTGACGTGACCGCACCCAACACCTTCAAGACACTGGACAGCTGGAGGGATGAGTTTCTGATCCAGGCCAGCCCTCGAGATCCAGAGAACTTCCCCTTTGTCGTGCTAGGCAACAAGATTGACTTGGAGAATAGACAGGTTGGTATGATGGTGTCTGGATGTCATTGTCTGAACTGGCTGTGCTCGTATGCCTTTGTGCTGGTGAAAGCACAGGCATCCAGCAGTCCCTGTTCCTGTTAGGAATCTGGAAAATCACTCGAGGGTTGGAATTGAACCATAGTGTGAAGTTGCATTTAAATAACCAGTGTTGACCATCTTAGTCTACTTAATATTAAAACAATTGTGCAAAATTACCTGAAAACTGACTTTAAACCCAGTAATATTACTTTTGACCGTAAAGGGAAGGGGTGTCATCGGCACCCACTCCTGGGTCAAATGACTTTGCTGTAGACAAGTATTTATCAGCTCCAGCACCAACAACCCACATATGAGTGGCTGGGGCAGCTCCTCATCCTCTATTAGGAGCTTTACCAAGGTTCAAAAAGGCCTGTGTATGTGGATGTGTTTCGTGGGGAAATGTGTGTTTCTGAAACTTTCCTGACTTGAATGAAAATGCCATTCTCTCACCATGAACCCACTCATTGTTCTTGCTCTTCTCGCAGGTAACCACCAAAAGGGCGCAGGCTTGGTGTCAGAGTAAGAACAACATTCCCTACTTTGAGACCAGCGCCAAAGAAGCCATCAATGTAGAACAGGCATTCCAGACAATTGCACGTAATGCCCTCAAACAGGTGAGTCAGTCGTCTGACATGACGCTTTCGATTTAGCACCTTCCACTGTGCTGCTTGTACAAAAAGAACAACTGAATATTTTAAAATCTTGTCTGTTTACTCTGTCAGTTTCATTTTCCCTTCCACTGATGATGTTTTTCTCTATTGTTGCCTGCTAGGAGACAGAGGTGGAGTTGTATAACGAATTCCCAGAGCCCATAAAACTGGATAGAAATGACAGAGCTAAACCTTCAGCAGAAAGCTGCAGCTGCTAAGGGACAACTTGGACCATCTTCTCTCTTGGCTTTCTGAAAACACCCTGTCATCGGTTCCACCTCCTGCACCTGACTCCCAGGGAAAGCACTTCCCTACTGTCTTTTCTCCTTCATGCCACTGTTCATTCCTTCAGCAACCCCCACCTCCCCCCAACGTAGTAAGCCACACATGGATGTGTCTCCCCCTCACTTAGTACACCGATTATTCCACTAGTGTACTCTCCTAAAAATACGCCCAGCCTCCACAGATCACAAGAGAAGAGTACCCCCCCCCCCGATCTGACTTCATAGCTCCCGACTTGATAGTAAGTGACCTCTTGTCCATTTGTCTGACTCTCACACTGAGGGGGCAAGACGTTCAAAGAGTGCAATTGGGAACTCTAGCTGGACCGGTTGATGCTCCTCTATAATGTGAGATGATGTTGGCTAAGGTCAGCATCCCAAGTATCCTTTTAGCTCCTTCTGTTTGCTTTCTACTACCTATCAAAATAATCAAGTTAAAATATATATACATATATATTATATAAATATTAATTGGCTTATTTTATTTCTGAAGCCAATTTGAAAACATATTCTTGTTTTTTTGCACTTTCTTATGGGTTTATTTGCCCTTATGTTATAAACGTAGAGGGATGGCTGATTTTGGGCAACACCTGCTACTACACGCCTTTTTTGTTTTGGGTGGAAGCAAATTATACCTCCTCACGTATTCCTGTCTAATCTCCCCTGAGAATCTGTTGAACACTTTTGGTGGTTGTATTGCTGCCCCCCCCTCCCCCCCCCCCCCCCCCCCTCCCAAGGATGTGTGTTTAAGGGTTTATAACTGCCTCACACTGAAGTAATGTTCCTAAATAGAAGAGTCCAATCTGATCATGCAGTCAGTGTACAACACGGATTCCTTCACACAGCCTGTCCTGTACTGGTACTCTCACTGCTGTATGTGTTCTATCCTCCATCCAAAAAAAAAGAAAAAGAAAAAATCTTTCAGCGCTATAAAATTACAAATATGTGTCACCAACCCAGCATACACCTGTCGTCTGTCACGTCCTCGTTATTGCTGTTCTATCTATCTGCTTGTAGCTCAGGTCGGCTAAGTACTAAATATTTTTAACGGACTGTGTATTATGGTGTATAGATCATAAAGGTAAAAAGGCTGATGGATTGAATTGAAATGGATGTTCTCTCTTTCCATTTAAAAAAAAAAAAGATCCAATTTTTTTGGCCTGGTATTATTCATTCTCCTCATAGAAAAATCACTGCAATGCCAATGATGTTGTCAACAGAAATTGGGACATCTAATAATAAAACTCTTGAATATATCAATGTCTAATATTTACTGACTGACTTCATACACTGACTGAGCTTTTCCTGGATTATGATTGAATGATGCTGACACTCAGGTGTTCTTACACTTTGTCTTCCCCAGGCTTGATTGACAATTGATAGCTACAATCTCTTTTTTTTTTTTTTTTAAATATCAAATGCAATTTCAGGCAGAAAAACCGATGAGCGCTGTCCCCTAACACCAGTTCCTCTAAGTAGAGTTGCACCTTTTGCTGGTTCAGTTGACTCCCATGGCCCTTGTGGTTGTGGCAGGTCCTCTTCTCCCCTTACAGCAGCTGACCTCTGTCACTCATCCTCTCAAGATCCTGACATCCACCAGACCAGGGGACAAATACCGCAAGCAGGATAAACATTCAAGTGTAGGAGGAAGAGCAGATAGCGTCCCTGTGTGCCTCTGTCCTCTTCAGGATGGCAGCCCTGCTTTTGCCACCTTTTTCTTGGATGCCTCATGTGCTTCTTGTGCTCCAACCAAACATGGTGACGCCTCTTTCCATGATCCGTGAGTCAATATTGGTTGTGGAGGGGTTGCAATTCAACAAGCGCTGGTGATGGGTGGTCTCCATCCCAGCCAGTCTCGTCTCTCCAGGGTAGCGGCTGGAGTGCCAGACAAACCTTTCTCATCACCTCTTCCAGTAATCTTGTGGGATGCTTCTTCTTTTTTTTTTGACAGGATATCAAACAGATTCTGCCACTTTTGCAACACATCAAACCAGGCCAGTGTTTAATCTCAGAGAGGAGAAGCCTGCAGAGCCTCTGGTGCGAGAGATCCTGGCCTGGCAGCTTTGCTTGACCCCCTAGCATGCTAAAGAGGCAACACCACCTCTTTCTCTGCCAGCCTTGTTTGTTTTTTTTATTCTTTAAATGGTTAATTTTATTTTTGATAAAACTATCAGATCTTTCAGCAACCACAAAGTGTTCAGTTACATGACCATGTTAACGGGGAATATATTGGCTTGATGTTTTGCTACTTCTGTATTCCCTTATGCTCGCCTCACAAGGGCCTTTAAGGAACATTTTTGTCAGGTTTGAAGGGATCCATATCAGTCTCTTCAAATTTGAAGTTTGGAACATGAGACAATAGCTGAATTTGTGGGGATTGAAAAGTACATCCAAAGATACATTTTCCCCTTGTTAGATAACATAGATTCAACCATCAGGTTGAACATATTTTATTGATGCTCAGCATTTTTTTTTTTACCGACTCCTGCCGATGTTGACCTTCTTGTGTTAAGGTTCGATTTTCTGGGTTTTTTTTGTACATATAAAAAAATCATGAAATATTCATATGAAATACAGATATTAGCAGTATTACATATCCTAGTTACAGCAAACAGCACTGTGGTAAGAATTCAGATTAATTAAATTTGAACAGTCAAAATGAGCTTTATAATATTCAGGAGCAGCTTCACTGTGAGGTCAGACGCAACTCGGTGGAAGGGTTGACTTCCGGTATGTTCACGGAAAAACCTTCACCGAGAGAGCCACTTCCGCCTGAGGCCGCCTCTCCTGACAAATAGAAATGGTAAGATAAATTCATCAGAAATGTCGTCAGATAAGCTGTTAAACGGTTACATACACGAGAGCGTGTCCACACCAGCTTGTTACCGCTCCTCCACTCAGTCTTCATTCATTCACAGAGCCGGAGCTCAGCGGTTCTCATCCGGGTTTGGCTAGTAGCAGTTAGCTAACAGGCTAACTATCGTCGGTTCTTTCGCTATGACGTATAGTGCTGAGCTAGTCGTGCCAGTAAAGTGCTACTCTGAAGTTTTTTTCTTACTAGCGTTGAACTGGTTGACAGCTGCTAATGGAGCCAGCTGTGCTGACCCGCAGCTCCTATCGCGGCCTCGTGTTTTTCTTGCTATAATCAGATGACAAGTGGGTCATATTGAACAGATGCTGTTAAAATGACATTTGTCAGTGTAGTATCGTTTGTGCTCGCTTTCCTGAATTCCATCCTACGGCTTATCCTGTTAAGGGTCGCGGGGGGTGAGGGGTGGGGGGCTGGAGCCTATCCCGGCTGCCTTTGGGCGAGAGGCGGGGTTCAGGTCACCAGTCCATCACAGAGCCAACACACGTGAACAGGCAACATTCACATTCGCAGTCACACCTACGGTCAATTTAGAGTATCAATCAGCCTCGTCCCCTCTTGATGTCTTTGGACTGTGGGAGGAAGCTGGAGTACCAGAGAGAACCCACACAGGAACAGGGAGAACATGGAGACTCCACACAGAAAGATCCTGTGATGGAGCCGGGACTCGAAACTGGAACAGTGTAATCACTCACACCATTTCTAAATTCACTTGTGGCTCACTGACTTCCTCCATCTGCTGCCTGATCAAATAATGATGAAATATTCGGAATTCTTTATAACGTGTGTGTTTATATATTTTTTTCAAATGCACACACATATATGCACACACATATATGTACATACTTTTATGCCCCACTGTACTTATATATATGTGTGTATATATGAGATTTTCAAACTCTTAAACAAACAGCAAACATTGATTTACATAGATTTTAAAATTGTTTTTTGTTTTAGTATTAGTTCATTTTTACATCATGTGACAGACCAAATTGAATGGTATGGTAGGATGGAACGCTCACTGACAACACATTTTTGGCCTAAAAGATGGTATGAGATTTGAGAAATATTCAATCTTTTAAAAACTCCTGCAGTCGGACCTGTTCCCTGATGTATTATCGCACAACAAGCACCAAAATTTGACTGCCTGCAAAAAATGGAGAACTGCTTCTGCCCGTAGACTCACTTGTCAAAATAAAGTATGTGAAAGCCTGATTAACATTTACTGCATTAGCTTCTGTCTATCTAGCTTGGTAGCACAAATTTACAGAAGTCACAATTGTGAGAAAAGTTCTCAATGTTTTCCTTTGTTAAATTCAAATATAAGTGCCTTTGGAAGCTCTTTTGTATAACTCTGAAATATCAATTATGTTCTTTATTTCAGGAATTGCACATGACGTTTTAGTCTTTAACATTTGTGGTAGTTTAAATTTTAGGAATGTTGAGCAAAATAATCAATTGAACCCTTTGTGCCTATGAAACCACTGAGGCTTTTGTCTTCTGTTCAGACTGCAACTTTGCGTCCGTATCTCAACGCGGTGCGAGCCACTCTGCAGGCTGCACTCTGCCTGGAGAATTTCTCCTCACAAGTGGTGGAGAGACACAACAAGCCAGAGGTGGAAGTACGGTGAGTGTGTGGTTCATGTTTGATCAGAGGAATGGCAGCAAAGCAGGCTGTTGATGAACACGTTCTCTCCTTCAGGAGTAGTAAAGAGCTTCTCCTCCAGCCTGTGATCATCAGCCGCAACGACAAGGAGAAAGTTCTAATCGAGGGCTCCATCAACTCAGTGCGAGTCAGCATCGCTGTCAAACAGGTCAGTCGGGGCGCTGTCGGCACGCGCACACAACAGATGACTGCACACTAAACTGTGTTTGTGATTGTGAACAGGCGGATGAGATCGAGAAGATTCTTTGCCACAAGTTCATGCGTTTCATGATGATGAGAGCAGAGAACTTCTTCATCCTGAGGAGGAAACCAGTGGAGGTAAGAGGGAGGAGAAAAGACACAAACGCTGTACAGATTTTCTGCCTGTGCACGCTGTGGCCACACTCAAATTACAGCAGCAATTTCTATTCGTTTACTTTTAGTATTTTCGGGGGTTTACAACTCAACCGCTGAGCTACTGTCGTCCTACCTCAACATAGACATTTAAATAATAGTGGTTGCCACAAGTTCCCATCTTCTTTACCGAGGTCGCAGAAAGTTACCAAGTCCATTGCCTACTTTATTAGTCAGGATTTGAGACCTTATTGGGTGGTGGAAAACACAGGTTCTAGGCGCATGGTGAATGGATGGAGCCCCTCTATGCTATAGTCACCCGCGAATTGAGTTATTGGCTGCCATGGTTTAGTTTTAGTTAACCTGGTGACTAGACTGGCTAGTGGCTACCTCATATGTTCAGTATCAAGCTAAAAAAGCTGCCAAAACAGGCCACTTGCTGCACTTAAACTCTCCATTGCTCACTTTCCTTTTCAAAAGCTTGCAAGCTACAATTTGCACTCAGTTTCAATAAATGAAACTAATTTTCTCACCACATCTTTGATTCATTTTGTCCAGCATTTGCAAGCTGCCAGTCAGAGCCATATATTGTCTAATTGATGCTTTCAGTTCAATTAATTCAATCCAAGTCAATGGAACACTCACAAGATGTCACCAAAGTCTCTTTGTCCCTTTAAAATCTTTCAGAAAAGGATGGAAGTGAATCGAATTGTATCGTGAGCTGAATATCGTGTATCGTATCTTGAGATTAGTGTATCGCTACAGATGAGACTCCTGATGTATCTGATGTCACATCAGTTTAGGTTTTCTGTACGAGCTCTCAAAGACATCAGAAAATGTCAGAAACACTGAATGCTTTGGAACACTAGACCCACAACAGCGTTCTCTTCATTTTACAAACAAGTGTGACTGATAGCAGAAGCTTGAACCTGCTGTCAGGTCTGCAGAGAATGTCATGTGAAGGGATCCAGTGGAGAATGGGTTGAAATGTTAACCCTCTCCTTTCGCCCCTCTCCACCTCGCAGGGCTATGACATCAGCTTTCTCATCACCAACTTCCACACAGAGCAGATGTACAAACACAAACTGGTGGATTTTGTCATTCACTTCATGGAGGAGATTGATAAGGAGATCAGTGAGATGAAGCTGTCCGTCAACGCCAGAGCTCGCATCGTGGCCGAGGAGTTCCTCAAGAACGTGAGTTTTTGCCTTTGCCTTTAATGTGTAAAATGACTTTTTTTAAGAGGGCAGCAGCAGTTAACATTGTACTGAGCCTCCACCAGAGTATGTCAATTCTTTGTTGGTAGATTTCTTACAGACAGTTTTTGCTTTCATTTTTCAGTTCTGAGAAGTAATTCCTGGAAATACATTGCTTTTGCAATGTCGACCGTCACTGTGGAGTGTCGACGTTCCAGGGAAGAACCAAAATACGATCAGCCGAGAGAAATTGAGGAATAGAAGACGTACAGTAAAATGTGCCGGCATTCCGCCTGTGTGCTCAACGTTTGTACATGATGAATATTTATACCTGACCTTGTTTTCCGTCTCTGGAGAACTAAGAGTCAGGACATGGTCTTTCAATAAACAGAAAAAGATATTATAATCAATATTAATGAGAGCACAGGGTCATATGGATTAGTTTCAGAGAATTTAAATGTTTTTTTTTCTAAATATATATATATTATGCACATACATTTTATTGCTAAGCTTTGTTACACCAGACGTGTAAGGGAATCGATTGGTGCACATTTTGTTTTCTTACTCAAATCCACAGTGGGGGCTACTGTGGATTGAACTAATTAAAATAAATATACATGCTGGCTGTCAAGATGAATAAAAACATTTTTTTGTAATTTAACGAGTTATTTGTTGTTTTATAAGCACAAAATGTCTCCACCACAAACCATCAAGGTTTATTGTTCAACTGGTCATCAACAAGGCGTTTGGATGTACATGTTTAGGACGGTTACATCATCAAATATAAACAAAATTGTCCAGGATATTACATAGCATATAACAGGTGGACTTGCACACAAAACATACTTTTATACTCCAAAATGAAGTTTTATAGTTGTTGTTTTTTTTAACAAACTGTCATTGCGTTTCAAAAGATCATTACTTCAATCCCAAAAAATCAAGTTTGGCTCGACCAACGACAAGACTCACAGCGCAAAACCCACAAGCTTGATTTATATCATTTCTGGAATGTTAAAAGATTCATGTCACACCTTCTTAATGCTGAGTTCAAACACTGAGCACATTATTTCAAAACAAAACAAAACAGTGCTGCTTAAAAAAGATCCATCTTTCCAGTATTTTTACTGAAATTTTAACAGTTCAAATCCACAAAAATAACCATAGATGGCACCAAAGTAAACAGGGAACTGCTGGAGGTTTCCAAATGCTGCAGGTTTGACAAGTTGTGTGTCAGTAAGACTTTGCTGCAAAGGCAAAAAGTACTGAGACGTTAAAGTTCGATAAGAACTGGGGTGGGAGGATTGAGGTATCTGAGATATCAGGCCAACACTGACACAAATGGCTGGATCGATCAACCGACAGGGCCAATTAACATATTACTGATCAATGATTCTGTAAATTCATGTTAAGCTTATAGAGTTAAGAAAGAAATGTCAAGTTGATGTGGTTGCTATGCAGTGGAAGAATATGGCATTTTACACAATTCATGATACACATTAAATAACATTGCTTGCGCTATCACATTAGACCCACGTATAAAAGAATGGCATTTTCCTGTCTTTTTTGTTGTTGTTTTTCCTCCTCACTTGGAGTCACAGTTATCATAGAGTTCACATAAACAGGTGTATAAAAAAAACAATACATTGAGTGAAAGTGCTTTACAGTTTGATTCTGGGAATATGCATATTATCCCGTGTTTAGCAAAGAAGCTGCCACAGTCACAGGTGATGTCACTCTTCCCATGATTCTGTTCGGTTCCTGAACCGGAAGCTCAAAACAGGAAGTGCAGGAGATCAATCAGAGGTGTCCTGGGACTGTCTGCAGAGCGTCTTCTGTGCTGCGCTGCACATTCACGTTCTGAAACGACGACAGTGAAGGAGTCCACATTAATAATCCCGCAATACTTGTCTGTTTATAAATATTTTCTTTAGAAATTACTAGGAAGTAATTTAACGTAGAATTCACACTTTCAACTTGTACAATAAAAAGTCTTTAAATAGTGAATGTGGGTTTTGCAAAAGTCTTTTTTTTTTTACGTTGTTTAAACTTCAGAGCAGACGCTAAGCAAATCCTGCTCAGACACATTACTATAAACATATCTTCATAAATGTCATCGTTTTAACGGGTTGTTGAATATGACTGGCATTCACTTCATCAGGAAAACAAGTCAGGAAAATTATTTATTTTCAATATGTATCTGTACATTAAGTTAACTTTGACAGCACCAAAAAAATGTACATTTGACTCTAGTGATGAGAAATTAGCACTTGACATTCACTTGTAAAACATGTTAAGACACTTTTAGCTTAAGTTCATTCGCATGCAGCAATTAATGTTGATGTAAAATGTAATTATACACATGTAAATGCAACACAATCAGGGGAATATCTAATAAGAAAAACTCGATAAAACCCTTAGAAACACATTGTCATATGCTTAATTCATAGTTGTCACACACGTTACATGGCTTAATCTAGCTTAGCTCCTGTGACTGACCACCTAAACTAAAAAATGCAGGTATTTACCCTAAAATGTCAGTTTATTCAACAGTGCAGTAGCTATTTGATTGCAGATATGTAGTTCTGACAAAGAGGGAAAAGCTACAGTAGAAACATGCCAGCAGGGCTGATGTCACTGAGTGACAAAGATGAAACGAGAGGACATGACGGAGGTAGGAGTGGTGTCACAGTCGTCTTGGTGGACGTCACAGATCGCTGGCTGGTGGAGATTTAATGGGGCTTTCCTCGACATAGCGGGATTTTTTTATATTCTCTGTACGATAAGAAGAGAAGGAGTGGATCAGCGACGTCTGCCAAGCCTGCTTGAGGAGGGAGGTGCAGACTGAACACTGGGGACGATCCACCATGAGACAGTCACGCACACACACACACACACACACAAACAAGCTTTTAGACATACAGCCTTTACCGTGGGAACTTCCTCCAGACTCAGTGGCAGAACGGAGGAGGTGGGACAGAAATAGCAGTGAGACTAAAAAGCCACCGAGTGGGCTCGAGTCGTCCGGTACCTACCTCTGGTCTGTCTCGGTGTGTGTTCACTGCGTCCACGCCTAAATAGATAGACTCCACTTTACATCCTGAGTGACAGCAGGCAAACAGTCCCAGTTAGATGCCAGAAAGATTAACAACAAGTTTTACAAATGTTTCCAAGCTCACCGTAGGCCAAGGGGGTCAGCTTCAACACGGTGTGCAACGGACACTTCAGATAAGGCAACTCGTCTGTGGAAGCAGCAGCAGAGAGGTCGGTCATTTTAGGGATGGTCGATGAGTGGAAGCAACTAACTAAAACTACCCGTGTTACTGTATGAAACTCTTTCCAAGCCACAGCCCTCATTTTGGAACATTTCCATTTATTTTTCAGAACTTCTCCAGAATATTTTGGGTTATGATTAGGAAAAATAACCTCAATCTATCAGAAAAACTAACTTTTTTTGGGGGGGGGGGTTAAAAAACTAGCACTTCAATGATGGTTGCTTCACTTTGTTTTCGGACAAAAAAGCAAGCAGAAACAACTCAGGAGATTTATCTGTATATTTTCTTAGAAAAGAAATGAACTTCCATTTGATCCAAAAATCTACATTTGATCATTTAGCAAAGAAATGTGGTTGAGAGAAGATAGTATCCCTTTGATGGCTGCAATAATTCATTGAAAAAAAACATCAATGGTTGAAAGTAAGGAATATTCTGAGTAGTTTTGAGAAAAATGCTTTTGACTTTTACTTAACGGGACAGTCTGACGTTGGTTTGTGTGATGTACACAGTAAAGGTCTTATCTTTGCTAGACTTGGGTCAATGTGTCTGCCAGCTCAATAAATCGGAACCATCCCTTTAAGTATCTTAACACTTAGTTTTTCTTGAACTTATGTAAGATGTCAGTAGTATAACATGAGTAGATTTTCACTATTCTTTCCACCCTGATCAAGGAGTACAAATCTCACTAACTTTAGTCAAAATATCCTGATGTCAATCCCAGACTGGACCAAAAACTAAACATATGTCAGTTTTTTTTGGTCCTACCTGCAGTCTTGTCTAGGAAATATGCCAGAAGACAGCGCATGACGGCCTGGTGGCAGATGACCAGAATGTTCTCCTGTCTCTCCAACTCCATGATCACTGGCTCCAGCCTCTGCACCAGGTCCTCGTACGACTGAGAGACGACAACAAAGCTTAACAGTTTAGACAGATGGTTGACATATTAAAGGTAAAAGTATTCATTCATTACCTTCGTTTTTTCCTTTAATTTGTCAACGTTTGGATTGAGAATTTGATGAATTACTCTCTTACCTCTCCTTTAGGGTAGCGGTAGCGGTACTTGTCTTGGTCTCTCAGTGCAAACTCCAGAGGGTAATGCTCTTGAATCTCTTCATACATCATTTCCTCACACACACCCTTGGTAAACAAGGAGAGAGAAGGGTATCAGTCTCCACGCCGAAGTGTTTTAAAATGCTGCAGCTGCCTTCTTTATGGTGGATCAACATACAGCATCGATTTCATTGAGAGACTTCCACTGTTCATACGGAACTCCCAGACACTCGGCTGTCTGAATGGTTCTCTTCATCTGGCTGGTCCAAACCTTCAGATCTTTAATTTTTTGGTCCTGGATGTATTTCCTCAGAGATCTGGCAAACTAGAGAGTAACAACATGGATAAATACATCCATACTCACACATTGGCTGGGCTGACAAATGGTTCAGATTCACCACACACCTCTTTGCCTCTGGCAGACAAGCCAGAGTCGCCTCCGATGCGTCCCTTGATGTTGAGGTCGCTTTCACCGTGGCGACACAGGTAGATGGAGCGTGGTGTAATGTGGATGTTCATCAGGTAGTAGACAATTCTGCTCTGCATGTGGTCAAGGACTCGGTTCACCAGGTATCGACGGCCCACATCCATGATCTTGATGAAGGAGAGGTCCCTGAGGAAGAAGCTCCTCGTTAGGGTTGGGTGGTAAGACCAAACACCAGGGTGAGCAATGGAGGCAGGAGCCCCTAGCGGGAGGCCATTTACTCTTCTGGATTTCATCAGTAAATCTATTCCATCAGCTCTTTTTTCCCTCATGGCAGGTGAGGTAGCCCTTCAACACAGACTCTGTCTGGACTGCACAGGAAGCTCCTATCAGTCCATTGATGGAGAATTTACACATGCGCCAGCTCAGTTAAAATGATAACAGTAGCCTGTGTGTGTGTGTGTGTGTGTGTGTGTGTGTTTGGGGATATGATCATTTGTTTTTGGCTAAATGCAGACTGGATTGTTGGAATGTTTTCTACTGTTGGAGGATTATGTGGCTTTGTAGCAAAGTTACCTCATTCATGTAAGAATTAGTTCATTAGTGGGTCTTGTTATTGTGTCTTTGAGTGGGTTGCTTCAATGGAATCCTACACGTCCCCTGATTACCCTTTTAAATTGAGCAAAGGGGCCCACAGGTTTGTCAAGAAGTTAAGCAGCCGCTAAAACTGTATACCAAAGTAAACTTTTAATATTTAAAAAGGTGTCAAAAGGTGGTTGCCATTAAACGCCTCACTGTGTTGACCCTTTAACCTGCTCCAGGCTACCATGTGCATCCTTACCTGTCCAGATTCTCATCCAGAGGCTGGTAGGACGACTCGTAACACTTGATCCTCTTCATGAAGTCCTCGATGGCCTCCTCTGTGTTGCAGTGGATGTAGTCTGGGCTGCCTAACTTCACTTGCTACAGAGGAAACACCAGGACAGACCAAAGAAACCTGCCTCATTCTGCTTTTTCATTCTGTGAAACGTTCAGGATTTTAAGAGGCAAAACTTACTACGATGTTTTGTGCGATGACATCTGGGTCCTCACACACGGATTCGACAAAAAACACCTAGAGGGATGAAACGGCGTTTAACGTTCATGGAGTTCAGGAGACTCGACAGTAAAATCAACGAAATCAAGCTTCTGTTAACAAACCTTGAATCCGTTTTGCTCAGCAAACTTGACGATTGTCTCTCTTCGTTCTCTTGTCGTATTTGTGGCATCGAAGACCTAAATCCGCAGAAAAAAACAAAAAAGTCCACATGAAGAGTCATGTTGTGATCATTCCTGAAGAATTACAGAGACGCATCGAAAACTCACCGCCACCTGTCCTCCTTCAACACTCAGGTACTGCCGGACGTCGTTCAGAGCGGCCATTGCACAGTGACTGTGGAACGCCAGCAGACAAAACATCAGTTTACCTGCTGGATCGTTAACTGCACTTCAGTTGTAGGCATTTGTCACTTCAGTGTGGGACAAACATGAGAATCAGTTCCTCAAGTTTCATGATGATAGCAGTTTTCCCAACAAGCTGAGGACAGTTTTGCTGATGAGTCATTGCACGACAACACAAGTTCTTAATTTGCACGGGACTCTTGGGAACCTCAAATGATTGAATGACTCTTCACGTCTGGTTCTTTTGGCGTTTTTTTTGTTTTTTTTAACTCTGATATACTGACATTATTACCCAGCTGTGAGTTCAAGGATGCCGCTGTTCCACACATGCGATCAAGACTGGAGAAGGCGGCTGCAGGCTGCTGCCACACTGCAACGACCGTTGTGTGACGCTTTTTTTTCCACAGAACAAGGCAGGAAAAAGTGGCTCAGCAACTTTGAAAAGTGGGTCACAAAAGGATTGCTAGTCTGACAGCTGGACAGAAGCAGCCTCGGGAGGATCACCGTGACACTGGTAGCTCAAATCACTTCGATGCTCATTGGCACAGGACTGCCAGACACGGCAGGTAATTTGCAGTGGATTCTCCAAAGAACAGTTGAAAGAAACACTCTTCTTTCTTTAAGGCCAATAGAATTGATCGCACAGAAATATTGGATTCATGTGCCCGCAGTTTCCGATCATTGAGTTTACAGATTGTGATTACCACAGTGAATCTCACACTTCATGGATTCAACTGGTTGGATCCAGATTAAATCTGGCGCCGCAGCGGTTGTGTGTCATTGCGTGGCCTGTTAGTATGTTGTGAGCTGTTTGCTAACCAGCATTAAACAACAAACCAGAGGAAGGAGATCCTCAGAGCCTGACATGGAGCCTGTCATCCATTTCCTTTCCACAAATTCAAAACAAATGGACACAAAATGAAGGAAGATGGCTGCAGTCGCTTCATGAAAACGAGCAGTCTCTCTCTCTCTGTCTGTTGTTCTAGAAACAGTACAAGGTGTATTCCAGTCTGATCTCCAGCTGTCATGATGAAACATCACAATGTGCCTTCAGGTTGCATTTCTCCACAAAATTCACCCTGGATCATCTTCCCTGGGCCTAACTACTGCAGTATAACATAGTACTGCGTTTTTTGCAGCAGTGCCAGTTTTGGTATGCGCTCAGCCTTTCATTGCACCCGACCACCCCAGCCAGTGATTGGACGGGCTCCTCCTCTCCATCTGAAGGAGTATTTATTGATGAAATGAGTTTTTCACCAGGTCACATGGTTCGCCAGCCTTGTAGGTACATGACATCCGATGAACGCAGCGCTACGTACCGTCTGATTTTTAAGCCCTCTTCGTTATCTGGACTGAAAAACTCAAAGGACTTGTAAATCTTCACACACTCCCTCCTGTACTGGCCGACATTGAACTCTGTTAGAAAGAAAGTTCATATTTTTTTAAAAATAGAGCACTGCTGGTCTCTACTCTAACGGATCACAGTATTTGCTGCAGCGGGTACCTTTGGTTGGAACACCTATCCAGTTCAAGTAGCGCGTTAGCTTCTTGGAAATGTATGTTTTCCCTCGAGCTGGAAGCCCCACAGTCACGATGAGGGTCGGGCAGTTTGTCATGCAAACTGAGAGAAAAACAAAGAGAGAGACAAAAACAAACAAACTTTTAATGGATTCTCACTTCCCGCACGGAAAGTTTGTGAGCTTGTTAACATCATTCCATTCAATTAAATTAGGATCGGGCCTTAATTACACAGTTGTGAGGAATTCAGCACAACGACAAGAGCGTCTCGATGGAAAATCCCCTCCGGAGGAAAGAGATGTCATTACTACAACTAATAAAAGAGCAAGTTGGCTGGAAATAAGCTGCATGTTTCTGAAAACAACAACTTGTCTCAAACAGCCAAAAATGAGGATTTTACAGCTAATAATTATTATTATTATTATTAATATTATTATAATAGCAATTCAGTGCATCTATGTGTGTATTATGGTACAGCTTTCTGATCAAATACTGGTATCAGGTCAGTCCTCTGTAACAGCTGATAGTTGGGACTAAAAGACGCTTGGATTGGAGGATCCCTGGTTGGTTTTGTTTACCAAATATCATCGCTACATCATGCACCAGTGTTCTATCATGATGTTACATAATCTTTGAAGTCAAATAAAGACAGAAGAGGCATGTTATCAAGTCCAAAAAAATGTTGTTGTTGTCCCTGCAGGATAGAGAAGGTCCCTCCACCCTCCTCACATTCACTCAGACACTCCTTTAAGACATACATGCATGACTCCAGGAGCTCCTGAACTCACTGTCCTGGGGATGCAGGGTTTTCAAAGGTTTGAGGTGTGGTGGTGTGGTAGTCCATTCACACACACACACACACACACACACACACACACACACACCATATATAGACACACATACATACATACATACACATATTACATATAGACACACACATACACACATATTATATATAGACACATACATACACACATATACACACACACATACATACACACAGTGTGTCAGATGCAGGACTGAGGTAGCTGCAGTTGGAACAGCTCTAACAGCAGAGCTTGACTCAGCAAAACATCCCAGCTAAGCGATCCTCACCGGCTGGAATAAAAACACCAACAAAAACACGACTGCTGCCTCTCACATCCAGATAACAGCAGCACCAGGGATGCAGGCGGTCAGCCCCGGTGCATGCTTTCATTCAGGTCATGAGTGTGTCATAAGGCCAGATTCAATTCAGGGTTGTTTTTTTCCCTGCTCGTCTCCCCGAGTTCAATTCTGATGTACCCGCAGGTTTATTAATGTTCAAGTCAAGCAGACAAACTGAAAATCGCACAAAAATGAGGGCATATTCAACACTTTGCGAGTGCGTAATATCTCAACAAAAAAAGAAGCTGTGCGTAAATGTCACATGTATGGATAGCATGAGTTTAAACCCAACAAACACTCAATAAAAGATGGAAACAAATTTCGCAGCTGCCCAACAACATCGCATCCACTGCGGTGCTTGGTCAGCCAAGCTGCGTCTTACCGCGTCTTTGAGCGATGTGGCCGTTTTTGCACGGCATCCAGATCTTCCTGAGCGGGTTCTGAGTGAGCTCCCGCGGGGAAGCATCCCGCATGAACTCCTCGTTGTCCAGCATTGTGGATGTCTGATCGGTAACGTTACCCCGCCAGACTGAGGCGGTGGGCTTCAGTCCCGGCAGTCTGATGGAGCAGGGTGCAGGGGGGATGGATGTCACATCAGCTGAGGAACAGCAGTTCTTCCTACCGTAACTACTGGAGACCGAGCGCAGGAAAAGTGCAGGAGCAAAACAAACAACCATGTGCTGCTCTTCATATTCGCTTTATTTCATTTCTACGATAACGACCTACTCTGAAGATAAGTGTTTTTTTTTCCCTTTGTTTTCAAATGTAATGTAACAAACTATCAACTTTTAAAAAATCGTATTCGATAAATTTCATATTCATAAAACAAAAGGTCTGCACTCCCTCATTTAAGCTGCTTTCAACTGAATCAGACTCGTATTTCAAGTCTCTTTAACTGGTGGCTTACTTTTCTGTCTTGAATATATCCGTCACTGGAATAACATTTCATCGTTATCATTTTTATTTTCTATGACGTCATTACGTGGTGTTATACTAATGTCTTATAAGGAACTGGCATGTCTGACTGATAGCAGACAGAACGAATTCAAAAACATCAGCAGTGAAGAAAATGACTCGAACACGATTGCATTCCGTGTATTTCTAAGATGGACATGTAGACATACTGCTATGGTACTTTCGCATGAAGAAAAATTCATTAATAAATATGTTTCGCTAAATTGTCTGAATTAAGGAGCAATGACAAGCATAGTACTTAACATTAAAAATCCTGTGTTTTGGATCTCAGGACAACAAGTTCTTGATCTCTCCCTCACGCTTTCACAACACATTCACATTAAAAAAGTTTTCAATGGAGATAGCGGAAACCTTTACCGTAATAACACGGCAAGTGTGCAAGTGTTGCCGTGAAAACTGCAGACGTTAATGAAAAACAAATGTTAGGTCGTTCACATGCAGCGCACATGGGCAGTGAGTGCTGCTGAGAAAGGAGCCAATCAGAGAGCAGACGGCGAGGCCCAGCAGCCAATAGGAGGGGAGCGTCTGAAACCGGGAGGGCGTGCAGGCTCCTGGACGCTCAGATAAACACCATCAAGAAAATGTAAAGCAGTTTCTACACGACCCAGCCACGCATCCTCTCTGCGGCATAAACCAACAACACAACCAGCCGACCACTTCCTAAACACTTTCTCAGCAGATTTAATTATAAAGTAGGCTTGACGCTTAATGTAGTGGACTTCTTTCTATCCAGATAAACTGTTTATACCTGATGGAATAAATGGAATATCAATTTACAATGAAAATCATTAACTGCAGCTCCAAAAACTTGGACAAATAAGGAGGATATTTGTATTTTTCAAAGGCTCTTACGAAATTATGATCCTCTATTCTGTATTTACTGGGTTCCGTTGTCATTCACAAATGCCATCAATAGAAACTCCCTTTTAATTCAATTGCTTACTTTTCTTTGAAAAAAAAGATACATGATTCACAAAAGCAAATTATCACACTTCAGAAGCTTGACTGAGGATTAAGGCAGCTAATCTTTTAAATTCATTGATAGAGGGAGGTTTTTTCAGTAAATGAAGATAATACAGATACAGATAAATGGTTTCAACACTAAATCCACAATTTTTACAGATTATTACTAATTCAGAAATTCATATGCAAATATCTGATCACAACTTTAAATTCAACTGTCAAGGCCTGACTGAATAATACCAGTTAACTACATTCTGTCGGAATGAATCGAGTAGTCTCTGCCCTGACAGACATAAGTGTAGTGTCGCAGTTATAACAACAGGTGGCACTGTACGCACAGTTTTAGAAAATGTCACAAAACAACATCAGGGATAAAGATTTAACTGACTGAGGCGGGGGAAAAAAACACAACACTTCAGAGTCTGCCAATATCTCTGTGACAGGGTCAGAAGCCACAGTGACTGGAAACACAGCCAGAGGTCAGAGGTCAGAGGGCTAGCCTGTCCCACAGCAGTCAGCAGGACTAATCCCATTGCCCAAATCTGAGATTTCAGCAATAATCTCATTAATATAATCTAAACTTTGAACACAGAGAGAAGCATACCAGACAGGTCTACTGTTGCTACAGGCTGCTCATCTACTTATACATCAGCTGGAAAGGAAATGGAAATATCCTCAGTGATAAACAATAACGCTATTAATTCAAGCTGCTTTAATCTAAATTAAGCGAAAAAACAATTGTACGACCAATGTATTTATTTTCAAAAGGATATGGTTAAGAATAAAAGAAATCACTAAATATCTGACATCGTAGCTTCATCAAAACAGGTCACGTATTCCTTTAACACTGGTAACACTATTTTTTTATTCAATCTGCATCTTTTTTTTTAAATGGAAGAGAAGGAATGCAGAAGCACTGATGCTGTCAGGGGATAATGTTTATGATTAGCCCTGCTTCTCAGAAATGACAGCACACCTTCCCCAAATGATAATTAGAGAGAATGAAAGAGGAAGAAGGCGGAAGGCAGTAAGGTGCAGGACAGGCAGGAGAGGGTGGAGGAGGAGAGAATTCCTGTTGCTGCAGCAGGTGTGACAGAAAGGTATGGGAGTCACTGTCTCATCATCTATGATAGTGGTTCTCAAGTATTTTTAGGTCCTGTAGTATGGCGTCAGATAGCTGTCAAAATCATGAGAGCGCAAATACAAACTAAACGAGCACAGGATCAGGAATTGAGGGCATAAAAAACACAACATTGAGAGGTCAAAAATAATCTTGTGGCAATTCAAGTTTTGTCTCCAGCGTGTAAATTGTGACAGAGAGCAGTTGTGAGACGGTGGCGCTGCTCGCTCTCTCTTCTAACTTACAAGCTCGCTCGCTCGCTTCGGGATGTTTTTTCGCTCTCGATATTTTTTCCTACCAGAAATACGTCACGGGGGTAAGGCTCGACAAGACGATTGCCGATCGAAGTTCGTCGGCGGAATACGCCTGTTGATGGTCAGCTGTTTGAATCAATTTTTCTTAGGCGGAAGGTGGCGGTCATGCAACGAACATGCCATTAAACCACATAGAAGAAGAAGGAGTATAAGACGTAGTTCGAAGTACACCCGTTAATGGTCAGCGGTGCCAAAACTACCCAGCTCCATGATTTGATTTTTATTGTAAGTATTATTGTGTGAAGTCCTATTTAGATCAACAGTTGGTAGCAAACAGTCTTAACACAGCAACTATCTCAGGAAGGTGTGGAGTCACAAGAAAATTGATTTAAGCAGCTGACCATTAACAGGCGTATTCCGCCGACGAACTTCGATCGGCAATCGTCTTGTCGAGCCTTACCCCCGTGACGTATTTCTGGTAGGAAAAAAATATCGAGAGCGAAAAAACATCCCGAAGCGAGCGAGCTTGTAAGTTAGAAGAGAGAGCGAGCAGCGCCACCGTCTCACAACTGCTCTCTGTCACAATTTACACGCTGGAGACAAAACTTGAATTGCCACAAGACTTATTTTTGACCTCTCAATGTTGTGTTTTTTATGCCCTCAATTCCTGATCCTGTGCTTGTTTAGTTTGTATTTGCGCTCTCATGATTTTGACAGCTATCTGACGCCATGCCGTAGCCCTCAAAATGTGTCTGCTGCCAAAAAGAACTACAACGTTCACGCTCGCCCTGTCAGACACGCTGCTGGAAACCCCAGATCAGATCATCCTCTCGCTCCTGCTCCCATGCAGCCAGGGTGTTTCAACCTTTTTATCCATATTTGAGCAAGTTAGGCAACAAAGTAGAAGCTAAAGTGCCTTAATTTCTGACAGAGGAAGAACAGGACATCTCATTGCTAAATGTACTGGGGGCGCATCCCCAGAGGGTTACCTGTGGCCCCCCCTTACCCTGTCATTGGCAAGTCCTCGGTTCTGAATTTCAGCATGTGGGACAGGATCAGAGCCAATCAAAGTAAGAGGAGGAACAGGTTTCTACAGAATGAAGGATTATGAGAAGATATCACACAGTGTTTTGAAACTGTAACTTCACGTACCACCAACGGCATGTGTACCTCGGTTTGGGAAGCTAATCAATCAGTTTGGAAAAGATGTTTTTTTTTTTTTTTTAGCCAACATTAGCCGTCATCTATCTCAGTAGTTCTCACGCTTTAGCACAAGATTGCAACAATTTTGAAAATGCATAATTTCAAGGCATGTAAATCATCATCCAGAGAGCATTCAGTACATGAATGCCTCAACGACATGGCAGCATGACATCATCAATGTCCAAAATCGAATCAATTGTTCATCAACCTAAGTTCAACCAGCTGACAACCTCCTCACTCGTCGTTATTCAACCTCGGTCATTGATGACATTTTGGCTGATAATCAATTCCTTTGTGGAAAGTGAGCTCTCGTCTACAGAGGTGAATCAAAATCTTTCCACAAATGTTTTGAGTTAATCCGTTAACAGACGGAGGGGTGAAGCGACACCATAGGAGAATCACTGGACTCACACTGATTTGTGTTGCTGTCAACACCAGCCGACACACCGGCCCGCAACAAGCGGAACAAAGCCTCTCGCATCTTATAGCGATTAAATCAAATCGTGTCTCTTGGACATACCATCCGTTCACCTTTACTGTTTCGTTTACTTCTCAAACATGTGACAAAACCTAGAGCAGCCAAAGTGTGATTTACAGCAAGTTCGTTTAGAAGTGAACAGCGTTTCCATGCAGACCTGTACAATGTTTACAAGACTGACTAGCTTAAGCTATAGGGGAGATCAGTGGGTGACTGATGAACTGAAGTTAAACTCTGCTTTGCTACGCACTGTTGCTGTTGGATCCTGGCTACAGGGATTTATCACCATTCAGCCACAAGAGTACCAGGGAGGTCGTATGCTGGTGTTGGACAGGTCAAGGTCAGCGCCCAGTTCAACTTCTTCAATGTCACACTCCTACAAATATGTTTTTAGACCCTTTTGGGTTTCAAAATGGCGTCAGTGCCTCCTCTGCTTCCTTCACTCAGGTTACATCTTCTTTGCCCACCATCCATGTTTATGACGAGGAAACAGTAATAAATATATGATCTATGGGCTTTTCCAAATGTTTTGTGATTAAATAAACATGTTACTTTTATCAAATTCTTTCAGTTTTATGAAAGACAATACTGACATCTGTGAATATCAGTTATCGGCCAAATCAGTTGTAAAAACATCAGCATACACCAGAATCGATATGATTTTCTTAATTCGATGACATTATCAATTTTGCTAATCAGAATCTTTCTCCATTCACTGATTGATCACTAGTCAGTTTTCTGTGTGGAGAAAAAGAAAAAGGCCAACAAAGAATTTCAGTGTCAGTTCAACACTGATATGACCTCTGGATGTGAACGCCAGTGCCACTGTCACACTGGGTACATGGTGCTGCTCTCATATGTACAGCATCCAAACTTGGCCTTCCAGGTTATTGAAGATGATTCCACCCATAATCACTACACAGACGTGACAACCAGCACAGTTGTCATCTTTCTTAATAGAATAAATGTAAGTTTTAAGTGGAGTGTTTACTGCTCTCTACTGGATTTCTTGTTCCAAACTTCCAATATTGTGGAGTCTGGCGTAATTTTTTGCAGCGTGCAAACTGTCAGGCATTGGTTTACAATCTATGACTGAGCTCAATTCCCTAAGATTGTATTCTGCAGCGTGAGGTTTTCCGTTATTAGAAAAGCATCCTGACCGACACCTTTGACAATGTATGTGTACAGAATTTGAAAGCTTGTTTGTGCAATTCACAGACAAGAATATACTGGAACGTTCAATATTTTGGGCTGTTTTCCATGTACTGTCAGTGGTTTATTCTGGTCTAGGTTCTTGTGTTGTGTGTAGCACAGTCTGTGATTCTTTTGAGCGAGAGGAAAATGCCACCATGGCACAGAAATACTGCTACATTTGCACAAAAAAAAAAACCACCAAAACCCACAAAAAAATAACACTAACAGCCTTCATTGTCGCCAGATGCAAAACATCAGCTGAATCAGTGGACAGCGCAGGCGTACAATTGCTGCATAGATGTGACACACACACACACACACACACACACACACACACACACAAGCAGGCTACAGCTCTGCCTGAAAGCCTTTAATGAGATTCAGAGCGAAGCGGTGAACTTTCCCCCAGATAGAGAGCAGACACAGGGAGGGAGGTGCAGAGAGAGAGAGAGAGAGAGAGAGAGAGAGAGAGAGAGAGATGGTAAATGAGCACAAGAAGAAGTGATTTATTGTGATTATTCAGAGTAGGGATCTGGCAATGAAAAGACAAAATAAGATACTGAGATAGAAAAAGGAATGAAGTAGTGAGGTGAAGCAGATTTACTGCAGCTGGCAGGATGCACATGAGTGTATAATCTGGTGGGTTTGCTGCATCCACTCATTCCCCTCCCTCTTCAGCACACATGCACTATTTCAGCAATCCAGGGTTTAACGACCGTGTTCATGACAGCAAGAATGGCTCACTGTGCACATCAACAGCAATGTTTATATTAGGCGCATCAGACCTCCTCCATGAGTATATGCAGTTTCTAACATGTTTTTCCTGTTTTCTGCCTCACACAATGCCGTGTGTGTCAGGTAGCTCTGTCCGTCCCTCCTATATCTGCTACAAGGGCTCAGCCTGCACACATCTCAGCTACTGGGACCATATTTGTACAAAGAACAGCCAGTCTCCCCTTTAAGGTCAATCACAGACAAGAGTTTGTTCTTTCTGCATTGTCACAGCAGGACAACACTGTGCACCTAAAGGAGACGGATGACTAACCGAATTACATAATAACTGAATCACTGGATTATATAGGCCATAGCATTAGTTCACACAGTGCTTAATTTAGCATGAAGGGGGTTCACTGGGGAACAGGGATATTTCATAAGGGTCTCTGCTCTGCTGTACACATAATGACAGATGGTCCGAACTAAAATGTTACCCACTGACGTGATGGGATCACCTGCTTGACCAGGATTGTGGATCCAAAATAATACTACAAGCTCCTGTCCATCTGTTCTCATGACATGCAAATTGTTACAAATCATCTTGGAAAAACATAGTTCGTATGTAGCCGTTGAGAAGTAAAGACCAAAAATAATTTCATTTACCTTTGTAGATATGCATGGTCCTTCAACAATGGTGCACAAGAGGTTAGGCACTTAAGGTTGACTTTTGGATCTGACATCTTATCTCATTGCTAACCACAAGTGCTATTATGGTCAACTAACCCGAGAAATCAAATTCTTCCTTGAGTACCAACTTGAAATCAATGCTCTACCTCATAAAGGCATTTGAAACATTAAAAGGAGATGATTTTGGAATTATAAAGTCTCCCGTTAATACATTCCAACTCAGTCCGTCAGCTAGCTTCCTGGCTAGCTAAACTACAGCTTCAGGCTTGACAGCTTATAGGGAGACGCTAGCTTAACAAGCTCGCTAGACAATTGCAAAAGTAACAAATGTATTTTCTCCACTACATAAACACTGAAGCACTGTTTCCGCGATATATCACGGCGGTGTATCGCTGTCTGTCCTTCCAGCGCTGGGCGACAGAAAGAAGCGTGCCTACGTGACTGACTTGTTTACTTCATCCGCCTGCTAGCCCAGCTGCTCCCCAGCACTTCTGCTGCCTCCAACACACAACATCGAATAACTGACACACAAGCTGTCAAAATCACCCAACAACGGGCAAAAGTCAGCGGGAGCTGGAGACATACCTGCCCTGTCCCGCGTGTGTCTCGGAGGACATGAGCCCCTCATGGTCCCCGGTGTTAAAGTCTGGTCTTCCCAGCGTGCTGAGGAGTGTGTGTATGCGTGTGTAGGTGCGTGCGCGTGTGTGTGTTCGCCTCGACAACAGCAGCAGCAGCGGATGCAATGAATGAAGTCAGTTGACAGCGACGCCCCCCCCCCCCACACACACACACACACACGCCTTCCTCACGTACTTGCGCACCTGCACGCTCACCTGCTATTGTTTTGATGATTTACCATTCGATTTGTATAGATAGATAGATAGATAGATAGAACACAGACACAAAAGAAAATACTAAAAGTATACATTACGCATGGACTTTGTACGTTCCAGTAATGGATCCTCCGACCTGTGAAGGTCAGGCTGAGGTGTTCCGCTGGTCTGATTGTGTTCTCTTGAAATGGTCCGACCTCCAGTGTGAAATTACATCATCTTCATCAAGTTTTGCCGCGTTTCCTATTGAAAATGTTTACCTTAGTGGTTCCGATAAATTCAGTGGTATTTAATGTACAGTATTTTCTATGAAATCTTTTGAGAAAAAGTACAAAAGTAAAATACACTACTGTTTTAAGGAGGCAGGGAAAGGCCGTCCTCCCAACCCTATTTGTCTGTAACATTATACTGTGATAAGATAACTTAACACATGGTAACGGACTATTATCCTCAATTTTAGCTAAAAAAAAAACCCACTTCTCATTGTGTCAAAATAATTATCTTATTGTAAAATGTTGTTAACCTGTGATAAACAAGTTGTATTCCACCGTCACTTGTTACTGTATCTTGTTATGTCTGGATAAGTCTAATAAATAAAAAAGCAGTTGTATGTCCTTTGTCAGCTTCCAGAAAATAGAAAACCTACTACATGTATAAGTGAATAGATTGCAAATATTTTGCGCATAATTATCAGAAAAATTAAGCAAAGCACATTTTCCGCATATCAGTTTTTCCTGACAGTAAGTTTGATATAGAATAAGCGGCATTTCTTTTGTGACATCAACAAAGGAAGAGCCTGCACAATTATCATATAATCTATGAGCATCTGGAGGGGCCCCATAAACTTAGAGTCCCTCATTTAATTGCCTCTAAAACCCTGTTTAAATTGCTGTTGCTCAATTAGTTTGATTCGTTATTTATTTATTTTACTTAGTCTCATCTTTTATTTCCTTGTGATACTTGATCTTTTTTTAAACGCACTGTTTATTTGCTGACGGGGGTTAGTTATCGTTTCTTGCCTGTGCCTAGTATTGTAATGATTGTTTAGAACATCTGTACTACATCTGTGTCTATTTGGGAATTTCAGCTGTGTGAACAGACGTCTACCGATGATGTCCTGTACTGGATTTGCATTTGTGCTCGTAACTGTCAACTGGTTTCTCTCTATACCAACGCCAATAAGGAGGCATCATTTTTCTCTCCTTGAATCACACGTTCAGCCAGTGTCTTCATCTGCATTTTTATTTCATTTCAGTCGTTAATTTTTCTGCAAAATCTGAGATGCAAATGGAAGGGAATGAAAGATGAACGAAAACTGAAAATCATTTCATGTGAGGAAAATTAAAATATCAACAAAGAGAAGTTATTGATTTCCAGCTATTCAAACCTCAGTTCCTTTGGTTGCTTTCTTGGTTTTTCTGCCTATAAGTCCTTACTGGTGGCCATGTGCAGACGTAGGACAAATCAGTTCTGAATCAGATCAATAGCTCATTTTCTCCAACAAAGAAAAATGTAACTGCGGTGAAAGTGTGGAAAAATGCAAGTGTTCATTTCCTGCCTCCACAATAACTTGGCAAGTTGAGGTCAAGTAAAAAGAAAGAAAGAAAAAAGGGGTCAGGATAAAAGGATTTAAGGAAGAATGGTTATAAACAACTTTTACTGTTGCTACATGAAAAAAGGTACAGGCACACCCATTGAGATAGAACCCCCTATTGTTGCCTGAAGAAATTTCAAATGAAAGGAAACACTGCAAGAATCCTGTACATGCAGCTGAACTCGCACAACCAGGGATTACACATCAAGGTTAAAGCTGCTACAAAGCAACAAGATTATTACATCTTGCAGCACTCGACCCCCGTGATTAATACTGGTGGGAGACTGGGTTGTCACATCCAAGAATCTGCTGCGCCACTGCGTTCTTTAGACAACAATAAATGTTTCATTTAATTTTCAGACCCAAGCGCAACCTACACTTCATTCTGTTGAACTGGAGAAGGGATGCATCCAGGGCACTTCGCTCAAAAGATTTGCCCCCTACACAAAACAAATGTGGGGATCCTCAAGGTTCCATTTTCGGACCCATTTCATTAGGGCCTGAGCCTGAAGGTACTTCAGGCGAAGACCCTTTTATGTTTGTTTCATTTCTTATTCCTTCCTTAGGGCTCTATGTTCTGCAAGCTCAGTGTGTCTGTGTTTCAGTCATACAATAGTGACATGCAAATATACAATCCCTTCCATTGAATCTGGGGGATTTCACCTCCATCACATGCATGCATCCATATTTGCCTCTAGTATATGTAAAGCTAGATGGTTCTCTTCAGCAGAATGACATGATAGAAGGGATTTTTGAATCACTGGTATCAGACCCTCATGCCTGTACCGGGATCCTTGGCTTTACCTTTGACTCAGGACTGTCACAAGCAGATCAGCTCTGTGATGAAATATCTGAACACTGCTGAAAGTCTATCATCTCTTAACGACTCAGTGGGGTATCTTCCAGTCAGATCCTGTCCTCGTTCTTAAACAACTAAACAGTTAACACATTTATGTTTGAGGCAACACAGGGACTTTTTTTTTAATCTCTCTGGAACTATGAAACAAATAAATTACTCTTTTAAACATGACATCATCAAAAATCCCCTAAGTAGGAATTATTAGCTGAATATCAATTATGACTTCCACATACTGCTTTTATTCGTTTACGGCGATTCCACTCACTGCTGTCTGACTGACTCTGATTTACTGCTGATAGAAATAATAAGAGATGCAAAGATGTATGTGCAAAGTGAGCAAATGTAACTGTAAAACAGTGAAAACAACATTTTATTTAAAATGTTAGAATAGTAGAAATAAAAATACATGACATTCCTATGGACTACTTGAGTGCAGTGATACAAAGAAAGAAGAAAATGAAAATACAGCAAATGGTATGTAGATGTGAAAATATTGCTAACTATGACTTTGATAGATTGCTACTTCTGCTCAACAATCATGGCCCCTTCTTCAGAAAATGTTGCCTCCCTAATACTATGGCATGCTTCTCCGTCCCCCCCACACACAGCATCAGCAGGTACAGGTCTGTTGCGTCTCTTGTTGAGTAGAGGATTGTTAGACGTGTCCAGGTCTTTTATTTTCACCTGGTCATAGTCCACACGCATGGTAGCCAGGGCACTGGTCATTTCCTCCTGATGGGAAGACAAGAAAGGTGCTCCTGTGTAAAACTTTACTGACATCTTGTGGACACATTGTGAAAGTATTCATACCTTCACATCGTCCCAAAGCTCTTTATCCTCTGTCAAAACACGAGAGGTGTGGAGAGGCGTAGGAGGAACGACCATTGACTGCTGCAACACACACAACCCCCCAAGAAATCTATGAATATGCCTGTAAACACACAAACAGATCTACAGAGCTTTTTAACGTACGCTAATCCAGGGGTGGTTCATGAACTGTCCAATGGTCATCCTTTCATTGGGGTCCGTCTTCAGTAATTGAATGATCAGCTGTTTGGCTGCGGAGGACATAAAATAAAACACGATTAAACATCTAAATGTAGAAAAAAACAATTGTTTTTCTCTCCAAATTAAGATTGTGTGTAAGTTTCATATATTCTAAGAATGTGATTAGATCAGTTTATTTAATAGTTTGGAGGTTCATCTAAACATTCTAGTTTAAAATGATGGCCTGGTTACAAGACCACACCAAGAAGCTATAAACAAAACACATTTAAGACTTTTGGAATGATGCACATAGTGAAATCACAAGATCTAAAGGGTAATACTGTTTGAGATGTGCAGGAGGGTTTGCAAGGTAGAGATCTTTTTATAGAACAGTTATGGCCAGAGTTGCAGCCATTGTAGCCATTCTATTAAGGGAGGTAAACTGTAAAATATAAGTACACTGTATAAGTTAATTCGTCCATTATTGTTCTGATATACTGTATTGTTCCAGGTTTAGTTCCAAGGAATATCCCAACATCTTACACTCGGAACAATACAGTAAATAGTAACACTAATTACTAATAGTAACTTTGAACCGAACGCTCAGTGACCTCAGTTGTTGAATTCATCACTCTTTTGCAAAGCCAAACACAATTTTTTACCTAGTTAGACACAAGTTGCACATCTTACTGAACCTTCTACGCAAAACTCTAAATAATTTTCCCTCACTTTAAAACAATTCATGCACAGGCACCACAGCTTAAACACAACTCCTCAAAATAGATGTCACTTTCAGTTAATAGTGTGATGAAGCCGACATACGCCAGTTCTGAGTGCTCAGGTTGTTGAATCATCATATCGGCAAGGGGCAGAAACGATCAGAGAGCAGAGGAGGAGTGTTTACAGCATGGGACGTGATGCCATGAGGCTGAATTACTCACGCTGTCGTATGCTGAAATGTGCTTCACATTTACAGTTTTTCACACTAGCTAGGACACTTTTTTTAACTTTCCACCCTTATTTTCAATCTTCAAACTATATTGACAGTATGGTTTCTCAGGACTTTATTTTCACTGAAAGTCTACTTAAATTTGTTTTTCAAAATACAAAATACCTACAAATTTCTTTTTTTTTTTAATTCCCAGAGCTACACACCTTGAACAATGTGTTTTCTAATTTTTAGATGTAGTGTATTATCGATGCTCAGTTGCATTTTGAATTTTGAATTTGACTGGCATGGAATAGGATCTGACAACATTGTTTGCTTTTGAGCACAGATGAAACCGTTTTTTATTTGTTTTTCTGGCTCTGTATGAAGAGTCTGAGGTTGTGAATGTAGTTTTAAAAATTGGAGTTTGTGCATAGAAAGTTTCAAGAAGTGTGTCTTAACAGTTGTGGAAAAACTTTAACAGAGCTATGGTGGATAATTAAGGCCTATAGTCTGACCTTCCTCTGACACGTCAGCCCACTCAGGGTTGGGGAACTCATACTGGCCCAATCTGATCCTCTGCTTCATACCTGGAGAGATGGCCTGGCCTGTATTTGAGTAGAAAGGAGGAAATCCACACAAGCTAAGAAGAGAAGAGAAGAGAAGAGAAGAGAAGAGAAGAGAAGAGAAGAGAAGAGAAGAGAAGAGAAGAGAAGAGAAGAGAAGAGAAGAGAAGTGAAAGATTTTAAGTTGGTGTCCCAAAGCTATAAACATTTCATCAAGGCAGACACATAATACTCACAGAATGTACATTATTACGCCCAGAGACCACATGTCACATGATTTGTCATATTTTTCTGGGCCAAGCACTTCTGGGGCTGAATGGACAAACAGATACAGCAACATAAATAATGAGGAGAAGAGGTGCTGCACAAACAGCCACATAAAAGCAGGAACATGGAGTTGCACATTGTTCATATACAAGTGAAGAGGCACATGTGTGGTGTAGACTTAAACTGACAACACTCACCGACGTAATATGGCGTGTAACAGGGAGTTTGGAGGGAATTGTGTAGCGTTGTCTCCTTCGCAAAGCCAAAGTCGGTAAGTTTTAGCGTAGCGTTACTCTCCTTAGTGGTGTAGAGCAGGTTTTCAGGCTGCAGAGTGTGATTAAAATAAATAACAGTTCGGCTCAAAATGTTGATGTATTTCATACACCCTTTTTTTGAAGTCATCAGTACCTTTACATCCCTGTGAGCGATGTCCATGTGGTGGAGGTACTCTATGGCCGTGCCGATGTCATGCATGATCTCTGACGCCTCTGACAGACAGATATGATGCAGATGTAGCAGGAGACACAGCAGAGATTTTGAGATATTGAGCTGACTGTGACATACCTCTCTCTGTGAAGGCCTGGTCTCCTCTGGCCTGAATACGACAAAACAGCTCTCCCCCCTCCATACTAAGACGACAAAGAGATGAGAAGTTGGGCAGCAGAGGAACACTTGGCAGCCCACCACGGTCCTCCACTGCAATTATGATTCTTTAACAATGTGAGTTATTGTGCCTTGATATTTACTGCTCAGATGAGTGCAGTTCTCCGAGCCATGGATGACTCAGGCGGTATGAACATTAAAGGGGAATCCCACACAAAAAAAACGCTTACGTCGTGTTTTAGATCATAGAGTTCGTAAAAGATGTGAACGAGATGATAACAAGGTTACACATCTCTTTTATTAACATGTGATGCAGGTTTTTTCCCTCAGGATGGATAATAAAATGAGATTTTGTGTCCTCCAAACATTAACAGTGCTGAATACAGCAGCTCAAAGCTCACACAGTGTGGAACTAGGCCAAATTAACATGTGGGCAGGGTTGCATTTGTTCATATGTGTAGCACCAAAGGCCACTTGGTCAGCACATACCTCCACCAATCTGAATTCATGCCAAAGTCTATGTAAACTAGGAGAACACACACTTGCTGTGTGTCCCTCATCATACATAAAAACCCCGTCTTCCCAGGACCCCGTCACCAGGTTCTCAAGGGTTTTCTGGCTAAATCTGTCATGGATCTGATCCAGCCAAATTATCAAAACAAACATGTCATTTCCTGTTACCACTCGTTGGTGCAATGACTAATGTGCCCAACTTGAATTGGTCCTGCCTTGGCCCATATGACCGCCCCTCCACCAAGTTTCCTTGGTCTGTGTGTCCTTGAGCAGGATTACATAAAACTAGGAATTAAGTGGAAGGGGGTGGGCCAAGGAAGAATTCTGCTTGAAATAGGAATTTTTACATTGGGTTTGGCTTAAGTTTTTAGTCTCCAAGCGCCTGGATGACGTCACATTGCCTTGGCAGAAGTATGCATCCTCCGAGGGCCCTCTAGTTTATTTATTCACCCATCCATCAATTATCTAGGCTGCTTGTCCTGTACAGGGTCAGAGGTTGACCTACTGCAGCTGACCTTGGGAGAGAGGTGGAGTTTACCCAGGTTAGGTCACCTGACAGTCACAAGACTGACATACTTGTCCAGAACCTTCACACAGGGCGGCAACAGCGGTAAAAAAAAAAAAAATTAAATTTTTGTTTAAAAACACCATTTGTTTCATTAATATAAAGTTTAACATAAGGACAAATACCAACATTGACATCATGACATTGGGCAGCGTGGCTCGGCGGTACAGTGGCCGTCTAACAACCAAAGGGTTGCTGGTTTGATCCCCACTTCCCCCAGTGACCATGTTGAAGTATCCTTGACCAAAATAAAGAGCCCCTAGTTGCTCCTGATAAGTAGGGTGGCACCTTGAATGGCAGCTTCTGCCATCAGCGTGTGAGCGGGTGAATGGGTTGACGCTGTAAAATGCTAAGGTGTGCCGCTAAGGTAGAAAGGCGCTATGTACAAATCAGTTCATTTACCATATCAAATGCAAACCACATGTTGATCATTTCAGAAAGGACAAGAACGCTCATAACGTTTTTTAACCCAATCTGATGAAACTGATACCAGAGGAAGTGAAAGAAGCTCAGGGGAGGGGAAGAAGAGAACAGCTCATTGGCCTCATGAGTCATTTATTCAATACACAAACTGAAACCAAATCCTCTGCTCCCAGCTGAATGGGAATGCAGATATATTCTCTTTAGTGTATGGCTCCCTAACATCGGATGCAGGCTGATAAATGAACCTACATTCCCTAGTGGACACTCAGCATTCTTTAACCAGGTGTGATGTGAATCAATCTCAGCTGGATGAGGAAGTAATCCAGACGTTTGTAGACTGAACAGAGCTGCAGCAACATTGTAAAAGCTGTTATCAATGTATGAAACAATGTGTCTTCATGAGATTTACAAGGCTGATCTATGATGTAAAGACATGAGCAATCCATGTTGGCATTAAATAAAAAACAAAGAACATTTATGCTCACCACTCCATTATGATAAGGAGACATTTCTTCCCCTGGTGCATGTTCTCATACAGGCTGAGTATACGGACAACATGTGGACCTCCAGAAACACGCCAGTGCAGTTCCACCTCACGCCGGGCTTTTGGAGTGTCGTACAAAATCTGCCCCACAATCAGCAGAGCACAACATCAGCACGTTTTTAATGAAATGTTTCATATTTGTTCAAGTTCACAGGGTTGACACGTGTGTGTTAATTCGCAGACCACAATGTACCTCCTCCACAGCTCTTATCCCCATAGTAGAACAGGAGGTTACTCAAGAGCAAATTCATCTTTCACTTTCCTAATTATAGCATTTTATCATTTAGTGAACCACCAAAGAGAACAAACAGAGGAACTCAGAGGTCCTTGCATTTTTTTTAAATTTTCTTAACAATTTGCTGCAACTCATGTTCAATTGAAATACCAACCCTAAATTTTCCCAGCGATTATAAAGTATCTCATGAGCTGACAGCCAAATGTGGAGCGTATGAGTAAACAATACAGATTTGTACGTTAAAGGACCAGAAGCTCAGATAATTGTTGGAGCTGAGAGGAAACAATGGATCCCAGGAGACAGCAGTGTTCCCGACACACTGTCTGGATTGCACAGATAATTGATCGGTTCCATGTGTCACATAGGATAAAAAACAACAAATTTACAATCATTACTGAAAATCAAACTTCACATCTAGTTTCAATCATTCCGGAAAAATGGAGATTTCCATGATAAGACGCCATGTGGACCACGGGGCCTGCAAAAAGATAAATAATTGATGGATGCTCTCTGTCTCTCCGGTGACAACAACCTCCAAATGAGTGTTTAGACCTCAGAAGGGAAGCGGACAAACCTTGAGGGCACACTTCTCTCCCGTCTTCTTGCAATAACATTCCAGCACTCTACCATTGATCCCCAGGCCGAGAACCTGAGCGGTGATTTTATAGTCATCTGTCACTGCGTGTCTCCTGAACTCCAGTTTAAAGTAAGCAGGGGGCTGTTCGGGGAAACCGGTGTCCAGGCTGCTGGAGCCAGTTTGGCTGCTGGAAGCTGTCCCGCGCTGCGCACCAATCTGATTTACCGACTGTTCCTCTTGGTTATGATGCATGTTTCTTCCGTAAAAAAGCAACAGTGATCAGTGTCATTCTAGTTCAACCACGTCCGTGAAGAGGACACTTTAAACACTGTACAAGAAATATGAGGTAACCAATCTATAAATCCTCCATGGTGTAGTCTCCAGAGAAAAGGGCGGAGGTCTGAAATGGCACAGAGGACCTAAAACGACAACAACTAAACGCCTGTTTTGTGTCCGTCGAGACAATAAAAGCGAATTTATAACTGAGAGAAAAACATGCTAAAAACTCTGGTACCCCCGCCTGGTCCTCATCATAGATATCTGCCTCTTCCTGCAGGATACATCTCCAACTCCCTGACGTCAGTCGGCTCAAATCCATTCACCATTCACATTTTCTTAAAGGAACAACCACGCGTAAATACGCACGATGGAAGAGAGTGTGGAAAGGAGCTCTGGGTGGAAACAAATGTTCATGCTGTTCTATGGTCACCAGTAAGAAGTGGGAATTTATTGGTCCCTTCTCTAAATTATATGACCTATGATACAAATACACTGGATTTTGTGTCCGATCTCTGTGTGGCATCCTCACCACACTTGATCCTGATCAAAGGTCTTTACAGAGAGTAGTTGTGCTCTAGAAGTGGGGGGCGGGGCGGCACACAAGGAGAGAGATATAGCAAGTGACCAAGTCCTAATTTGGTGCACTAACAATATGACACCCATGTCAGGAGGGGATGGGACCCTCCATTATGAGGCTGACAGGACCCTGGTTCTCACAGTCACCCATCTTAAACAGAGAACTGGGGAGATAAATTCAATGTCAAGTTGGGATTCACAACATTCATTAATTCCTGGGTCATTAGATGTGCCTATAACGAAGACCCCAGTGGTGCCAAGGGAGAATTGTACCAGAGTTCTTAGCAAAGGGAAAACTTAGCAGATATGTGGGGTGTGGTCCAGCATGCAGCTGTGTGCACCTCTTGAGTAGAAACTCCCCCCAAAAGCTCATAAGGTCATCAAAAGCCAGGGTGATAAACGTTCCTATCAAAGCTAGAAAGATGCATTTACATGTGACACAAGCACAAGCACGAACTGACACAAACTGGTCACCATCCAAAACTTGGTTCTGTCTAGATAAACTCTGTCTAGTAGTCTATGTCGTCTGAAAGATGGTGGCTGAATAGTGACCAGGTCCCAACTGGCCGCCTCTGCTATGGGTGCATACTGCAAACAAATTGTTTATTTGATTTGGCAAGTCATTTTGTTCATGTGTTGTCATGCATGGTTGTTGCTCACTGATTTTGAATAATAATGTTTTATTTTAATGATAGCTTAAACATCAATGACTTGTGTTGAAAAGTTGCTGCGTGTATTTTGTGCACAGTACATCTGCCACTGTCTTGGTAAAGTTTTCCTGTTCTTTTACGTTAAGCATGAACTAACAAACTCAACTAAATGTTCAGGGAATAAAACTTGGAGCAAATCCAGAGGCCCAAGAAATGAAGGAGGGCCAACAACTACGACTACTACAGCTTCTGTTTGTGTCTTGACAGAAATACTGGCAGACCCTTTCTGAGGGTGCTAGATTATCTAATGTGGTGTAGCGATCTGAAACTGGAGCCAAAGGCTGTTTTTTTTTTTTCTTGTTCTCTACACACATTTTGACTTTTGACTGTAGCCCAGAGAGGAGACATGCCAGTCTGGCAGAGTTACTGTTACAGCGGCCTCTTGTGGAGGGGCTATGTAACCACCGTCACAGCAGCACGACAGCATGGAGGCACCTGAGCTGGCAGTTCATTTGTGTTTAAATGTTTGTATGTCCTTTTTACATTTTGTATAACATTGGAGGCTATATTTCATGCAGTGAAAAACAATTTTGATGAGAGCCACAAAAATCTCCGATTACATTTATAAATCCTCTCTTCATTCATGAGCCATGAGACTGATCAGCCTCCACACATTTGAAAGCAACATGTCTTCCTCCAGGCCAAAGTTCCTCTGAGACGGTGAGGCACGTAGTGCAGTTGAGTTGCTTTGGTGTTTCTTTATTTTCAGTTTTTGCCTCGCCGTTGTTTAAAGTAAAATACGGAATCTGCCTTTAACCTGATAATTTGAGAACCATTAACAAATTAAGAGCACCTATCAGTGGCATAAAGTACAAACGACTATACTAATCTATACAAGCTTGTGGTTTAATTTTCAGCAAAATAAAATAGAACATAAACTTGTTACTCAAATCTTTAAAAAAAAAAAAAAAGAAGCACATTTGGCATTCTCTAAATGCATGGCAACGACTTTAGTAACCCCTGCCATTGATGCACTGACTCAACATATTTATCGGGTTTTCTGCACTACGAATCATTCTGTGATTGATTTCCAGTAGTTTTTGGTGTGGAATTTCAACTAGATCTCATTCAGGCATTTCTGCAATGATTACAGCCACGTGATCCATTCATCACATGTCGTCAGCTGGTTTCTATATGCTAAGCTAGCCCTGAAGGGCACGGTCCAGTATGTGCTCATCCTGGACAGGAAAAGGCATGGTGACACGCAGCTGCCTGTGTTCCTCCATGGTGCGCTGGATGGTCTCATAGGCATTCGAGTTTCCAGACCAGCAGCGACGAGCCACCTGCAACACGCGTAAAGAAACACATTTGAGTTGAGAGACTGTTGTAAATAATAAATCAAGCTGGAAACTGACCCAGTATACGCTCACCCCATTAGAAACATCCCAGTTCACCATCAGCGCGGCCCGCTTTGCTGCCTCCTCTGAGCCGTCCAAGAGCAAACCAAAGCCTCCATTCGTGACCTCGCCCCTGTGGAACAGACATAACATGATGTGAAAAATATTACCTTTATGATACTTAGAATTACAGTGTAAAACAGTTATAACAGACATTCACACAGATCCCTTATAATCAGACAGCCTTACCAGCCAACACCACCACCGTTGTGCAGGGACACCCATGTGGCGCCCCTGAATGCATCACCCACAAAGTTCTGGACCGCCATGTCTGTAAGGAGGACATATGAAGGGACCTGTCACTGTTGCTGACTCTTATTCTATGGCCTCATTCGTTTGTTTTTTGTTGTTTTTTTGTTCAATCAGATGGTTAGGAGATGCAACAAAAAGCTTCTGATTAAGAGAAAACAATGATTATGTAAAATAAATGAATACAGCAACAATAAACAAACATGTGTAATTGTGTCTCGGGTGATATGAGCGAAAACTGCCCTGTGAATCAGACAAAAAAAGCTGATGTGAGTTGCACAAACCTGCACAGAACGCAGACCCGTCGTACACGTTAGAGGTCTCTCTGAAGGGGCTGTCAGTGCCGCTGACGTCGTGATGGTCTCTGCTAATGACCACGGGAGCCTGAGCAAGACATGACAACACACAACGGCATCAGTTTAAGTTTGCCAATAATAACATTTATACATGTAGACATTATGAAAGCAGACATTTTATTCTCTTACTGAAACTCTTCCGTCGGCGATAGCCTTGTTGATCGCCAAAGCTATGGAGACTCTTCCTTTCTGGTCAGAGTAGAGAATTCGGGCTTGAGATCCAACAACCTAAAGAAAGAAAATACACCATGGAAATGAACGATTTACTGTATTACTTTTAGCAATACAGAAGTTAATAGACCTGGAACAAATAGAAATTACATTCAAAAAAGATTAATCGATGTTCATTTAGGGGTTAAATAAATCTTAATTCTGCCTTTAGAATCTTCTAGGTTAGAAAATGATCCAGTTCCGGGAATGACTGAAGATTGACCCCACTGGCAGTTTTTTTTTTTTAATAAACATAAACAAAGACTCTATCAGTGTTTGGTGTTTGAAGTTACCATCTGGTGTTTTCCAGCTTCCCTGATCCAGCGGATGTTGTCATCATACTGCTGTCTGATGCGATCAGACACGTTGGCACTCATATCCTCCAGGACAGCAGCAGCAATGTCATCAGTCACAATGAGATCTTGGGGGTCTCCAGATGTACATACCCAGCGGAACGGCCCGAAGCCCAAAGAGAAGATGTCCCTGAGGGAAAGGAAATTCCGTATCATTTATTGCAAGAAGACAAAATCTGATATCTCCACTAAATGCTTACACTAGCTTTATCTCTTTACCAATGGGTAATATTTGTTTCTGAGGTGAAAAAAAGAAGTTTTTTTTCATTTTAAGTGTTTTAAATGCTAAAAAAAAATGCATAGGGAACAGAAAAAACATAAAAATCTCACCCCATAATGTGTTGGACATAAGAGGGGTAACGAAACTCTGTTGCTCCTCCGCCAACCTTTCCTACATCAGCTCCTATAAAACAAGAAACAGAAGCTTCTATAATGGACTGTGTGTGTGTGCGTGTGTGTGTGTTTGTGTGTGTGCGTGTGTGTGTGTGTGTGCATGCGTGTAGTTACCAGCTCTCTGGGCCTCCAGCAGAAAAGCATTGCCATAGTCCCAAAAGAACATGCCTGCATCAGCCAGCTTGTTGATGGCCTGTATGTGTCTCTGGAGACTGGTTAAAAAGGGTATATCAGATTAATAAAGACGTATTTAGCTGATAACACACCAGAGTGAAGTCCTTCTGTATGACTCATTTCACCTTTCTTGGACCACGGTGCGGAAACGAACGGGGTCAGTGGACATGAGCTGATTTGCCTGGCGGAAGCTGAGCTGTACTGGGTAGTAGCCTCCGTTGAAGGGGTTGTGAAGGGATGTTTGGTCCGAGCCCAAATCCACCAGGAGCTGACCGGTCCTCTCGTACTCCAGCAGCAGCCTCTCCCTAATTTTAGAGACATGGAAGACATGTCTGAAGCTCTTGAGTGGACAGCAGAGGGTTTTAATATCACACTTACCACAGGGCTACGATGTTGCCATGGTAACCCAGACTGAGGGGAGACTTGGAGAGCCTGCTGTCTCTGCCAGACAGAAAATCCCATATTAATGCATCAACATCTCACAGTGGACTGGGTCCTTATGGGGTCAGGTCTCTCCTAATGGGGCTGCAGGATTAGGTGTTATATTTTCAACAAAGATGTTTTACATGAATAACATGCTGTAGTAGTTGTGGTGCTCTAAACATGTTTACTGTACTACAGGTCTTTCATAAAGAAAATGCACAATTCTTTCAATCTAAAAGTAATAAAATACAAAGACAGCAGAGAGAAAATCCTAAGTATTTCTATTTCACAATTCTACTTTCTACTTGACAACATTTACCTCAATGTAACTCGAGGTCGCTGGAAAAATATGCTAAAAAATTTCAGCGAATATCTTTTTATTTTGGATAGCTAATAACTTTCATTGGGAATACTTTAAATCCATGTGCAGTATGTGTTTATTTCACTGGCAAATAATCATATACATGGGCTGCACGGTGGTGCAGTGGTTAGCACTGTGGCCTCACAGCAAGAAGGTTCGACATGCTCTAAATAACATGTGTAACAATAAGGATGGTGTCTGTTACCTGATGCGTTGAATGCAGTGATCTAAACTGCTGGTGATCTCCATCAGCCAGCCCTGCTCGTATCTCTTTCTAAGAGGAGCCTCATCCACCTATGCAGAAATCAAATTCACACCATCACACGGAAGAGCAGCAGCACTTCCTCCATCGCTGCTCAGCTGTGAATATTTGATGGATATGGATGGCTGACCTCTGCAATCACGCCAATACAGCCAGCGATGACGGCAGCTTTAGCCTGAGCTCCACTCATGCCCCCCAGGCCTGAGGTCACAAAGACACGCCCCCTCAGGTCACCAGAGCCCAGGTACCTCCGACCAGCATTCAGCACAGTCAGCTATGGAAAAATAGACATTATTTTAATAAATATGTATCATGAGTTACACATTTTCTGCTGTGAATGTCACCCCAGGTTACATGTTTCATTTCAATATGTTAAGGGCTGCAGAGGTGAGAGACTTCTGAATTTAAACACTGAAAAATGTTTAAGAGATACATTCGTGAAGCAGACATATTCATAACACAATTATGTTTATTTTGAATGAGAGATGATCGAAAAGAAATTCACCTACCATAGTGCCATGAACAATCCCTTGAGGACCAATGTAGCAGTAGCTGCCCGCTGTCATTTGACCGTACCTTAGAACACCCAAGACGAACATCACATCTCAGCAAGCTTGATTTTAGACAATTTTATCGTATAATCGTGACGTTAATTAGGATTAATCTAAATAAAATAGACCCACATTGTTACCCCAAGGGCAAACATCTTTTCATATTGATCCCTGGAGGAGTAGTTTGGAATAACCTGGGTGAAGCAGACAGATTATGGTGAATGTGGGCTAACAGCACTACTTTATAAGGAGAGCTTTTTTTGAGGGGGGGGGGGGTGCATTTACCATGCCGTTAGTGATGATGGCGCGAGGTGAGGAAGGCAGGCTGGGGAACAGACCCATGGGGTGACCGCTATACATGACCAGAGTCTGCTCGTCCGTCATCTCACTCAGGTAATGCATCACAATGCGGAACTGCACTCACACAATCACACCAAACATGGATAGATCACTCCTTCAGGCTCTTTACGTCCTGCACAAACCTACAGGAGGAAGCCAACTGGTGCTTACCTGGGCCCAGTTACTGAACACCTGCCCATTCCCTCCATAGGTGACCAGCTCCTGGGGAAACTGAAATATAAAGCCAATGGAGGCTGGGTTAGATATGTGTCAATCAGAGAGCTCAAAATTGATTAAGTCCTTTTGGTTCATACTACTTTTCTCCGCCAGGTTTGTTGGAACACAGTCACAGACGCATCCATGACCTCATAAGCTGAGTGTGAAAGTCACCTGAGCAACTGCTGGGTCCAGGTTGTTCATGATCATCAGCATTATGGAGGCTGCTTGACGCGTGCGGCACGGATACTGATCTATCGGGTAAGCTCTGAGGACAAGGAGGATCATAGATGTAGCAGAGGACAAGGAAACACACCGCCATCTTGAACTGTGACAAACCTTTGTTAAATATTGACTGATGCAACTCAACTTGCAATAATTAAACACTCATCAATTTTTGGTAACCCGGGTAAGTTTACTTGCTTTAATTTGCTATTAAAACACTAAGAAGGAAGCTACCGTTATCCACCATATATCACTGCAGTTACTTGACCAGTGTTGCAACAACACTTATTATCGACATGAATAATACATTTTATATCTTGAAAGTAAGATTGTGTTTGGTTTTATTTTGATAAATGACAATCTTGTGGATACAGGAAAAGACTGGGTGTTTGGTGTGCAGCAGGAACCATCATTACAGCCCAATGATGGGCTCACTGCTTCATTAGGTAGACAATGCAGTATAATCCAACAGTACCACCATGAATCCAAGCTTCATGAGGATCATAATCTTTAGTTTATAATGAAACTTTTTGAGAGACATGGATTTCTTATCAGAGGCAGAAATGTGAGATGCTGTTAAAATGCAGCACGGTTCCTTAAATTGCAGCCATCCTATTGCTTAGAATCAGTAGAAGTAAACCCAGGACATTGCAGTCCTCATGAGGTGGGGATTATTTTAGGGCTACTGAATTAATACCCGATATGTATGGTGGTAAGTGCATATCAGCCGGCCACCGTCTGAAGCGAATCTGTGCTCATGTCTTCTTGTCGTTAATTCAGAACTCCTCTGTCTCAGTGATTTATGTGACAAACATTCTTCATCGTCAGGTTATCTCACCTCATGCGTAACGCAGGACAGAAGCGGTACATGTAGATGTGCCCGTGCTGCCGCAGCTCCTGAGCAAATTCTGCTGCAAGCGTTGCGTGGTGGGAGGTGGGGAAGTAACGCAAAGCATTTCTCAGTGCCAACTAGAAGGGAAGTGGGGGGGTGGGGGCATTAGTGAATGAATCAATGTCTTGGTAAAACATACATGTGCTGATCTTTTACTCTCTACGGCTCATCACCAGTTAGAGCTCGCCCTTTATCTCTCTTAATTATTGACTGAAGTCTTTGCTCGGGGGTTTGGGCAGTCAGTCGGGGACCTGAGAGAATAATCAATTCTTTTTTTAGGGTTGCACATGAGCCAGTAGTGGTGATGCAATAAGGACACAGAGTGGAAAGAAAACTATCACACTAAATTAGTTAAAAAGGAAATGCCATTTGGCTGCAACCTCATTTAGACCTCACATTAACTCCATGATAGTTAAGGTAGCACCCCCCCCCCCCTTTATTAGCATAAGACATCAATCTTGATCATCCCTATTTTACATCTTACGAAAAATATTTCTGACTTGTCTGGAGACAAGCAGAACAGCTAGAGACACTCAGTGTTCTCTGCTGTGCTTCAAGTATCACTTTAAACTTAAATATTACACCAATGATTTACTTTATTTAAAAAAAACGGTTTAGGTGCACAGAAATGACCTCATGTACCCACCCGTTCCTCCTCTGGCGTGAGGTTTGGAGTCCGAATAGGTGCATGTGGCATATTGGGGTCTCTTCCTCGGTTAGGGGGCAAAGGGTCCAGAGGTAAACCACTACATATCTCCTTTAAAGTGGACATCTTCTTCAGTGTTTCTCACACACAAGCTGGACCCTGCGGAAAGCACCGTTCCCTTCACTGAAAATGACCATAAGACCAAAGGAGGAGCACGAGTGAGGAATTGAGGGCGATCACTCTTTGTCTTGTTGTCCAATTGGTGCTTTGTTCATCTTTGACCTCGGAAATCCACCAATGGTGATCTGTGGTTAGAAAAGGATGTTTGGTAATTATTGATCTCTTTGAGGTGGCACATGCTTCAGTGGACAAACAACGCCACTGACCTCTGAACCCTGATGCTCAAACATGGAACTCTCACAAAAACTGGATGCCACAACCTTTGGATAAGTGAACTGAAGTATCATCTGATTTAGTCTAGAGTTTCAGCGCCTCTAAAAATACGGAGCACCACCTCCTACAGATCCACAGCAGCTGTTGTCTTTACCAGCCCACCTTGTTTAAAAATGCAGATATGAAAACCAGTTGTCAAGTATTAGTAGCCTCGTAGATGTGTGTTCAGGAAACATGCCACTACACACAGAGGAATAACAGTTCCAAAATGCAAAAATAAAAATCTAATTTTGAATAGCGACCGAGAAAATTCTCATCACTGAATGAGAAAACAGACTTCTCACTCAACACTCGAACATTCACCTAAAGGAATAAGAAATAGATTAAGAAACATATTTTCCACCACCTTCAAGTTAACTTTTTGACAATTACTTGTTTGCTATCGGAGAACGAGGACTGCAGAAAACCCAGCCTGCTTTTTCCTCTCTCAAAGGTTTTTCAGCTCAATTATGAATGTGTCCCTGCTTGCGTGGAAGCACTCTAAACTTGAATCATTCTTCTTCTTTTTTTTAATGCGGCACCATGGACCAGTTGGAGATCCAGGGCCAGGCCGATAAACACCTACAACTGTTGCCTTCTATAATTTAAGGAGACAGATGTTGTGTCTGTAATAGGGGGTAAATGAAATACCTGCACTTTGCTTCCCATTTCTGGAAATGGAAGAAAAATAAGGATAGCCTTTTTGTTATACACATAAAATTATCAATTATGTATTCATCAGCAATGATAAATACATAATATCAGTTATGTATTTTATCATTGCTGATGACAATTCTTTTTTATATTTATTTTTTACACCTCAAACAAAATCCACTACCATATTTCCTCATTTTTGCTTTTGCTGCATATCGCTCTCCAGCAGTGGACATCCAGACTCAGACAACCACAGTCGGTTTGGGCCTTTATAACAACAACTACTCAAAACAACCATTTCTTCTTCAAATCCCCTCCATCAGAACAAATACAACAGATGGGAAAAAAAGTTTTTAGTCTGAGCAAACACTTCTGATCACTCTTCCCTAAAGGTTGCATACAAAGGTTGTACACATGACGGATGTGTCGAGATATTGGGAGTTACATTACTAATGATTCACATAACTTAAAATACTGTATTCTTCACACAGAAAGATGATAAAATGGAAAGGTTCATGGCCATTTTACAGTTTCTGAGCATCTGGTGGTCCTCAGCTTGGTCCTCTGTGCTGCTGATTGTTTTACCACCTCAGAGGCAGGAACAACTTGACTTTCAACAGTAAAAATAGCAATTGCATTATTATAAAGCTCCATTCCTTTCATCATTACACTGTTTACGACCTTGTGTTTGCAGTTGTCACTGAGGGTCACTGTCAGCTCTCCTCGGAGCTTCCTGTTCTGGGTTCTGTGGTATTAGAGTATTGCAGAGTGGAAGATGTTGAGTTTGAGGTTTCAGTGGAATCTTCTGCAGTCTGCTTTGTTTCAGCTGATTCTCCTTCTGCTGCTGTCTCGTCTTCTTGCGGGTACAGCTCGGGGTAACGCTGCAGACACTCCTGCATGGCAATGAACTGTTCCAGACAGTTAGAACCCTTCATTTCCTCCTCACTGTAGTGGAAACAGGAGAAGGCGTCTTTAAATTCAGTCCCACAGGGACCACTGGCCATTCCACCGAGGCACGGGCAGTTCCAGTTGATCTCTCCACTGGGGAGAATCAAACCTTAAATGAGAGAAGAGAGTAAAAGTTAGGACATCCAAAACATAGGTTTAAAAACTTTATTGAGGTGACGTTTCAGCCTGATGAAATGTTTACCCTTCCTGGTCCTCACCTCGCTCCTCATAGGGGTCATTGGGATCTTCCTCCACAATCTCAGCACTGCTGGGTGTCGCATGGTCCTCTTTGGTGACGAAGATAATTCGATCTTTGCCTACAATTCAAAAAAACTGTCAGTAGCAGCGTTGCGGCCAGTAATAATGCATGCTGGCTGATATTCAACACCCACGAGAAAATGCATCTTCTACTTACAAGAATTTACATAAATGTAGAAACGGTTTGTCAAGAGTAAGACTTCAGCGATTTAAACGTTTAATTCAGGGTTAGTCGGTAGAAACGAGTTGACACTATTGCAGAAGCACAAGGGACACTTAATTGTTCAGTAAATTGGTTGTGATGGGGGGAATAACTGCTCAATGTATTAATCTGTGTTTATTGGAAATAAGATGCATTGTACTGCATTCTATGAAATGATGATGGGGCTGTTTCGCTTTTTTTTCTACCAGGTTACCAGTCCTATTTTGTTTTTGTTTTTTTCCACAGTCAATTAATTGACAAAATAAAAGACAGATCAATAAAAGCGAAAAGGAATTAAAAGACACACACACAGACAGGAAAAAGAGCGACAAAAAGCGGGAACCCATTTAACGTGACACCAGAGAGCAGCAGGTTACCGCCGGCTAACACACACGTTACCTTCTTCTCTGACTGTAGTCATTTCTCCACACGGGAACAGACGAACGCCTCCTTAGAATTTACTGCAATAACTGACGGTTAAAACGTCTCATTGACTCATGGTAATGAGTCGCACTGTTACAGGTTACTGTCAAGGACCAACAAGCGTGTTTCACAACTCTTCTCCTCCTCGTACGTCTTCTTCGCCTTCTTTTTTATGGGCGGATTGTAACTTGGAGGCCCACTACCGCCCCCACCCCGCCGTCCTGATATCAGTCTTGTTTTGTGGAGAAAGTGAAGGCGTCCTTAAAAATACACTTTCCAGAGATATTTGTAGAGCTTAAGGTTCATGTTCTCGACCCCGTTGTTGTCGTTCGTTCCTTATCAACAACCATTCCTATTATAAACCACTGTTCCTATGACCGCTGGAGCTCTCTTCTTCTTCTTTTGTGAGGAGGCCCGGGGTACTGCTACTGCCCCCTGCAGTTCAAAACCTTCCACATAGAATGATTTTAAAATTATCATTGAACATTAAATATTTAATTCATCCAATATAAATGATGACACAGTTGATTGATAGAATATTAACTGTACAGCCAGGACCTGGTAGCTGTCCATCTCATCATATAAGAGATATCCTGTCATAGTCTATTTCAGCAACCCTGGAGAACGACTTCAATACATGCAGAATCAAAATGACTCTCACAGTAGATTGACTTTCCAACAAAAACAAAGAAACATAATGTGAAGGAGACACAAATCTTTCTTTAACCAAAGACCCTCAGAGGTTCATGTGCTTTAGGACGTTGACGTGAGACTCATTCGCCAGTAGAACCCAAAACATCTAGGTTTTTTTTCCACAAAAAGGTTTTATTGAGAATGTTTGTTCTGAAATGCATTACTTTTTACAAATTCAAAAGACTTTATCTTACACTTAGACAAAGTAATTCAATGCATAGTCTATGTACAGAAAATCAGAATTCAAAGTGATGACTGTATGCTCAGAGCAGACAATAAAAACAAAACAAACACAGGATGTGTAAAAAGGAGGATCGTGACATCAGTTAATACTGCAGTTTCCTGGGAATGCTATACATTAAAACAGCAACAACCCTTTCCACTGTTTACAAAAAAATAACCTGAAGAATTTCTTTTTCATAGTTGGACCCACGCCCTCTTACAAGATGCTCAACTTAAATGTTTCCCACCAATGACAGGACTTGACAGTTCAGCTTCTGGTCTACAAATTCAGCAGACTGGCGATTTGACACAAAGCAAGTTGATAACAATGTATAAACTAACATAATACCAAGCTGAAGTCGAGTGCTGGATGCACAGGCCGATCCAAGTCGAGTACGCCTGCATACTGAGACGCCATCTTGAAAGTCTGAAAAAAGCCGGAATCCCTGCAGGACTTTATTTCATTCCTTCAAGCGAATGTTGGGAGAGTCTGATAGGAAATCTGATGAAGTGCAACAGTCGACTTGTGTTACTTTGGAAGATATGAGGAGGGAGCAGAAGGTGGGAATGTCCACATGTCGTTCCACAGCCTCACATCACTGCTCGAATGTCCTGAAACTGATGAAGCTGGGCTTCACAATGATGCCAATAGTGTGCAAGGGTAGAGATCCTTTTAAAAAAACAAAATGGTAGAAGGTGGGACAATATTGGCTTTTCTAGAAGAACAGGCCCCCCATGCTGCCCATTTCACTCTGTTCTTTGACGAAGATCTCAAAGTACTGATAGATGATGGTAACAGCCAACAGGATACCGGTGCCAGAGCCGATGGCGCCGAGGAAGTCAGCCATCACTGATAAACCGCCAATACACAGTCCACCAAAGGCAGCCGCAGTAGGGATATACCTACAGCACACAACAGGGAGGTTGAAATAAAGATAAGTCAAATCCAAGTCTCAGGTTGATGTGGAGTTTAATAGACACAATTCAATCTTCTTGTCTTTTACAGACTGGAGCTGCACAATCAGCTGAATCAGGAAACGCAAAACAGGTGGACTTTGTTGAGAAGATGACGACCATTTTTATCATTTGGCTGCTCAATCTTTGTTTACATACAATTAGAGGAGGGTAATGCAAAATAAAATCGAAATCAATGTATAGTGGCTCCTTCTACATGGGAATCAGAATTAGAATCAGAATATTTTATTCATCCCCACGGGAAATTCTGAATGAGTGGTGTAGGTATGAGTCCTTCAACCCTAGTTCGCTTGGCTCAAGGTCTATGAGGTTTATGAATGGCTGTTCTGAAATAAAATACATCTCTAAATAAACCAATCATGAATTTACTGAATTAAAGATTTTATGTGCATCAAAAGGCAGCACGGTGGTGCAGTGGTTAGCACTGTCACCTCACAGCAAGAAGGTTCTGGGTTCGCCTGTGTGGGTTCTCTCTGGTACTCCAGCTTCCTCCCACAGTCCAAAGACATCAAGAGGGGACGAGGCTGATTGATACTCTAAATTGACAGTAGGTGTGGCTGTGAGTGTGAATGGTTGTCTGTCTCTATGTGTTGGTCCTGTGATGGACTGGTGACCTGTCCAGGGTGAACCCCACCATTCGCCTGAAGGCTGCTGGGATAGGCTCCAGCCCCCCCCCACGACCCTTTACAGGATAAGCAGTAGAAAATGGATGGATGAATGTGCATCAAAAATGGCAGTTGCTACCAACTGGCTACATACGGAGGTTACAGTGCGCCTCATCGCGCCAGAAACAGAGACAGTGTGAAGCTTGTTGTGGTGATGCAGAAGTCCTGCATCTGTGATGTGCTTCGTTCATGGCGGAACATCAGCTGTGTACTTCTAACAACTGCAGTTATTCTTGAAAAAATCAATTGGCGCAGATGAAGATTAGCCTGCTGCTAAACTTTTTACCAGCTACAAAATCTACAATAATCAAGCTAATCCTTTCAACTATTTCAACTCATGGAAGTTTCTGATATTCCATCTTTCTCTCTCACGCACGACTTGTTCCACGTTCAATTTTTGACGGTTATGACATGAATATGAAAATAAACCAAGATGACACATGTAAGGACTTAGTTTTTACCTGTTGAGTTCATGGACCATGGAGGTTTCTCTGTGTCCCCTCATCACCATCTGCTGCTCCTTCAGCTGTTTAGCCACCTGGATGAAAAAGAAGATTCAAGTTCTTTTAAGAGTCGTTTTTGGGTGAAAATCAGCTATTAACAGTTGACAGGAAACAAGAGGGGAAACAGAAGAAAAGAAATAGAAACCCGACAAATATTAGAGACTTTGCGTTTATCTGGTGTAATGAGAAGCTGTGAGGACTTACATCTTTAGCAGAGGAGCCTGAAACTTCAATCCAGGTTTTGGAGAAAAAGGCACATGATCCAAGCATGAAGACAATATAGATGAGAGCGTGGACCGGATCCTCTAGAACTGATCCAAATGACTCAGGAGGGGAGAGGTAGTAACAGAGTCCACCTACAGGATAGGCTCGGGCCGGACCACCAGCTGACGTGTCCTACAAACATGAGAATGTCAATAACAAGCTTTAAGCAAGAAATAACTCAATGAAACAAACCATTTCAAGAATATACTAAGTTAAATCGAAAACTGTGCCTTAATGGACAAACAGTGGACCGTTGATGGGAGACATTGTGCATATTCAGAGACTACTACTTTTAATTATGAAGGAGGAAAAATTCTGAGATGAAATGTATACTTACAGACCAAGTTCCAAGCAGATTAACCAGGAAATTGCCACTGAAGCGCGTGGAAAGCATCTGGGAGATCACGTACAAGTTGGAGACCAAGGCAGACTGCAGGATGATGGGAATGTTGGAGGTGTAGAAGAGCTTGATGGGGTAGGTGTTGTATTGGCCTCGGTAGCGAGCTGACTTGATGGGCAGATCAACCCTGAATCCCTGAGGGTGGGGTGGGGGTGGGGGTGCAAGTAAGAGATGAGTGTTATAAAGTTCCACTGACTCAGATTTTTAACTTTAAGTAATTGAAAGTGAGGTTTGACAGCCACCTGGAAGTATATCACCACAGCAAACACAAATACAGTGGCAATGAGGTTCATGAGGTTGGGCAGGTTCTGCCTGTAGAAGGCCTCTCTCAGCGCTCGCACTTTGTCTGTCCTGGTTGCCAACAGATGGAACAGAGCAATGATAGCTCCCTCAAACTCCGTGCCTGGAAAAGTGAAAAGAAAAAAGAAAAAAAAAGTCATGAAATGAGGGATAATTCTAGCGAGTGGAGAGACACTGATCACTAATGCGGCATAAATATTTGGAAGACATTCACTGACCTCTCCCAGTGTTGACAGTTGTGGGGCTAAAAGCCTTCCAGACGATTGTCTCACAGATGTTGGTAGCGATGAAGAGTGAGATTCCAGAACCGAGACCGTAGCCTTTTTGGAGCAACTCGTCCAGCAACAGCACGATCAGCCCAGCCACAAACAACTGTGGAGGAACACAGCAGACACATGGAGCTGGGAGGGCAGGGAGGCAGGCTGTCATTTGATATTTCCCTTCACACAGGGAGTTCTGCTCAAGTATATCAGCTGGACCACTGGATTCAAACTTCTTGATCCACACAAACACAAAAAAAGTTGTGTTTCCATATCCCGTTTTGTGCATTTGTGGGTGGGTTTGTTTTTGGGGGGGGTTTTTGGAAAAAGACAAATGCTATGACAAATTTTATCTTCGTGAAAAAAAAATGGCTGCACTTGACCGGACTGCATTGTTGATCATATTTTCAATGAATTTTGCAAACCTAAATCCACGCGTCCTTCTATTCAAGCCAAATTAGAAAATCTTGGAGGAGATCAATGAAGAACTAGTTGTGTTCTCACCTGAATGATGATGAGCAGACAGATTCCAGCCCCCATCTCTGAGGGATCTCCATACATGCCAGTCATCACGTAAACGATGGCTTGACCAATAGTGATGATCATTCCAAACACTGAAACATGTCAAGAAAGGGTCACCCGTCTTGAATGTACATTCTTAACACATTTTCACAAAAACAGACAGAAGCCTTCATACATTTCTGGGCTCCATTAAAGAGGGCCCTGTCCTTGGGTGTGTCGCCGACTTCAATGATCTTAGCTCCGGCGAGCAGCTGCATGATCAGGCCTGAGGTGACGATAGGTGAGATACCGAGCTCCATCAGGGTACCTGGAGGGAAACACAGGTTAGGACACACGGGCAGGAGAGAGGACACGTATTGTTACACAGCAGTTTGTGACGGACACGCACCTCGGTTTGAAGCCAGAATTACTCTCATCCAGTAGAATGGATCCGCAGAGTCTGAGGACATGATGCCAAAGAGAGGGATCTGGAGGCAAATGAGGAGAAGATTTATGTTTTGCATGAAGTGAATTGCTATCACAAACTACCAAGTGTTTACAGTAATTTTAACACTACATACAGTCGTTTAGAACACAACACGTTGTCCGATTGCATGAGAAGAGCCCAGAAATACATTGTGGTTCGGTTTTGCCTGATTCTTTAAGAGTGTGTAAGCTCACTTAATCACAGACAAAACCCAAACTGAAGTGCACATTTCACTGCTGGTGATAAGAGTCTTGATTAGTGCTGAATGATATTAAAATGGTAGACTGCACCTCACAGTTAGTATAGATGCTGTCTTTCCTTCTCCTTTTCAAAATGACTTAAATTAACTTATTTGAATCAGATTAGAGTATAAAAAGATATTGGGGAAAAAAATAGAAAATTTCTTTTTGATTCATAACTTTTCAAAGAATTATCACTTTTTTAAAAAAAAACAACTAATCATTCATTTTTTAATTGTTAAAAAGTAACATTAAAAAACAAAAACGACTTCACTCACCTGGCAACAGACCAGGAAGATGAAGAGGGTGATGGCTGTCCATAGCACCTTCTCTCTGAACTGGATCTGGAACGAAATCATAATGAGATTACAAACAAGTTAGAAATCAAGAATGAGTTCATTTATTGTTAGTTCTTACAAATGTACTAATTAACAATAATAATAATAAAAAACTGGGATGTAACATTAAACACATAAAAACACACCTTTCTTTCAGGTTTTTGGATTTCAGGCAACACCGCACAGAATGGCTTTATCACCTCCAAGAATTTGACTGTAAGCGAGCAAAGATGAATATTTCAGTGAATCGGCAGATAAACACAGCTGCTGGTCAACGGGACGTGGCAGTGACGGGAGGCGGGGGGGTGGGGGGCGGACTCGAGACTGGAATAAACTTGAAACTAGCATATTTTACGTCAAATATGGAATTTTTATACCGCACCGTTAGTTCGCGTTGTAATGAACATGTCCGTTATTATAATCACGGATCTGTTTGGCGTTATGAAGATGATGAGGGCAGGAAAGTCAGTTTAAAACCCGGTTGTGTTATGCATCGTCATCACTAACTTGTCTGTCAATGAATGAGGGGCTAACCAGTTAGCTCATAAGATGTTTCCAGCTAGCTCAACCACAGTACCGCTTCTAGGATATTACTATATATTGTATATGTAGTTAACTCACATACTGTCTGGCTATTTACATCAACTTACATGTATATTTAATTAAAAAAAAAGCCTAAATATGTACAACCAACCGGCTAGTTCGCGACCTAAGCTAGCCTGCCATGAGCTGCTCGGGTGCCGTTAGCTAAACTAAGTTGGCAAAAACATCTTCAGCGTCTTTAAGGAGCTCGATATTCTGATTCTGGAGATGACTTTCATTCAGCTTCTACAGCCAGGTGATACTCACTACCCATGATGTCCCCGCGGTCCACCTGAATGCTCCTTTTCTAAGAAAATCTAACCAGCCTCTGTGAGAGGAAACACGGCAGCCCAAGAGGAGGAGGAGGAGGAGTCCGGATACAGACACGTTCCCACTACAGACACGCGAGCCGTCATTTAAAGAGACAGTACTCTATCGGGTATTACTGACAGTGCGCAATGACACATTTTTTGAATAATATTTTTATTCTAACTGTGTTGATACCAATACCAATAACCATATTTTCTGCTCTTTATTTCTCAAAATAAAGTTAATTTTCAGAAGCAAAAACAGATCATTACTCAGGAGGCAAATCACATAAACACACCGTCCATTAACAACAAATTTATTAACACCAAACCAAAAAAACAACAAAAATTGAGTCTCTTCTATCTGATGTTCACCTTTCTCCATTTCTACATCTTCCACACTACTGCTGAAAAAAGGAAAGGATAAGGACCTGCTGGTTTACTAGTACATATCTTTGACTATGGACGCTTGTACTGACAAGCATTGATTTGCTGCGACGCTCGTCCTCCTCAATGTCCACCAGAGAGCAGCAGTGACCTGAAGATAATTCAAGTCATAATGACCAGTCAGGTGAAGCGAGCTGGAGTTCGATCAGACCTCTGCAACCAGGCTGACAGTGTCAACAGAGCCAGACACTCACTGGTAACAGTTTACAACATCACGCAACAGCCTGCTTAAACTCACACTTTGTAGATCATGATGGATTATTGAGCTCGGGAGATGCTGATGGTGGGTTACAGACAAACTCTGCAAACATTATTAAATCTATATAAAATCAACATGTATTTGTTTATTAAGCTGGATGTTTTAGCAGGTTTTCCTATTGTGTTGCACAGGTGGGGATCGAAGAAATGAAAAACTGCCAATACACGTTTGGTTTTGATCCTGGGAAGGCTGAGTAAACTTGTTCCAGATGACCCGGGGATTTGGATCCTTCCAACATAAATCAAGAATTAGTATTCAGGCCCAAGGTGCTTCGTAGATGACAAGAGACAGACTTTCAAATTCTGTTCTCTGACATAAAGGAATTGTGATTTAGGGACTGGAGTGAGCTTTTTTTTTTATATAGCAGGCCAACATTCTATTGTCAGTGTATGCTGATACCATTTATCATTCATTATTCAAAAATCCGATGCTTGTGGGTAATATTGTCCACGTTAGTATGTGGTATTCAAGTGGCGAGTAAGAGGCAGCTGAAAAGTACAAGAAAAATAATTCAAACCCATTTTAGTCTAGATTCATTCCCCTAACATTTGTTCAAGGGTGACCATAAAAAGAAAAACAAGTTTAGGGAACAGGAGGTTAATTCAGGCCAATAATGTCATCAAACAGAGAGTTATTCCACATTAATAAGGAATAACAGAATTTGTGGGTCAGGTTGCGTACCTGGGCCTCAGGTCTTGAACCATCCCCTAGTTACACTGCCATCGACCCAGCAAGCAGTGGGATCTCAGCAGTTAAAACCTGAGATCAATAAAGAGGACTTGACTTGACCACATGCATCCAGAGGCAACGGACACGCCTCCAGTAGATTTGTCAAATTTGTCTTTTGCTCTTAGAATATGGTGCGTTGTGGTGCTGGCGAAGCATTTCTCACATAGTTGAGTGTACAGTGACGGTACATTACAGCTCCATTTTTGCCATGAGTGCCCATAGTGTTAGGAGGCATAAGGGAAAAGATAAAAACGGGTTTCTCCGAAAGATAAACATCGAAATGGTTTTTATCTTTCATTTTTCTTTCTCTATGTGATTTCCAAACAACGGGGTAAAAACATCTGCATGTTTTCTAGAAAGCCCCTTAGGAACAAGCTGAGGGCAGAGGATTAAAATAAACCCAGACCTTTATTTTGTTTACTGAATCAACAAGGGCAGTTTCAAAAGATCTTCATAACGAAAGATTTCCAATCATCGAAAATATTTTGAATCCAATATATATTGTTACACCTTTATCTTTTATGATCATATCTGTTTTTTCAGTTGGACCATCAGATGCAGCAGTTGAACAAATGCATTTCATTGTAAAATGTGACAATATAACATTCACAGCGGGTAAAGACACTCTACTTTTGTCTGAAATATGAGAGCATTCCTCAAATCAGGTGACGTCCCTTGTCCCCCACCGGCTGACTTTTCTGTGTCAGTGTACACAAAGACACACAATTAGAAAATGTTATTGTGGTTCAAAATAGACGTGAAGGAACATTGTATTCCTCAGTACTTTTTATTTGCCCATTTTATTGCCCTACATTTTTTTTCCCTCCCTGAATTCATTTCAGTCTTTGTTTTGTCGGTGAGAGTTTATCCATCTCTGATGCAAGAGATCTCCTTTTCCTATCACAAACCTTCCTTGTTCCCATCAGTGGGATCAAAAGCTTTACATTGACCTCAGATTTGAAACAAGTTCTGTTCGTTTGAATGGACGTGTGTGTGTGTTTCTGCTTCAGTTGCTGCACATTTAACCAAGTCCTCCTTTGTACTCCTTTACCAGTAACAGGGGGATTCCTGACACAGGAAAGTAAAGACAGACGTCAGAGTGTTTGTAAAGGCCACATACTGATGGCTAGAGGGTTATACTACGTCTGCTGCCATGTCCCACCCCCCTGGGATGTTTGTGGAGGGTTGAGGGGGGATGGGTGAAAGTGTCAACACAAGAAAATGGGTGGGAGTAAAAGTCACAAGACCATGAGACCGAGCAGTGTGAGTCAGTCCCTGTTCAGTTATCGTATCTGTCTTCTCGTGTTGTCGATCCACAGTCACCGATTTTTCACTACACGGCGGAAGCGTTGATGCTTCGGAACAACTCTCACTGCTTTGGTTCCTGTGACAAACAGCAGGTGATGGTCATTCAGGGTGTTCGCTGTGCTATAAGTCAAAGATTAAAGTTGGATGGATTTAAATGTCCTTCTAATCCTCTGCAGCGATCCAGTAGTGATGGAACATTTTGTCCTCGACCTCATGATCCAGGTTACATAAACATCACCAGCGCAATGACCCCCTAATCCCTCAATGTAGACTCACATGGCATTCAAGGGTTAATGAAGAACAGCTTCAGTTTAAAATATCGGTGCAAGGTTCTTCATGTTCATCAAACATAGATGGGGTTTAAGAGCAAAAAAAACAAACAAAAATGACTGAAGCTACACTCACGCTAACATACTTTCATTTTAAGGTGTCATTTTTAAAACTAAAATGTCCACACAAGTGTTTCAGCCCCATTTTGGAATTCATCCCAATCTGTATTAACACTCCTTAAAATGTGTAAGGTTGTTACACCGGGCATGCATGTGCTGGTGCAAACAGGAAGCAGATCGTCTCTGCGTTTGGCTGCAGAAAACCCTTAACACTAGAAGTCACGGGCTCTAGAGCGTCACCACACATAAAACTGACCGGTGGAGTTTGCAAAGAAAAACTGTCAACATATCTGAGCTGTAAAAGGAGGGCATCCATTGCTGGGAGAAACCAAGGAGATATTTTACTGAAAACCAAAACTGGTGCAGGAGTTAAAATCCCTGGATCAACAAAGATTTGACATGAAGGAACCATCCACACCTGTGCAAAACAAAGGAGGTCAGAGGATTCCCTAAAGCTTTGAGATAGAGCCATGAATCTGAATGTGAAATAGCAGGGCAAAACATCCGATTTTGAAATATTTAACTGGTTCATTGTTGCCGGGTAAGATAGAACTGATATCTCCGTCCTGCTTGATTTATAGAGTGATTTTAGTAAGAGGCAGACTTTATCGGTCACAATACAGGTGTTCCTATTCAAGTATGGGAAAATATGTGAGAATAAAGAAACAGCACAGAAGTATGTCAAAAAATCTATTCAACAAAAAATAGAAAAAAAGAATATCACAGGAATGTACGCAAATGTACAAGCAGGAGAGAAAGGCTTCATGGCTGGTTGGCGTATGTGTACTGAAAAGACAGACATTCTCATATAACTGAGATAACGGCCTGTGAACCCATAGCAGGGAAAGAACACAGTCCTATAGTCTTTCCAGCCTTCATATCTAGAACTATTTTCCCTCGCACATTCAAAATCTTAAGAATATATGCTGAGAAAAATTGCATAACTGTTCCTGACGGTAACAAAATAACATTGTGTGTGTGTGTGTGTGTGTGTGTGTGTGTATAAAGCAAAAAGACTACCCTCCCGAACCAGTAGCCCAGAAGAAGGCGCTACACCTTCCACTCCTACAGGAGCAGAGTGGGGTTGTGTTTGTTGTTTTCGTGCTCTTTCTAATCTCACTGTCACACTGTGCTCAGATCAGCCCCAGTGTACCAGTCTTATGTAACACGTTTCAAGGACCGCTGACGTCCATGCTCTTAACATAAACATAGACATGACGATCAAATGACCCCAGTGGAGACGTGGCCCTTCCAGGTTTACTACAGCTACAGGTCTTTGCAGCCACTTTATTTGAGCTGAATATTTAGAATATTTTTACAAAACTCTACATTTTCTTAAAAAATATAATTTTACAGTAGTGAAGAAGATCCGCTTTGTCTTTTAGATGCAGGACAGCTTGAGGGAAAAACTATGCCAGTACATGACATGAACCCTAGTTGTCAGTGCTATAATTACAGTAATTAAAAAGGTATCTTCCATCATTATAGAGCGCTTCACTGAAACTTCCTGCCTCCACCAGTCATTAGAACTGTCTAGAAGCACTGCAATTACCTCAGGGAAGAAGAGCGCTGCCATGTATTATGTATGAAGAGAGGAACCTGCACGTGAGGATTAATGCAGGTGTGTTGTAACTAGCAGAGGATCAGCTCAGTCCCACTGAATGTCTGACCATACCCCCCACCCACATACACACACACACACAGGTTGACTGTTTTGAACTGGACTCAGCAAGCTTAATCCAGATTATTCCAGACTATGCACTGTCCAGCTAACACTGCGTTGTGTCCTATCTGAGTTATTTTTAGAAACATACTCATACACTTCACTGTGGTTGCTGCAGGGAAAATAAGTGTGCATGCATAGTCATGTGGATACAAATATCTTTTTGCCCATGCTTTATTCAGTGGTTTCTAGTTTCAAACCAACCACATCATGCCCGTCCTCACATGCACACTCACGCCATCTCTAGTACGCTTTGTAGTGCACATCTGTGCAGAGCTGTGAAACAACATCTGTGTTGTAGAACGGTTTGTTCTTTAACTGAGCCAAATTTTAAAAATGTGGTTCTGTGGCTTCTTTCAAGTTGTACTCTGTATGTATTTCAGCCTTCCCTCAACTGTCATGGTGCTATTTGCCAGCGGCAAACATTTACATGTCAAACATGGCCAAAGTTGAACATCATATAAAGACTGCACTGACTTGCTTAGGTTCTGTTGAGAAATAAATCAGAGACAGCCAGTGACACAACAGAGGAATTATATAATCCCTGTTGTTCTGTTTTGGGCCAGACCAAAGGACAGAGGACAGAAAATAGAGCTTTGATGAATATTAAGCTGGATACACTGTTGTTGTGCTGCTTTGGCCTGCAGCAACTTGACATACCCATGACTGCAATGACCCTGACCCCTGACCCCTGCAGTCAGACCCTGAGAGTGTTGCACAACAGTAGTCTCTCCCTATCTATCTATCTATCTATCTATCTATCTATCTATCTATCTATCTATCTATCTATCTATCTATCTATCTATCTATCTATCTATCTATCTATCTATCTATCTATCTATCTATCTATCTATCTATCTATCCATCTATATTCATGAGTCTTCAAGGACAAAGTTCCAAGAGAACGTTAGTACCTGCAGGGTTACTTCAGTGAACGGTAAGAAATAAAATCATGACAGCCGGCCTGATAAGAAAATGGGCCGTTACCTGCAATTACTGCCACAGGGTGTTCAGGTCTATCGCATCATATAATATCATATATTATCCCTCTAATCAGCTTTCATTTGATTCCTCATGCCGTTATTGGCTGATTGATCTGATTATCAGGGCTGATCTTGATCAGCAGGGTTGCAGCACAGGCTCTGACGTCATGCTACGCTCTGAACGTAAGTCCTGTCGGTCCTTGCCTTTGATTTGATTTTGAATCTGAAACATATTTCAGATTGCATAATCTCATACTTACCTCTGCCTTTCTGTTCCTGTCTGGCTTATTTCAAGCTGTCAAAATCCTACGGTGGTTTATTGAGGGGAAAGTAGAGCGCATGTTCTGTACTGCAAGTTCGTACGTGTTTGACATCCCACTCAGACACTTTTTTAGGAGAGAAGTGACAAATTTTTTGCAGCATTTCTTGCAGATCCTTTCTTCAACAGAGCAGCTTTACTGTAAAGACGTGAGGCTGAGATGTTCAAGTAGCAACAACTATCACAATCAGATAAGTTTCCAGCTTATCTTTGAACTGTGACGTCAATCATACTACTTAAACGCACACACAGACACACACACACACACACATACACACACACACACACAAACTGCCAAGTATGCACTAGGCCTCCTTGCAACTCAGACAAGCATGCGCATTTAAACTTCTATCCATGTGAGGGCAAGGAGCGAAGCCCAGCCTCTGACCTCAGCCATCACACCTAAATGTTTAAACCTTTAAGTTTAACTAAACTTTCTTTTTAACTGGAAAGGCAGTGTTGACACCTCAAAAATCCTTTAAAGGTCTATTCAAACATTTCCTAAGCACACTAAAATACATATTCCTCAGAAAGATACACACCTGGTTAAAAACCAGTGAAATTGAAACAGCTTAAATCCATGAACGAATGAACCGTAACTGGACCAAAGGTCAATGGTAGCCTGAGGTAAAACTATAAAGCTCACAGTAAACAGAAAAATAACCAGAGAGCACTGAGGGAGTACATACCTGAGGTGACCTCGTCCAAGCTCAAGGTAAAACAAAGAAAATCAGCCTCATTTTTTGTGCAAACTTACAGACACACAGATGTCACTGAAAATTATTTCCATAACAGAGGAAGTTACCTTTTTTTTTTGGATGGGAAACTCCACAACATGGTTCAATGAGGGCATAAGATTGGCCTCGCCATCATTACACCTTGCCTGTTTACACAGAACCAACCAAAGCTGGTGCAATGCCGCCGCCAGCTCGTTTATAATCACAGTATAAACTTTTGAGTGAGCTGTTGCAGCTTTGCCTTTTAAATAGATGTCAATTCGATGGTGTTACTGCCTTTGCTCTCAGCACAGAGGTGGAATGAAGCGCTCTCCCACTGTTTTATACTGATTGATTATACTGAGTTTAAAGTTAATAAAAACTGACCTTTTCTAATGTACGATGGCCACATTACATTGGGACGTTATCATCAATGATTATCATGGTTCTTGCTTCAACGTCCACACCTTCCAGCGTGAGGTCAGTTAGACTTTATTCATTCGTGCAGCTCATTGCATAACCGTTGATCCACTAACACCCCATCGAAGTAAACTAGCAATGTCACGCTGGGCTAATTGGTATTTTTGTGAGATTTCTGTCAACTGAAGCAAGTGAAATTTATGCTTTTTACATCACTGTTGTCACATTCAATTACAATCAATTCCGGTTGTTTAATCAGATTATTGTGTTATTGTGTGAATATTTTTATATAAGCAATGAGGCCAAACCATCTCTTCAAGTTCAGCATTGATAAAAATACTACAGCTGTTGCCATAGTAATGTATCACTGTTAAAAACCTACACAGTCACCAAGGCAACCGTCTGTGTCCCACATACCAGCACAACACAGATCAAGCATCTAAAACATGCAACACACACAAAGTGAAGTTGAGCAAGTGCGCTTTCATGCCACATTCCGGGGCTTTATCATCAATATCACATGTATAAATTTGAGTCTGTGCTACCTGGAGAAAAACACACTCCTAAATCTGTCTGCAGCAGGCAGCAGATGGGCTGTGTGTGTGTGTGTGTGTGTGTGTGTGTGTTTTAAGAAGAGGAAACAATAATCCCTCTCATCTCGTGCCTCGTGCAATCATACAGCCTGTCTCTCTCCTTGCTTTCTTTTTCATGGTGTTCCCTGCACAAACCAACCCCCCCCCCACCCCACCCCACCCTTGTATCCGGGGGCAACGCAACAGATAAGAGACACCATCCGTGTCCATTGTTTTCTCAATGTATTTTCAGTTATTTTCTTATATGCATGAATGGCGTGGGTATGTGGGTCATCTGTCTGCTCCAGTGAGTTGTGCCGATACATCACTGAGATGATGGTGAAGGGATGTGGCAGCAGAGCACTTCATTTCTGTACTGGGTGTCTGACTAGTGTTACATGATCATGATGTAACATGATACAGTATCATATTTGTCTTTAAGATGTTATAAATCTCGTGCATTTACTGTACATTCAGGAGTCACCGTGAGCCAACATGAGAAATTAAAAAGGTGTTTATTTCATTCGTCATGCTCCTGCGCCTACACCACCTGACCTTTAGAAACGCAATCATCCGTTACTGAGAGCATCACCCTTCACCCCACAACAAGCGGTAACAAGTTACAAAGTTATTTCTCGGTGTACTTGTTGCCCTTTGAGAACATCCTTGGAGTCTTTTTCCTATTGAGGAAACCCTATTAAGATGGTTGCAAAGCTTCCAGATTGGTCAGGCGACAACTCTCACCATGAAGTTGATGTTGAACAAAGAGGGGTCATCTGAGGTCGTGGTGAAGTCGGTGTATGCGGGTGCCAGCTAACACCCACTAATGCGTCCTGCTTAACACACTATGCAGTTCTTGAGGAAGTATTTTATGCTTTAAATGTGTAATCTGGAGCCGGTCTTACACAGATCGGTCACCGATGTCGCCGTAGAAAAGCAACTGGGCAAAAATCTCAGCTTAACTGATTAGTAAGAGGAAGTGCCCTTGCAGAGAGCTGCCCTCCATCAGGGTCCATGTAATAGCTGTTGAGAAATTAACAAAGATGTCCAGTGCAGGGCTGCGTGATTTTGGATTTTTGCAGATATCTGATATTTTCCAATTTTTTGGACGACAGCCGATATCTCCCAATGTAAATATTATGTGCATAAAGACAAGTTCATACGATGGTCATATTGTGCACATACTGAAAAACATGTGTATAACACTGACGACGTGCTGTTATTACCGTGCATCCCTGCACTAGTGACATTTTATCCGTATTTTATGGAAATTAATTTATCATGAGCCAATGTTCGACACATCTATGTTTTAGATGTTACAAATGTTATTAATTCATCCACTAGCAGTGTGTTCCTACAAAAGATAACAAAAATATGACCTCATTGTCATAAGTACCAAACCCAGCACCTGTTTAAGGGTTATGATCTGCTAACATTCTCAGTCACACAGAAGAGAAGAGAAATCCTGAATGAGGGAAGACTTTTTCCTTGGCAGCAGCTTTTTGCCTTATAAATACCTTTTTTTCTCATTCACTTCGGCCCTGTCCTTGAATGAGCCAAGCCCAACAACAAATCAGAATTTCTCATTCACTGACGCAAATGAGATGCGTTTTGGCACAAAACCGCAAAAAGAATAAGTACAACTGTCAACAATTTGCACAAAAACTTGTTTTGATGTGGCTAACAGATCAAAACTGATTAATTTGCGCTCAGAGCAACTTTTCTCACTTTTGACACGTTCTTTTGACTTTGAGAAATCATGTGCGGACGGATCCCTTCACTCGGTGAACTCTGTCAGACACACGTGTATAATTAACACCAATACTTATAACACGGAATCTTTGGGAAGCTTCAGTAACGGCTGCTCGGAGAGAACAGACTAATGTAAACACATTGTGCAAAGTAAAGTAAGTTGTAACTGTATTTTCATTGAAGGTGAAACAGTAAGTATAATAAAGGCACATGTAAGTTGCCCTACTACATGTAGACATACGTGTATGTATGTAAATAATACAACAGGGTTATGCATACGTGGACTCTACATGATGTGACCTCGCGCTGGTGGTTGAGCTGCAGTCGTCAGCAAGAAATTTACGACACGGTCTCAGGCAACGGGTTCATCGGGGCTACGAGATCCAAAGTGCAATCATAAATGTCAGTGACTTTGCTAATATCAAGTCTGCCGGCCTTTCAATTATAGCCAGAATTGAGAAAATAAATCAAATAATTGTTTTTTCGATTCAGCTTTTATGTTGATTCTGCCTGACTGCTTCCTCTGCTATTTCATGTTAATCATGACCTTCTGCGTCTTTCCAATCAGAAGAAAATCTGGCACAAAATTTCATCAAGTTGATCAATTAAAAATTAAAAACAAAGCACTCAAGTGTTTTTCACTGTTCTTCTCACACCTATTTTTCTTTGAAGGATTGTGTTTGAGAAACACCGGGGTTTACATGCTCAACAATCATCATACAGGTTTGAAATAGTATGAATGAAATACTTTGGGTTATTTACTACATTTTTCACGTCATACAGTTGTGACATCCCATGAGACATTTGTGTAACTTGTGTTTACAGCAGACTATTTTGAAAAAAAAAACCACCCATGAGATTACATACTTGACACAAAGTCTTGGGTTTTATTTGCCCATAGTCATGTCATAAATCTGTGCTGACAGCAGCTCTAGCAAATCATTCGTAGAGTTTCGGACAAACGGATTTGTCGGGCGAGAGCCACGCTCTGACATCACATTTATGAAACTAGCGTAGGTTTCTCAACAATATTTGTCAACAACCCAACTGAAGTAATCCAATCTAAATCCACAGGATCTGTTCAACGTGGGCGTTTAGCGGTACTGTGAAAGGTGGAGGACGGCTCAGTCATGGAATGTCAGAGTCTGTGGTATCAAGTAAGAGGGTGACTAATATTCTCCACGGCATTGCACCATCCTGCGTCAACCTCATGCGCAGATCAGGTGACTTTGTCCTGCTTTCATTTTCCTTTTCCTCAGGTCACTCTTTCCTTCCCAGTGAAAGCATTTTAACACCAAACACATGTGAAATACTGCAAAAGAACACGAGATAGACGACAGCTCTTATCACAAATGAATGCCTTTATTTTTCAAGACACTTAACACACAAGTATACAAGAAAGGTATCGGCTCTTGCAATAACAAAATAAATCAAATTTGGTATCAGAACAGAACATTTCGAGTGGTTACATGGAATGTAGTTGTTTCCATTTTCAACAACCCTTCAAATAAATATTCTCTATATAGTCTTTGTTGCTAGTGTTTTGTATCAATATATTCTCTTTATAAAAGTCAATGTTTCAGGAATGAAGAGGAGAAAAATCCGACGGAAACAAAGACAGATAGAACAAGGCTGTGTATCCCCTCGCAAAGTGTCTTTTGTTTACAGGCAACAAATTACAGGGGAGAACAACTGCTGAAAAAAGGAAAATCCCTTCTTCTAGAACTAAATTATCTTGTTCTTCCACCACAAAGTGTAAATCAAAGCGTCCAATCGGACACACAAACCGTGTTTGTTACAAATATGTCATCAATATAAACACAAAAATGTCCTTATCAGAAGCTTAAGTTGTCAATTGCTACGAGGCTGCCGACCCAGCCAGCCAAGGTCAGCTTGTACGCCATCTTCCCCGCTAATAATGTGCTGAACTGTTGGGGAGCGGCAGTCCACACTCGCCCCCCCCAATGACAAACTAAAGAAACTCATGTTACAGGTGAAGCACCACATCAGGCTCCTAGAACTACACTTGACGTCCTCTACCTCGCTCTTTCTCTCTCAGAGAGAACTTACAATTAAAAAAAAACAAAACAAAAAAAACCAGTCGGGTCCAGAGGAGGAGAGGGAGGAAGAGTCCTGGGATACTCCCTGTGTTAGACGAGACACCGCCATCTCATACAACATGTCTCCTACAATGTTTAATAAAGAAAAGGAGCAGTCTCAGAGAGAGAATAGTGCAAGTGAGGGCACAGGCAGCCCTGTCCTCTGGCAGGTAAGGGGGAGTGACCGCGCAGTCTCCCCTGACTCTGAGGTGTCCGACATCCACTCCAAGCAACGGAGGTTCCCAAGCCCTGTAGGTGAAAGGACGATGCACCTCGGAGTAGCCGGGTTTTTAACTCACTGAGCTTTTCCCAGGCTAGAAATTCAGACCATGTTAGCTCCAGTTGGGCCTCAGTCAGTGCTGTGATCCTCCAGCTGAGAGATGATGGTGATCAAGTTCTGCAGGCCAAAGATGAAACCACTGTCCTGGCCTTCGTGCACAACGCTGTCCTCTCCGTAGTGGCGGCAGGTGGTGTGAGCAAAGTCAATCATGCGCACATCGACCACAGGGCTGCTGGCCTCTCCTGTGATGTGGGACGAGCGACTGCCGCCACTGTTGCTGCTCCCTCCAGCCACACCACTGCTGCAACCTGCTGAGGAGGAGCGAGGAAAACCAAAAGCCCCTTCCTCCTCTTCCTCATCATCATCATCATCATCATCATCATCATCATCATCATCATCATCATCATCCGACGGCTCGTCCTCATCGCCCTCTTCTCCTCCACGATGTCTAGGTCTGGAGGGAGTTCTGGGTGGATCTCCATCATAGATGATGAGCAGGGAGCTGGAGTAGAAGCGGTAGGACTCGCAGGCCTCCAGGGCAGCCTGCATTTCACGGAGTCGGCGCAGCACAGGGGACAGCAGCTCACGACGAAGCCGACGACCATCGTGGAAAAACTGGTAGAGCGCCTCCTTAAAGCCAGCTAGGGTCAGCTTACGACCGTGGTACTTATTCATAAACATCAGCTGGCCGGAGTCTGACTGGTATACCTGTGGGTGGGTGGGGGATCATAGAAGAACATGAGCACTATGGCACCAAATACAAAAAAAACCCTGACGCAACAGAAGAGTCTCTTGATCTCTACTGTACCTGCATGCCGCACAGTCGCACTCCAATGGAGGCGGAAGTGCTCTGTTGACATTTGCGGATCTGGTTGGCTTTCTTCTCCTCGGACGCATCATCTCCATGTTGGCGGGTTCCCATTTTCAAGTCTAAGACACACGGTACTGTGTAGCGCCATGTCAGGTTCTCCAAGAGGATAAACTCTGTGGAGGTGGGTCAAGGATGGTACTACAACTGAAGACTGATAAACTAACACTCGCAAATATGAATAAACAAGAAGTTCACCAGCCACCCTGTGATAAGCATCGCTCATTGGTAAAAGGATACTGTATTGGTTACGGTGCTTTGCGTTGTCTTTCATCCTCTGCAAGTGTTGCTGGTGACATTTGAGACTCCAGGGGTTGTGTTTGATTTGTGGCACCATGTTGCCCTTCTCCAAGCTGAAGTAAAGGACCTCTGCCTGCTGCTGAGGCTGCACATCGTCACGGTAACTGGAAAGGTGACAACACAGAAAAATGTCAGCGCTGGTGTTGCAGACAGTCTTTCAATACAAGGAGTCTTTCAATTATTTGGTAGAAATACAAGAATATTTCAGAAAGGCAACAAATTCCTAAGCTTGTGTTACTTTTATTAACAAAATAGTACAATAATCCAACCAGCAGTGACATGTGTATGCTCATATATTTGCAGTTGTCCATCGCTTGTGATGTGAGTGAGAGATTTATCATTTCCTCCTGGCAGTTGCTTAATGTATGTTTAACGTTATTTTAGTTAACTGACAGGGCTAAATGGTTGCAGTGCACATTGCAATTTACTTGTGTGGAGGAAGAGGAGCTCGAACTAAGTTTTTAATTGTCACCCTCTTTCGTTGAGTGCTTGCTAGCCTGGTGGACAGTTGTGTGAATAAAATGATCGAAGGCTTGGGAAATTTTAAAAAAAATTGAAGGAGGAAGGCAAACGCCAACAACATCAACGCTAAAGCGTCTCAAGCACAGCCGTTTAAGCCAAGATGCAGCACAGTGACATTATCAATCACAAGTAAAGTGATGGACGAGAGCGCTCATCTCTCGACGTAGCACCTGCTGCTCTTGATAGCAGTAAAAGCTCGGACCTTACTGAAGCACTGTGGACCTGCGTGTCGAGCGTCACCACCTGACGTACGTTAAGATGCTAAGACACGCATCCTCACCTCATGATCTTGTCCTCTTTGCGACTCTGCCGAGCTCTATCTTTGCTGTAGTTGTCGTTCTCCAGAAGCAAAGACGACTGTTTCTTGTTACTCCACTTGAGCATCTTGCTCTTGGGTTCGCAGTCAGAAGATGGATCTTTGTTCTCTAGGTCCCCCGATTCACTGTGGAGGGGGTAAGCGATGAGGCACAGGTTCCCTTCCTCGTCCTCTTCGAAACTGACAGACACGACACCTGTGAGAAGGAGAACAAAAGGGAGGGTTTTAGCACTCGAGTCTTAAGTCACTGAATATTAGTAGAACAGCTATTACGACGCAACATGTTTAAATACTCATTTCAACACGCACGAGTGAACATTTCATAGCTTGAAGCAGCATTAAAGACATAAACCACCACGCAGGACACAAACACAATCATGAATGGTACAGCATCAGATAAACCAGCTACAGTGAACATTTACATAACCTCAATAAAAGTATTTGCTGATGATGCGACAACCAGTCATCCTTCATTACCGCCATTGAAATAAGAGTGGAGGCATATTAGCATATAGCAAAAATTCAAGGATGACTATTCAATTACTGAGAGAGTTGTTTATTATATTTTTGATATCCGTAGAGATTATTAACACAGCTAGACAAAAACAAACCAGAGGTAAGGATTGGAGCTAACAGGTGAGGAAAGGAAACACAGTGTACCTTGATGGCAAAGCTAATTTATGACATGACCCGAAAACAGGCCCCCCTGGTAGAACCTCCATAACACCCCCCCCAAAGAAAAAGTCCCTAGAAGGGCCTGTGTGCTGCACTGTGTTCAGGGTGGGGGAGGTGTCAAACTGAGAATAAACATCACAGCTGCAGCGGCTGATACAGCGGAAGCACAGAAAGGAAGGTGGGATGTAATCAAAACAGACAGAGAAAGTAGCAGAGACCCGCACAAAGCAAACAAGGTACAGCAGCTCTTGTAGTACTGCAACTACTAGGACTCATTCATTTGGAAGAAGCACTGAACGCATCGAGTTTTAGCTCAAATAAAAGCAAGACCCTCTGTCCACTCTTCTTCCTCATACAAGACCTAGCTGACATCATAGACGCTGACATCACCATCCTGCAGGAAGTCCTTCATATTATGTCCTGATGGAGAGAGCTGGGCGCTCAGACCTACACCGTCATCACGCCACCTCAGCCAGTGTGGGAACCCATGAGTCACTGGCTCAATTCACAAGAAGGGCTTACAAATTAACTCAGTGCGGTGCAAGCTCAAACAAGGTCCACATCTCATTTTAATATTAATGTTTCTAATATTTTTTATTTACATTCGAATGAAATGTATTCACAATGTCATTATCCAGGCCACCATAATGCACATTACACATTTGATATTGAAGTGACCCTTCTAAACCCAGGTTTGACAACTCTCTTAGCACACTGAAGTCCTCTTAACACCCACTCTGAAAATCCCACTCCTTATTCTGGGTCTTTTTATAGTCCCACACTGCATTTCTGAGGAGTCAGATACATTGCGTGTCCCTGTCATAAGCAGCCTGGAGACGTTTGGATCAGCATGTTCCAAGTTTCATTATTGTCTGTGGTTGAAACTGGGAGAGACTGCGGAACTGGATGCCAGCCAGGAACATGATATGTCAATTAAAAGCATGCATGTAGGTGAAAATGTATATCAGCTATGGACCTGAAACCAGAGCTGGAAAAACTCAACTGACTTGTTAATCACTCCCCTGGTGATCTCTCCCATTTATATATTTTTGATCCCAGAGGAACTTCACCCCATGCTGAAACCACAGCCATCTTAGAAGCAGGGCCTCTGGACTCAGATACAGGTAGCAGGCCCTCAGCTTACAGGTTGCTTAACATTCCCCTCTGATACTGGCATGACAGGGGGCCATACATCTATTTATAACATAACAAATACGGTATTCTGTTGTGTGATGTTACATCATTATCTTAGCCCGATATCAACCCATCACCACCTACAGAAAAATAATCAACCTCTCATCTGCGTAACCGGACGTGGTTAATATTAAAAACAGTCAAAATAGCACAAGAGATAGCATCAGTATGAAGACATACTAATACTGCTAATGCTGTCACAAAATCAGGTTCACTTACCTTTATATTGAGGGGTGAACTTCCTCATTTCTGGTGGGAGGCTCTTGTAAAACTGGTGCTCTCGGGGGATGAGGGGCTTGCAGATTGTTTGCTCCCCAAACCGTAACACACAGGAGTGGCCTCCCACCTGGTGCACGAAGGGCTCAAGCATCACCCCTTTTCCGGGATAAGGAGTCCCGTCCGCCTGCATCAGGGCTTCCAGAGCGGGACTCATCCTCACTCCGCATCGGACAGCTGAGCTGGGTGGACCCACGTCGTACGGGAGGCAAGTGGCTCGGCCGCTCGGTGGGCTCCCTATGCTGCGACTCTTCAGCTGTTAGCTCGCAGGGGGCGCTGCTAGTCGCTGCTGGAGCGAGGCAGTGAAAAACAAAAGGCTTAACAGTGAGGACAAGCGCAAGAATATCCTTTATTCCCTTCGCTTGTCCTTGAGTAAATAGTTATACTCCTCCGTTGCGCAGGATAATCTCAGTGTTCGTCAGTTACGGGTGTTATACAGCTTTAAATGCTGCTAAAACGCGTTTTCCTGCAACGTGTGTTCCTGTCTCACTCAGTGTGTCGCTGGTCAAATGACGACAGAGTCTGAGCTGATCTACAAAGTAGAGCTTAGGCCCCACCCCCGTCCCACAGCAAGCCAATCACAGGCGCCGTAGCTGTCGCTGGGAGGAGACAAGGCACCTAAGAGAGGATCAAGCAGATCAAGCAAACAAAGAGGAAGGACAGAAAACAGGGGGGAGGGGAGTACAGGAAAAATACTAGACACAAAAACACAACACTGAAGGCATCTTGTTTTCTAATTTACTCGGGTAGCGAATGTTCTGTCTTCAAGTGTGTTACTTCGGGGACAAGCTGCAGGTTGCAAATTAAATTTATGTTATTCATACATCAGTCAGTGGAGAATTTAAAATGAAACAGGATGACTGTGAAGGAACCCCTGTGTGGGTTTTTGTTGGGGGGGGGGGTGTCATTTGCGGAAATTACGCCTTATGTATATTTTATTATAGGTTAGCGCAGTACAATTTGTTTGATCTGGATGTGATGTTGTTACTTTACATTAGTCTAAGTTTATCTGCTATTGTCCATCTGTCTGGAAGACAAAATTAAGAAATTGATTAAGGCTAAGCAATCAAAGGTATGCCGTGCATTATAGCTAACAGTGACATCACCGTTTCCAGTGTTATCATAGTTGATCCTTTATTTGATTTGCATGTATTCTATTTGGTTGGAAAAAAATGGGAATTTGCAGCAGAGTTTGGATAGGCAGTGGGCAATGCTAGCAAAAACTAGCTAACAGGCTATGGATGAGTTAAAAATAGGCTTATGCTTTCTCTGCAGTTATCTCTGAAGTGTTCCATGCAGATATTCCACAAATGTAGGTTGCCAAAAACAGATAAAAGTAGCCTCTTACATAGGCTAACGAGAATATGTTTCCATGCCGTCTAAGGGGCAAATCCTCCATGAAAGTATAGACACCAGACATCCAGAATTCATCTATTCATCCTATTTCCATGTTGATACAGAACATATGGGACCAGTGGATGTACCAGTGGATACCAGCAACACACACACACACACACACACACACACACACACACACACACACACACACACACACACACACACACACACACACACCATTTTTGACATTACACACATACTCAACCAGACCTCAAACTTGGTGCTGCTGCACCCTAGGGCACAAGTAAGTCACATGCCAAGTTTGACGTTGATCAGATGAAAAGTTGTTGACATAATCAAGTCACATACAGACATACAGAGGTTTCTGGCTTTTACAGTTAGATCAGGCAAGAAATCTGTTGCATTAGGTCATATTAAATTAAGTGAGGAATGTACGATGAATGCTGCACTAATCTTTAGCCTTTTTTTTGTCTTCAAATGGAGGTGCACAATTAGGGGTCAGTCAGAGTGGTAGGGCACCTGCCAGTCCCCAGGGGGAGAAGCAGCAGTGCGTGTAGAGGTGACTGCCTCTGTTCTCCACAGGAATCAGATCCAGAACACCCTACACCTGATCAGAGTAAACAGCTGTCACCCATTTGTATGGAGTTCGTTTACCCTTGACATCCTGGCAGTAACCAAAGAGCCAACATTCACTGTTAACACTGTGGTAACATTTTGGGAAGATTTTTTTCCTTAAAAAAAAAAAATCATCCATGCTTGTAATTAATTATCTGCACTTAATGTGTGAAGTTCAAGAAAACATTCCTGGATATAAAAATACAACACATTTGAATCTGATCATTTCTAAATAAGCGTTTCTGAAAAAAGAAAAAGAAAAAGAAATGGCACGTCTCAGTCAAAAGAACAGAAAGATGGGTTGGCCCAGCAGCTTTGCCAACAGGAAAATTCAAACTGCTTATGTAGGTTTTAGAGTTTGGAGGAAGTTATCCCACCTGTAAATCCCAAAAAGACACTCATCATCATGACAAAAGTTCTTTACCATTCACGTGCAGAGCATTTACAATGAAGCAGTTACTGGCTGTGAAAATCTTAAACCCTAAAATTTAGTTTGTACTTCTTTTCCCAGTGAGTGAGAAATCCCAGAACAGTAGAGGACATGTAGGTGCAACAGAGTCAGTTGTCTCACACCCTGGCCCAACGGGGGCCCAGAAGTACCCTCTAACCTTTAAATAATCTGCTGTAATACTTTGTCAAAAATACATGAGCAATCATCTTGTCGGCAGCCCTGATAATGATTGCAAAGATACTGTGGTAAGAGCAAGAATGGTAAGCAGAGCCCCACTGTCTGGTTTGTGGGCAGACATGAACTTACCGATGGCTCAGTACAGTAAAGGGTCACTGCTCAGCCAACATGCTTCAGGTACACAGAGCCAATGGAAAATGTCTTTGTGATTGGCAACCTACCTAATGAGTTTGACTTGTGTGCTAAGCCAGAACAAGCTGAGGTACTGAGTGTAAGATCAGGTCACTAGACGGTTACAGTCTAATCACGCACTAATCTCTGATGTTCCAGTTCTTCACTGGGATTACAAATGGGAAAAAAAGGATCCCAAACCCAGGCAGGAAAGAGATTACTTGGTCAACCCAGAATGGGGCAGGCAGTTTGCTTTTTCTCATGGTCCTGGAGGTCGGTCGGGCGTCAAATGTCGGCATGTGCAAACTGACATTACCATATTATAATTCTCGTCATTATTTATGAAAGATGGAATAGTTATGACTGTCTTTCCAGGCTAGTCACTCTGGCCTCATTGATGCGTCAGCTTAGCGTGGCTTCCCTTCTCATGCCATGGGTCAAAACCCCCAGACAATGTGCCCTGGCACAACAACAATGACACAGGGCAGTGATGCAAATTCCAACAAACTCTTCAGTACCCGTAACACTGATCCTCCTAAACCTCACTCCCAATGCAGGTCACCGCACCAATTTAACCTGCATTGTGTAACAAGTACAGTCCCGCAATAAACTAGGACTCAGGACCGTTGACATGGGAGCTGGCCATGCTAGCAAAGAGGCTAATCCCCAAAGGTGCTGGCACCTATTGCTCATGAAGTGCACCTGCTGGGCAGCAATGAACCTGTTACCTGAGACACGGCAACACTTAGAAAAATAAACGTTAAGTTCAAAATGTTTTTAATTTAAGTTTACCAGGCATGTCACTTAGAGGGGATACGCCAGGTTCATATGGCTAATTGATACTGACCTTACTGTTTGATGACTAAAGGATTTAGGTTAACCTACTGGCATTAAACTGAATTCATTAAAATTGATTAAAATTATGATTTCATGCGTGTACCATCATGTGAAACAAAGACTCCAAAATCCCATTGATTGCTTTTCCAAAAATTTTCATCATCCAACAAAACTTAATCAAAATCCAGCCGTGTCTTTTTGGGTGATCTTGATTAGAGACAGACAAACCAACAGCAACGATCATATTATCACCATGGTGTAGAGAAAGAAAAAAAGCATAAACATGTTGATGAGGAACAAACATTTTCAGAGTATTGCAGATGTTGCCGATATCTGGTGGGCAGGTATTTAAGCTTCATTAAATATACAAAACAAAAAAAAAAAATTGAATCGCCACTAGGATTGTAATTTTAGATTTATGAGTACAAACTGTCATTTTTCTTTATTATTGGGACCCAAAACATCTGGTGATGTAACCATCAGCCCACAGCTGCTGCTGCAAAAACAAAACAACTGTGAACCTCATGTCATCCAGCAACTAACAAAGCCAAACTTCAAAGGCAGCTGTAGTTCCTCCAACAACGCTTTGGGAAGGGAGGTCGAGGGGAGGGGCGTCCAGTCGGTGCATCGCTCACTAGTTGTGTGAACTGTGTTACACAAATCTGGAAATGAGAAGTAAAACCATAACAGAGAGGAATGATAACAAGCTGACGGTATCACAAACTTACTAAATGTACTGATGGATTCTTCTGAATATTGTAAGGTCTCATACATATTGAAGTACTGGAGTCCTTTTTCTTTTAAGAATATAAGTATTTGTGAAACCACCCACAGCCCTATAGGACTCACTCTGTAGAACAACGACGCTACACATAGTCTATAGATACAGAAATTGAAACTAGAGCATAGAAACGCTCTCGGATCAACTGTTAATCACTTCGGGTATCGCTCATATTTTTTTACTCTGCAACTTGTGGCCAATTGCATTAAAAAAAACAAACAACAAAAACATCTGAATTTAAAGTTTCATCGTTCAAAGTAACAAGCTACAACCTTTGTTGTAATTTAGCGGAAACAAAAGTACAGAATTTGTCTTAAAAAAATATAGTGGAAGAAAGACACACAAAAACATACAAGCATAGAAGTGCTGTGCTCAGGTGAATGTGCTTCAACCATGGCATGAGCTATAAAAGCCTTCATGGGGTAAAGCTACTTGAGTGGATGAGGGACTTGAAATTGTCTGCTCCCTCCTGAGGACACGGCACACTCAGAAGGAGTACAGTCTTGTGCTGTGAAGTGAGAAAGGGCTTGAATTTCCAGAGTGGGGGTGGGGTGGGGGGACTACAACAGTCATATTCTGCTAACTTGAGATCCCATTTTCCAGTGTGACCCCTCCCCCTCGTTCCCAGACACGTGAGGAAGTGAAACATGGGTGAGTGTGGGAGCTTACGACAGCAAGGGGATGGACCCACTGGCTCTGTCTTTGTTGAGGCTGTGGCCTGACGCTCTCGTAAATATACGTGTGTTTATAGTGATAATTGTTGCTGGCACCAGGAAACTTGATGCCAAGTCAAGGACAACCTTGTTTACTCCTCCTGGTATTCCTTCTATCTCTTTGTCTATGAAGGAAGAAAGACACATCAGATCATAAGACGCTGACAGTTTGATGATAAAACACTATCAGAGTGGCTGTTAGTCATCGGTGATATTATTATTACCATCATTTAAAAAGAAAACCTCTGACACTTCAAAGAGGTTTGTCTCAACAACTTATTGAATCTCTTTTGAGCCTTTAAGACTTTCATCCATCCATCCATCCATCCATCCATCCACCCATTTTCTCTACTGCTTATCTATTCAGGGTTGCGGGGTTCTGGAGCCTATCCTAGCTGTCATTGGTCGAGAGGCCCATCCCAGGGCCATCAGGAGCAATTAGGGGTTCAGTATCTTGCTCAAGGACACTTTGACAAGGTCACTGGGGGAAGTGAGGATTGAACCAGCAACCCTTCAGTTGCTAGTTGGCCACTCTACCTCTCAGCCATGCTACCCCCCCCCCTTAAGACTTGCTTTTTGCTTAAAAAAAGTATTCTGCTAGAATGTTGCTTCTGTCTCAGCCCCTGCCTTTTCTCATGTTTCCTGAATTTTATTTAAATGATGGTTGGTGACGTCTCTCTTGCACCAGGAAAGAAGACGAAGAAAACGATTTGTATTTGCCCACATGGGAGTGATAAACATGAGGGATTCAGATTTTCTGGATGGCAATAAGGATGTTCCGGTGAACACCAATCATAAAACGTTCGTCAGAGCAATAGACGGATAATATGTAATCCACTGCAAGGACAAGAAAACTTCCTGAGATGACGAGCATTATCTCATGAGTGTGCATTGGCATTTGAGGCTTGGCAAGAAAAAAGAAAAACAAACAGTGATAGTCAACTGTCAGGGTAAATAAGAAACTAGGCTAGTGTGTGTTTTGTTTATACAAAGTGTGGTTATCAGAGCCAGAGGCAAGAGAGTGAGAGAAAATAGAGTGTTGTCTTTGGGAGGAATCTAAATAATCACTGATCAGTCGGTAGTTCTCGAGGTAAATAAACTGGGGTTTTAATCATCACAACGTGATCACATGAATGAATAGAAAACGACAGACTGATTTGATAGGCACAATAAAATAAAGCCAGTTTAAAGCAATACTTCACCCAAAAATTGTATTTTTCAATTTTGATCAAAAATAGGTGCCTTGAATTCATAGAGAATTTTTTTCACCAATGCACTGAGAGCTTTTATTTTTCACTGTCATCATTAATAAAAATTAACCTTAATACGCCAAAACAGCTCAGTGAAGATCTTAAGGTCCCTGGTTCAATCCTGAGTTTCATGGCAAGCAAACGACTATCAATAAGATGAACTTTGAGCGGAGTAATTTACTCCCGTTCGTAGCTGGCAGCCATGAACCTCAAGCTAAAAATACATGGCTGGCTCCTTCTGTACAAAGTCACGAAGACAAGATGCAGCGGGGCTACATTGATTTGAGTGGAGCATTGTTTTTTTTAATGTAGAAAAATGGACTCGACATGCACATCAGTCTAATTGCTGATGGCGATGGAGAGCACCTGAGCAACCTCGCACATTTCGATCAGATTCTTCAAGTGCATTCCTGAAGGGTAACACATTCCTGTGTACACCCCTGCGTTACAATGGTCTATAGCCTGAGGGAAACTGGTGTGCCTGCTCTCCAGTAACTTCTTCCAGGTTTCAGGAATGCTCTGCAGCTCAATATGTTCAGGACACACCAACATTGATGCTGCAGATTCAAGCTGAGGCCTCTATTAAGCACAGCAGATTGAGAGCATAACTCAGTGAAAGTTGAGAGCATGCACATCTTTATGGCATAGCTCCAACATAAGCTATACTTGCTGCGTTTCAAGGGGGTAAGAAAGCCCTTCACGAGTGTTGGAGATAAATACACGCGTTCACCAGATGCCATGACATCAGATGATTGCAGTGTCAGAGATAATACCATGCTATCAGCACTTTCAGTCAGTCAACATCGAGCAAGACCATGACCCACTTTGAAGGAAGCAACTTAAGTCAGCCTGGTTCAAGGTGGGGGCCCTCCGATTATCTGTTTGTAAACATGCGTCAAACTGTAATGTGAGGCGTGGAGATAGTTTTGAGAGAACTGAATGATGGAGTGTGTAAGAAAACGAATTGCTGGGCGTGTCACAGGTTATATTTCTGTCTATTGTTGGAAGGTAAACACACAGACATGCTTGCTTTGAAAACAAGGTGCTTGCCTCAGTGTCACGGGCCATTTTTTTACACCCCACACATCAGTGCTAGGTCTGCACTTGCACATCACCATGGGAACAGTCTTGAGAGGACAGCTTGTAGCTGTGAGAGAAGTGAGGAACGATATATTGGTTTTAATGGTTTGTGATAATTTAGGACAAGATGCAGGCTGGGAAAGTGGGGTTAGCATTTCCAGTGCACTAGCATACAATACTGCCAAGTCAAGTTTATTTATATCGAGTCAAATAACAACAAGTTATTGCCTGACAATTTAGAAAAGAGTCTAGGACTGCACTCTTTAAACTGATTTAGTTAAACAACACAACTGTTCCCCATGAGCAAGTGCCCGAGCGACAGCAGCGACAAGACGACAGGGCAGTAATGTCAAGCATGTGTGGGCAGTCACCTGCTTCGCCCTGAGGATGAGACGTGGAACAAAAGCCAGCCACTACCGGCCAATCAAACTCAGCTTTTGATTCCAAAGCTTTCATACATCCTTCATCCAAAAGTGCACAAGACACATTCCATGTATCTGGTTCAAGTTATATTTAGCTCTGGCTCCTGCCTGGTGATCTGTTATAACCCTGACACGTTTTTACTCACCTACATGCTGCCAAATTAGCCACACACCCCTCCCCACGACCTCTGACCACCAAAAGGTAATACTAACAGGCTTCTCAAAAATGGGTCAGATTCCATTCAGCTCACTCAAGACCTGCACGACCAGGTTCTGGCTTTGGGTTCTGTTCAACCAAGTCTGGTTCATGTGCTCTGCCTCAGACAGTCGCCCGCAGCCCCGCCCTCTGCTGCCCTACATCCTCCCTGGACCGCCATCCAATCCACAGCCCGTCAAAGTCAAAGGTTAGTGGGTGTCACTCCTGGGCAAGCCAAGCGGAAACAAAATCAGGGAAGGCGTCGGTGCATCCTTAACTGTTGCAACCCTTAACACATATCATACATCCTTTCAGTTCATTTGTACACTTCATCCTGTACATCAGGTAAGTAGCCGGTTATCTATCAGTTATTTATTTCAAAATCATATACTTTTGAAATGCAACAACTGTCTTGCTTTTCACCGGCATGCTTGTTTTGAGGAATTGCAGCAAACACTGTTGTTGCCAAGGCATTGACGCATTAAAGCATTTTTTTTCTTTCTTTCGGAGAAAATGTTCTTTTTCAGTGCCCTCTATCCATAAAAGTAAGATACAAACAACCCTTAAAAAAAGAGACTTTTTTGTGGAAATTGCTTTGTCTGTCAGAGCTGCTGTACATGGACGTGTCAGATTAAAGATTTGCTTCGCAGGTTATTCCAATAAGCTGTCAACACCTCTGATATTTAAAAGCTGGGGAAAAAAGATGGGGAAAAAAAATCCAATCAAGACGAAAACTGAATAATAAAAACGTCTTGTGTGCACATGAATATACACCAAAAAAGTAAAAAAAAAATTCCACACAATTATAGATTCCCATTATTTTATTCGTATGCAATGAGTGGATGCACAACGCAGTCAACGCTGTTCAACTACTCACAACGTGCAACCCAGTAAAACAGAATCTGGTCTTGTGGAAGTGAAGAATGACTTCATCTGCCTCTTTAACATAATAACTATTGACCTGTTTTCATGACTCGGTTGTGGTTTTAAAACAAATTTGGCTCCAGATCAGTTTAGAGAGAGCAGCATGTCTGGTAAGCTCGGTGGGTGGAGACCTGAGTAAAATAAAAACTTTCTACCATATGAGCTGCATTATTTTTGTCATCAGGGAGAAATATGAGCAGCGTTATCTCTGGTGTTTTCCCTACCTCTTTCAAAAAAAAGAAAAAAAAAAACCTGGAGTTCATGGAGTACACAGAGAGGTGTAAATATGAACAAAACTCCTCAAGTACTGTCTCATGAATGTACTCTGTCAGTTGAAGTGATATTGACCGGGTTTGCAATGGAGTAGATAATTGGATTTGACATGAACTGAGGCATTGCAACTTGAAGAGTCTAGAATGTCTTGTGGCTTTGCTGTTCTCCAGGAGGTGCACTGTATATTAATTAGTTCCATATGACACGAAGAGGCAGAGAGTCAGATTCATATAAACAAAACCACTCCTTCAGCTCTCCACGTGTTACACAGGATGTCACGTGGAGTCCAGAGGTGCCACAATCTAGAACCATAATATTTTGAGTTGCACACGCACACACAGACACGCACGCACGCACGCACAGAATGCAAGTTATGAAATGAAGACACTAAATGAATAATTCAGGGAGGGTATTTTACTATCCAATCTCCATATTTTTTTTAGGGAGTTTTGCAATAAATAAAAACATTTATGATTTTAAAGAGAAGACACTGCATCAGAGATATAGTGTTGCGTCTGTTTAACCCTTCAGGTAAATAAGTATGACAAAGAAAAATGCTGGCCTTGTGTTTTTCTGGTGGCTGATAAAAAACCAATCCTTCCTTATGTATGAGCAAAGTTCATGAACAGGAATGTTGTCACCACTGTGAACAGTGGTCGGACCAGAAAGCGGTAGATGCCAGAGTTCCTTTTTCGTGGAAAAATGGAGTAAACATCATCTGTTGCAATTCAAGACTCCTCCCCATTTGGCTGAACACACGGAGCGTGTTTTTGTTTTCAGTCTGTAGATTTATGGGGCTTTTGGAGTTCCCTCACATAGCAGTGTGAGCATGTGTCTGAGTGTGTGCAGCTTCAAGAAGAGAATATAGGTCCTCTGTCTGTGCCCTGTCAGTGTTATATAACATAACACTGAATTCAATCTGACAGGACCCAAACCACATGAACTTCTATTGACAGGGAGACCAGGGTTCAGAGGCAGCACACATACAAGTGTAAGCATAAATAAACACACACTGTACAGTTTTCTTCTAAATAATAAAAGTGCTACCTGGCAGCAGATGGCTGTGGGATCATTTGATTTCACAACAATAACACAACTTATGTCTTGGATGGATGTCAGCACAGGGCCACATGAGACAGAACCTCAAGATCGAGTTACAAATCCCACATAAAGCTCAAACTGGGATGTTGTGCTTCAGTTTATGTTGCCTGTATGGTAATATATCCTTGTTCAAACTCTGCTGAAATAATATAAACCATATTCTTGGAAGAATGGAATGGTTTTTGAATTATTTTCCTGGAAAACTCTTAAAACATGTACTTGGCTTTAAGCACCAGTTCTGTGCACGCATCTGCTGTTAACATTATATTGCCAGACAATCACATTCCCAGCTGACAAACTTCTCCATAGGGAACTGGGAGTTACAGTATGTGCTCTATCTCATGCACCACCAACTGATCTTTGCTGAAATTGTTTTCACTGAGTTTGCATTCTGCTAACCATCTGTTCACTCAAATACTGTAAAGTGAAGTTTGGATGTTATTTGTTAGCAACTTGGCTAACACTGAATAAACTTAGGTATAAATTATTGCTATGACTATGATGTGCAAGTTCCGGACACTGCAACATCCAACTGATTCCACTCTGGTTGCATTTGTTGTTCAGCGCCCAGGTCAGTCAGAGTTTCAATGGGATTGATTAGCGCTATCATGGGGAGAAAACATCAATATCTCACGCTGTCAGGGGCTCTTTAGATAAGGCTGCCATTGACCGTGCTGCTGCATACACTTCCTATCCTGAGAAATCGTACATTCATCAAGAGCAGTAATTGACATCAGGCTGTCACAGTGTACACAAGGACCTGAATCTTATCATACCAGTGCAAAGCAAAGCAAGACTTTCGTCACACAGAGTGTGTTGATGTCTGCACCTGCTATTTTGGTGGAATATCTAGTTAGCAGCACATTTGGGTACACACTGGTCGGATGAATTAGAATATACTGTATGCAGAATGTGTATGTGATGTTGTCACAGCTGTTAACACTTGTGTTTTGGTGTCAATAAGGTTTCCGTTTTTAATTCCAGGCACAATTCCTGCTTTAAGTCTGTTTAGAGAACAAAATTCTTTAGTGTGACCTTTGTCTTTAAATCATTTATCAGAGAACTGTGCTGAGGCAAGCATTTATACCTCTGCACGGGTGTCGTACTGTAATTACCCTGCTGAAACACTAGTTGCCTGCAGGTAACTGAGAGTTTCAGGTAGTAAATCATAAAAAATAATTATTTTTACAAAAATAAATTGAAAATAAAAAAGGCTCAGACCGGAGGACGAGGCGCTGTGGTAATGAGTGTGTGAGAATGTGTGTGAGAATATTCGATGTTAAAAACTGGACCAATCACAGCTTCTTGTGCTGTTTTAGAGGTAGGACACATCCTCATATTTCCATGAAGGTGCGCATCGGGCCACACAGTAGAATAACGTGTACCAACGCTGTAGTCATTGATGTCTGCTCAATCCAGAAGTATAAATCAAGCATTAGTTTAGAGTTCAAGTGACATGGTCAGACATCCAGTGTGCTGCTGCCCATTAATGCCTCTTAAGGCCCAAAGTGGCGTCAAGAGATGGAACAGAATGACGTTAGCTTGATGAGATCTATGATATATAACACCATACACAACTGCCCCGACGGCGGGCCAATCTCCTCAACTTTATCATCAGCACACATAAAATTATCTGGTGTGAGTTAGGAGTGAAAATAGAAGTCTTGCTTCATGTTTTCCCTGTGGTGCTGACAGCAAAGCATTCCAAAAGAGTTATGACGCACTCCTTGAACTTCTATTTCTCATCTAAAGACTGCAGAAGAGTTCCTGGTAATAGAGTACATAGAATCCAGTGCTGCACATTCAGGGTCCCTGAGTTTATCAGGGCTCAGAGTCAATGTAAACTTTGTACCTGAGTGCCTGCAAACCCAGAGTGGACACCATTTTGCTTTCACTTCTTCATGTCTATAATAGAAGGAAGTGTGAGAGACATTCCCTTCGCTCTTGTGATACAATAATCAAAGCAAAAATACACAGTAACCAAGCTTTTATGCCCGGACTGACTGAGCCGGTGGAGAGACTGACAGACGCAAAGGTAACAAGAGCTGTTGAAGTTTCATTGCACTACTGAAGTATAAATAATTCACGGCTGTGAACTAGAGCACAAAGACATACACAGATGGATTGTAGTGTTCATTTCATGGTTTCAAAGTAGATTCAGCGACAGTTCAGAACATCAGAACAAAGACGTTAATGAACTGATGTTTTCCTATTTTGTGTAAGTGGGAGTGATTTATCTCCACGTAAACGAGCTGACTCAAGCTCGATTTTAACATCTAATAAACAAAATAAAACACAAAGCGTTATACCTTCAACTTTCATATAACCTACTTTATGTTGTCAGTGTTAATCTGACTCATAGATGCTCGACTTTGCGTTTGCAGAATCGTCGTTTCCTCATCAGAACCTGAAAGTGCTGAGTCTAAAGGCTGAGCTGAGCCTCCCCGCAGCAGGAGTCTAAGTTAAAACAGCCTCAAACATCACTGCTACAAACTACAATGAGGAGCGATTGGCTCAGGACTCTGCCTCATTATGAACAGACGGACGGACTGAATGTAATGAGCCGGTCCTCCATTCACGTGTCATATTCGTCACTAACCTTCCAACTGTGGGTTTCTTCATCTGCAAACATATTGCTGGTCATTAACACGATAGGCTTGTTTTAAATCGATGAGTGTGGGACAGAAGCCAACGGCTGGTTGACTGACTGTGTTTCAATGTGACATTGGGTTTGAATATATTTGAACGACTGACTCTTTCTTCACATACAAAATTATCAACACCATTTCATAAATCATATATATATATATATATATATATATATATATATATATACACACACACACACACACACACATATATATATATATGTACACACACACACACACACACACACACACATATAGTAAGCAATCCAAATAGCTGCTTTTACAACTGCTGCCAACTTATTGAAAATGAGTAACAATCTGAATATGATATTAAAATGTATAAATTGTGATAAATCCTTGTGAGTAATACAAGCAGCGTTAGCACGATTACTATCTGTACAGCATGTCTGTGTGGGAGCGGGGGTGTGGAGCAGGCGCCGGCTCTCAGCTGTACTGTTGGGGTACTGCAGTGCTTTTCGGCTTATTCTCTGTGCACGTGATGATGGATGCACGTTTTTGCAGAGGTTACTTTGACCAAATAGCTGCACCCCCCCCCCCCATCCAAAATGCAGCTCTCCCTCCCTCTCTGATACATATATATAAATCATATGTTACCGTTAACACTCTCACTGTGGTTGTTAGGAGAAATCTTTTAACATATTCAATAATTTGGTGCAGTAGTTTTCCTCCTCATCCTCTGCAGATGCACTTGTTCATCACTGCAGAGGCGCTTCCTGTGTTTCCTCACATTTCTCATGTAGATCATTTGCATCATTTGGAGCGCTTTCATGCTCCTTCCACGATATACTGAGATACTCACATCATCAATTACTTTTTTGTGCATATTCTCACCTCATCTAATTCCTCCCCCATCCCACCAACATCTCCCTTTCTCTCCCTCTGTCTCTCTCTCTCAGCTACCACCCCTCTCTTAGCTGCAGTGTGGAATTTTCCAAGTGCTGCAGTGTCAGGGCTCGTAGTGATGACATTAAGAATATGACGGGAAAGGAAGAAGTAGGCAGGAGGAAGGGTAAATGCTCACACACACACACACACACACACACACACACACACACACACACACACACACACACACACACACACACACACACACACACACACACACACACACACAAAACATATATTCACTGGAAATGTACCAAATAGGGGAAGATAATACGGAGAGCCCCCAAAACACACATGCAAGTAAGAGGATGAGCACATTGTTTTCAAATTGAAAACATGAAAACAGTATCAGATCATTTTCTAATATCCAGATACATTAATACAATATAAATCAAAGAATGAAAATAAGACGAAGATGAGAGATGAAGAAGAAAATGCCTTTGACAATCAACAATAAATGTATTTATAAGCATTAGCAGACTTGTGCTCCCCAAACTTATATGGTATCATTTGCATGTAAACTGTAAATACGTCACAAGCCTAAAATATGAATATAGTTTGATAACACAACTGAGAAAGCATTCATTTAAATCACAAAACATCTTTTTCCATATATTGTGCAAGGAAAACAATATGTTTTTTTAATGTTATTTAAGCAAAAACAGTAGATATTTGCACATCATTTTTATTATTATTACTACTACTACTACTACAATGACGACGACTACAACTACTACTACTACTATTATTATTATTACTATTATTATTATTATTAAATTAAGGTCAAAACTTAGAATATACAGTATATGAAGATGTACATTAATTTGCTATGGGATGGGGCTTTTTCTTGAAGGAGGAATGGCTACCACTAGTCGGTCGGACAATGTCCTTACTGAACAAACAGGCGGGGTACAGTCAGATCCTGCAGCATCAGAGGTGTGAAAGTGGAGGAGGTGACTGAAAATGTGTTAATAACATTCTGTAATTGTGACGGCTGCATGGCAATGTGTGCGTATGTGTGTGTGTGTGTGTGTGTGTGTGTGTGTGTGTGTGTGTGTGTGTGTGTGGTAGCTGTTGCTGTTGAGGTCATTCAGGCGGCTAGGTGACTTGGGCAGGTTTTTGCTGCAGTCTGCTGGGACGGTGTGAGAATGATGATGTGAATGGTTGTGAGAGAGGAGGTGTGTGTGCTCTACTTAGGGGTGGGGATCTTTGACTGCGTCACCGGTGATGTGCAGGACGTGACAGCATTTAACCTGCTGCTTGAAAGGAAGGACACAAGAAGGGGGAGAAAGGAAGGAGGGAAGAGGCAGAGACCAAGCTGCATGCACACACACAAGCACGTTAAAGACAGTTTGCTTGTCCGAAGCCAGTCAGTAGCAAAACTTTGATGAAGTGACAAACAATGCATGACATGCAAAAGAGTTGCATAATGCTCCACAGCTTCCTGTTGAATGGGTCCATGGATTAAAGCAATCAACAGTGCTTGCTTTAGAGGGTTCTAGTTGCTGGCAAAGCTTGAGAGCACTTACATTTCGCTAACATCTGCTGGTATAAATAGATGTGTTGAAACTGGAATATGCATACGTGTATGAAAAGACAACAAATCAGGCAAAGCAGCCTCTAACATGAACATGGAGATAACAGCAGTCACTATTAAATGTGAGGGGCCCCTCCGAGGGTTTTTTGTAAAGTCAAGACTCAGCCATGGACATGAGAGATAACCTTATCTGACGAATGCTTGCAGCCTATTAGTTGTCATTTCAAAGGTTTCTGAAGATCAAACCCAAACAGTGGATGCTGACGAGGAACTGTCGTCACGCCATACCTCCACTCCTGAAAACGCAATCATATAGCAGAGACATTCACACCCGTTTATAAGGTTATACCATTTATGATTTAACCAACTCAAAGTATAATTTTTTTTTACATAATATATAAATAAATAAATAATTTGTTGCAAACATCATTTAACAACTCAGCATACTCTTTGAATTCAAATAAATTCAGTTGTTTTTCTCGTAAATGCCTCCTCACATCCCTTGATATTATTTAGGAGTGCATGTTCTCCCTTGTAGAAAAAAGTAAGCCACATCATGATTTATTTCAGAGAAGGGCTGCATAAATGCCATATACATACAGATTTGTACTTGACCTTATATTTCCAAAATTCAATTTTAGAATATGACTGACTTACTAACCATGCAATCCAACCTGTGAATATGTCAGGGGGGCGGGGTAGTGGTTTGGTGTGTGTGCCAAGTGTGAGTTGAGTGGAACAATGGAGGGAGGTGGTATGAGATATATTTAGGGCATATATGTGTGTGTGTGTGTGTGTGTGTGTGTGTGAGGGACAGAGAGAGTTACAGAGAGAGAGAGCATATGTCAGTATTGGAGAAAAATGCTTTGATTAAATTAGACCACAACAGAGGCACACACATTTTTGCAATGCTTTTACATGATGTCTGCAGTCCAATTAGCTTCATATCTCTATGCTGTAACAGAGGCATTTCTGTAAAGGGTTGTGGGAATTTGCATGGCGTTGAGAGTCTGGTGGTGTTTTAATGCAGCATTTCTGGAATGCATTGTGTTGGGAGACTTTGCTGCACATTTCTGTAACTTGTTGTGTGAGTTTGCTGTGCATTTTTCTAAATGCTGTCTCCATGTTGTGAACTTGATGAAGGTGTTTTCTTTGCTATCTTGTGTTTGGTCTATTTGCATGTGTTTTCTTTGGTTGCAGTGTGTTGAGCTCTCAGGACCACTGAGAGAAACCTCAGCCTCACATCACTAAATCCCCCTATCATTTGTTGCACTCTTCTGTCACTTTCTGGTGCCAAAGGAAACTAGACCCAGCGAGGCTTAGAGACAGGTTTAATGGGAATCCCGAGGGGCCCGGGACCTGGGCCAGAGTGAGAGTGGGCCTCTGCTACAGGTGCCAGACTTCTGTCCTTGTATGAACAGACACTATCAACCCAAACTCAACCTTCAAAAGAAGAGGAGGGAGGTTTTTAAAAGTTTGCAATCAACTCCTAACACAGCTATCAAGTAAATACTGCATCCCTAAGTCAGATACTTTCTGGTAAGCCTCTTCTACAACAATGGAGTATTCTCTCCTCTTACCTCCTCTATAGGAATGCGTTTGAACCTCTAGCCTATGTACTGTGGTTTCAGCCTGTCTGACTCAATTTGTCGCTCGAAATAATCCTGAGGTTGCATAACCTAGAGCCCCCTGCCCACCATCACGGCAAGCAGCAGTAAATCCCAGAGATCAAGAAAGGGATCAGACAAAAGGAGGACAGAGAGAACAATGCAGAGACAGGATAAAATAGAAGGGGTCATGGTGTAAAGCTACTGGACTGGCCCTCTTCTCTGAGAATGCCGACTGGGTGAGAACCCGGTGGCAGCAGACGGGGGGCACTGCCAGAGAAGAGAACGGCTTACTCTGTGCAAACAAATGTCAACACAAATTCCCAAAGTACGTCATCTCCATTTGGTTTGTGCTGCCAGGAACACAGCAGTAGCAGGTCAACTAGCAGGTAAGTCAAGTGAAAGTAATAAGTTTCAGATAATGGGAAGAGAAGTCAGAAGGTTTTCCAACATAATCCGTATTTCCTACCTATTCTCAATTAAAAAGAAGTTCTGTCACAAAAACCAAGCTGGGAACTGGGACAGGCCTCGCAAGGTGTGATGGGAACCATCTGAGAAAATTCATAGATGGAACAAATGAAAAGGGGCAACCCAGAAAATATTCTTAGGTCATCGGAGAGAGATGGAGGAAGCAACCTCATGAGACGTTGCTAAAAAAAGCTGTGCTTTTTGGTAGGAGAGGAAGAGAACATTACAGCCTGAGCAGGAGATAAGAGGGCACCTTCGCTCCTAATGAGAACAGCTTAAAAATAGAGAGAAACTAGTTGAGATGGGACCGTTACGACTATCTGCCTACGGATATCCAAATATCTCATGTCAGAGGAACGTCTGTGAATGAACTGTCGAAGACTCTCGGCTTTTTGAAACTTTGAGCAAAGATTCAGCTTTATTTTTCCCATGGGGCACTTGTGGCATTACAAGTTATAGATCTGAAGCGTATGAAACAGCAAATGAGACACCTGACAGCAGAATATCTTCCGAGTACAGTTCGTCTCACTGCATTTCATGTCTTAGTCATACTTGCAAATGAACACAAAACTTGGCAGGACTGTCTAGGTTCTACATTTCATGACTGAACCACAACCCTTGTTCCTCAACATCATGCGCTGGGTGGTGGTTGCTTTTGTTAAAACACAATTAAGTCCACAGCAGAACAATGGATCAAACAGATAGCAGACTTGGCAGCAGGAGATGGGTCTTGTCTGCTCTTCATGACACTGCAACTTCAACCCAAACCACAAAATTTTCTCAGTCAAATGTCTTCGTACCAAAATGTAACTAGAGCTTGACTGTACTAGTTACGACTGTAGCACTATTTGCCAATAAAGAATTGAACTTGCTACTGAATGAAAATGAAATTATTTTCTAAACTTAAAAAAAAACAAACAAACCATGAGCTACCACCCACAGCATCGTTCTGCTGAACCAAGGATATGAAATAAAACATTGAGCAGGCTCCCAAGACACCTCCTTGAGCTAAGTTTTAGGTAAAAAAAAAAGGGTAAATTTGTGTCTGTTTTATGAATCAATGGATCATATTTAATGACTATGTCAGGAGCTGCAGTGAGACCATGTTGAGGAAAAATAGGTCAGAAATAGTTGGATGAGTGAACTGTAAAGTCCACTTTTGGTCCTTCTAATCCTATGACCTTTTACTTCTGGATCCCTTCTTCCTTCATTCCCTTCACGCCACACCTTCCTCCCTAAGTGCATTCTCAGACTCACTGACAACTCCCACTCATGTAGGACAGACATGGAAAGTGAGCTGGCAGATAACTGTCTCCAGACCTTACCCTGTCTTTAGTCACAGCTAGACACCAAAACAACTAATGTGCGCAGTGTGTGTTCGATTAATCTGAATAAATGCTAAAAAAAACCCCAACAAAAAAACAAGAGAAGTTTGGTCTGAAAACATGTAAGTGTGTGTGTGTGAGGTTTTGATGCAACTGAAAGCAGTGTGCACGTGCATGAGCAGCTCTTCCTTAGCCATTTATCATCGCTGGTGTGTCAGCACAGCTTACTTGACCTGGAACCCCTCCTAGCATCACCACAAGCAAAAGCAAAGGATCAGCAACTGCTGCCATACCCTGCACAGCAACATTTGGGGTTATATAAGACGCCTGCACGTTTCAGCTGCTCAACTCCAAGCAAACTCCCAGAGCGTCTCTTGGCCTGAGTAGCAAGAATGTAGACAGAGGCCTTGCAATGGTGGAGTAGCATTGATTCTCTCTACAGTGGAAGGTGAGAGATTTCTCCGAGTGTGATAATTGCCTTTAAGATATCTTTAGGTTTGATTGTGACATGTTTGAAAATAATCATTAGGCAGGAATAATCATTAGGCTAGACGTAAAAGATGGCGAAAACATCACATACCCGTGACAATCCTCACTGCCCCTTTACTGTGCTTAATAAGCTCTTTACTTGATGAATGCTGATGGAAACAGACATTTTTCACAATTCACTTTCAGTTTCAAATATTGATAAAACCATATAAATACATAATGAGATATTACGAGATAAATTTGGCAAAAATGTGTGAAATAAAACACAGCAAAAGAAAATATTTTTACTCGCGGCGAAGAAAAATGTTTCCATAAAGAAACAAGCGTTGTTTGTATTTAGATCACATTAACCACTTAAGTCCCTTTAAATATACTTTAAAGATGATTAGAGCATTTAATAAATTCATATTCTCTTTGTTGACGTTCAGTCTTAAAATACTGGCAATTCGGACATTTATATTTAACTGCAACCACAAACTTAGAGACAGAGGAAAGTGTTTAATGCAGTGATCCTCACAGCAAGTGGTGGCTACCAGCTAGCTAGCGTATATTTTTAGCACAACAGCATAGCAACCATGACCCAGGGTGAACATGCAAAATGATCAAGAATAACCGTTTTCCATCGTGCGATGTTGTCACACCAGGGACTTTTGTGTGTCAAAAACAACAAAGGACCACAGCACATTTAGCAGACTGTGCCAAGATCACATGATGCAACAAAGAGGTTGTCATTATTTTTTTAATTACATCCTGGCATGAATGCTTTTTTCTGGTTTAAGAGAACCTTGACAAACAGGTAATCAGTGTGTTTGTAATGTTGGTTGGCAGCCACCACGCCAGAAATGTCCAAAAAAAAAATGTTGTCTATCAAGTTGATTGGAGGTGGAACCAATAATAGCGACTGCTGATGAGATTTGGAAATGAATGCTAAACGTAATGTTTTGCTAGTGGCTGTTAGGTCTTTAGTCTTAAGTCAAGTGTGGCAGGTGTATAAGACTGTTAATTTATCATACAGCAACCTCAAGTTGGGTCCAAAATGGTCAAACTTGTTGCAAAATTAGTATTTTGTTGCATATGCTGTTGAATTAGCATCTCTCTATGCTGGAAAGGATGAGCTTGTATAAATGAGAGAGTGATGGTTTTGCATGGCTGCACATTTGTCGTATCAATCAAATTTAAAATGGAATGTATCTCAACATCTGTTGATGAGGGAATGATGAATAGCTCAAATTATATGTACATCAAACCTACAATCACTGGTACACACACACATAGAGAACACACTGACGGCTAGGAGGAATGCTGCTGCTGCTGCTGCTGCTACACACTCAACAATGGAAGTAAGAGTAGTTCTGTACTTACAGGTACACATACAAAGAATTTTCCCTCAAACTTACTCTTGTACCTTAGGATGTAAATATTTTCACTTCATCAGGCAAAAAGTGCATCTTTTGAGAAACAGAAATGGTACAAATTGAACAGAACGATGCACCCCAGCAAAAAGCTTGGTTCCTCTAGTTTTGATTGTGTGGTATTTCATGGTTGTGTGTGTGTGTGTGTGTGTGTGTGTGTGTGTGTGTGTGTGTGTGTGTGAGACTTTGAGCCCCACCACTTATGTAACATTAAATTTCCTCCTAAACATTTCCACACTATCTCCTTCTCTGGCCTGAGCTCTTTTGTCACAATATTTATCAAGAGTAAAAATATAACTGTTGTTTAGTTGTTTTTTTTTAACTCAAACTTGAACGAAAGCCCTGTTGCCAACTAGTGTTTCAGCGGTGGAATTGCAATGGGACCCCTCCAGAACACAGCGGAAGTGTAAACGCTACGGTGCAGGTCATGAGATGATGCTACAGCTCAGGTTCTGTGGAGGCTACAGTGAATAAAGCTGAGTGAACACCCTGATCAAAGAGGAGCTCTCCCACCCCCTCCATCCCTCAGCTTCTACCTTCAGGGGATGCAACAAAGTCCCTCTTCATTAGGATCCCTTCCTTTTTAACTTTGTGTACGTTGTGTTTTTTAAGTGTGTTTTCAATGTGCGCCGTCAAAGGAAAATGTTCTGTAGCTTGCGATGAAAAATAGAGCTTTGCATCTGCATGTGTTTTCATCGAAACTCTTTCCCCAGATGCAGGAACCCAATAAGGTGACACTGGGCTGTGAGATGACTCAGTGATCAATACAACACTATAGTACGCTGTGTGTGTGTGTGTGTGTGTGTGTGTCACTGAGGGCAAAAACAGAAGGAGTTCACAGTCATAGTTACAATGACCCCATTTTAAAGCACCCTTGAGAAACGGAGAGAATAGCGTTAGAGGATCTCTTCTTATGCTGACCTCATCTGTCCCAACACGTGCGATGGATGAAAGGACCTTGAGGGGGGTGACAATTATCCTCATAATCAGAGCAGCACTGCTGTTCAAAGAGGATCGCGCTGTCGTCCACAGCCAAAGCACTCACTGAATCAAACAGATCCTGAATTTCATTACCCGCATTTGTTGGTTTGCTTGTTTGCCCATCTGTCAGTGGGCTGATCTCCAAAACACTGTGAAGCGCACGAGCACGTGTCAGTGAAGGGCACATTAAATTATGATGCTGATTACGTTTTTATATGGGCCTAGGCAGAGATACTCTTACAGGGAGCACATCTAGTCGCTAAGAACCTTCAGATTTCAATGAGGCATAAACTCTATCAATGTTTGCGGAACTAAAATGTTCGTATTTACGTTATGCAGCAGTCTCAACAGAATATTGAAGGACATTTACAGCAATTTCTTTCCTCCACTGAGCTCAGAACACATTCTGACACTGACCTCCTGTTGGTCACCTCGTCGGGATGAGGCTAGATGACAGCAACTGCAATTACAAGCATAGAAGGTGTCATTGTAGAACCAAACCCTTTTTGGTGTACTTCATGTTAAAACATCTGAGCACATTTCAGTTCCTCTTGGTCCCAGGTGTTGTGAAAGCCAGGTGTTCTAACTTGAATCATGCTACAATCCTGTGGTACTCAGCCAGTTTTACTCAGCAAAACTACCTAATGTGGCTGTGACTGAACTGATTCTTCTTTTTCTTCCGCAGAGAGGTGAAGATCTTTTTGGCAAACCTGACCAAACACCATGAACAGTCAACATGCAACTTCCCTGTTTGACCAGTGTAAGTAGAGGGTGGGGCAGGTGAATACGTGACATTATGTCTACAAAAACACGTAGAGGAAGGAACAGTGATTGGTAGGCTTGTAACAATGTGGTTGTTTCACCTGGTGTTTATAAAAGCTCCTATCTGCTGAGCTGACACTCCAAAAACGCTCAATACAGCCTGGCGAAGGGGATGCCAAACACCTTCCCAGCTTCCTGCTGATGACGCTCCCATCGAGGAAGCCTGGAGCAGCTTCCCTATCATCACAGGACTTACAGGAGCCATCAATCCAATTGCTGCAGCACTGTGAGGGACGAGTTCTTTCTGCTGGTCAGTGCTGAGTCAGATAATTCTCTCACATAGACGTACACATTGCTAACACCCTTTTTGGACACAACTCTGAGAGAGACGGGGGAATACACAAAGTTACAAAAGGCCTACAACTGAAGGCGTCCTCGGTGTGTCACTGGATCCCATTACACTGCTGTCCATCGACAACTGGATGGAGACAGACATGACAAGTGACGTGCCAACCTTTTAATTTTTGTTTCTACCAAAGTTTGACTGTGTACATTTACAAATATGGAACAGATCATTTTGTTGATTCACAGAAAATCATTCTCTATCAATATAAAAGCTCCAAGTTCTGTCTTTAATCAGCTTTTTAAGTAAATAAAAAACAAGTTCAGCTGCAACACATGCTGTTCCAATCTACTGTAGGTACAATGTACATTTGAACTGTGAAGAGTGCTTTGCAGTCTGTGATGAACAGACAGCCACAAAAGACAGGAAGCTGGGGGATGTAAAAGACCACAAACGAGAAGTCTCTGGCCCGTCTCATCTGAAATGCTGCATGCGTGATAAAGATTCCAGTCCTCTATGGTGGCACGTAAGTTTAAGAGATGTTGCGGCATTACCATTTAAGGCAGAGCTAAGAGGAGGCGGCCATTTTATGTATTATGCTAGATTTGGTTGGTGGATTTTAGTGAACTAGAACTGATTAAACTTGAATCAATATAAATGACATGCTTTCTGGAGTTTCATCAACATTGTGAATAAATAAATACATGAATAGATAAAGGCCTTCCCTGTTAGTTTCTGTTGTCGATGATGGTGATTTTGACACAGGAGCCTAGTGCTCTCTGGGACAGCCTTACCAGGCCTTCCATGCCCTCAGGGAATCACACTGACCTTCCAGTGTTTTGCACCCAGCCTGCAGAGAACACAGAGACCACAGTCTCCCCTTGATGACAGCAACCATATCCGTCTCTGGCTGCCCTAGTGTGTCTTGTCTCTCACTTTCTCTGACTTCAGCTCATGTGTTCCTCTGGGGGTGCTACTCATCCTGTTTCCCACCCAAATTCAATGTGAGTTCCGAGAGCCAGTACAATGGAGGCTACGTGAGGGCGATCTAACCACAGAAAAGAGGAAGTGCACTTAGGGAGTGGGCAGGGTAAAAGCAGGAAGGGGAACTATTCTGTGTTTCTGCACGGTTCAACAAAGTTCTTATCATATGCTCTGTCTAATGCTGACACACAAACTCGACACAACTGCTGAGTCTAAGACATCTGAGTCCTCTGGTGTCTCAGTCACACCAATGGACAAACAAAGAAAACGCAGCACAGCAAAACTTTGACATAACAAAAGGAAATTCACAGCATTGATAAAGAATTCCATTTAGGTTCTGGGGTTCTAATATTTTATGTGCTGGTTCACTGGACCGTCATTAATGCATTTAGTTACAATTATGCTCAAAGTGATACAAGATGACAGCTGTGGTCTCATTCACTTGTTAATCAGAGCATCAAGCTAACTAGCTCATTGACAACCGTTCATTGTGCAAAGCTAACTAGCAGGCTGGGCGTCTTAGTGGGTCTCAGAATGGGATCTATCTTCTTGTCTGGTTCTGGGGAGGGCAAATGGACCTCTCTCCAAAAAGTTGACGTGCTCCTTTAATTAAAAAAAATAAAGTGGCAAAATGAGGTGATTTTTAGTTGAGTGTCATTTGCTGCTTTTGTCCCCGATTGCACGATAAACTGGTCTTTAGTAGGGATACACAGGAGCGGTAGTCATCGATATCAGCAGATTTTGGTCGTGTTTGAAACAAATATTTGTATCAGTCCAAAGAGCAGGTAATGGCCCTGTTTTGCTCATCATCTCTTCTTGTTTTCTGAAGAGATGATGAGCAAATTTCAGTAAATATATGATGTATGGGCGTCTCCATGTTTTGAAAAGAATGCAAAAAAGTTGCAATGCTTCTATGTATTTTTCACTAAGTACAAATTTAAATATCATGTAAACTTGTTCTTACACAGATGATAGCAACATTGGTAAATACTGAAAACCGCAAAATACCAGCACATCACCAAAAAATTCACTAGTTCCTCGTTTTTTATTTTGGTCCTGTGATTGAAAACGGCTTACATCACATTCACTTTTGCACCACAAAATTTACTCAAAAAGAATTCGGCACATTTGGGATCAGTTATCAATAAGTGGGTTTTAATTCTCAATGCAACAATCAATGATGAGTGACCTTACGAGAGACTTCATGCGCGTGACATCTCAAATCCTAAACAATGCTTGTTTCCATGTTCTGCTGCTCTTTCAACGACATCACGGGTTCAAGCCAGACTTTTGGAACAACCGCCTCATTTTGTGGTCTGTTTCATAACAACACGACAGTTACATGTTTGGAATCACTGTCTCCTCAAAACATGTTTTATACATACTTTTCCATTCAAGTACTTTCCCATGCTTTCTGCAGAAAAATTACATTGCAGTAAATGATTTACATTCAACAGTTTAAATCGACTTAAAATTTCTTATAATGTACAACCTCAGCCTTTTTTCTAGACTCCATGTTCAGCACATAGATACAAACATGTCTTAAACCACAACTCGTCCAGCTACACACCCCTTTCCTGTCTGCATGAAAAACATACAGACACACAAACACAAAAACGCCTCACGTGTCATGTTCAGAGTGCACTGGGTTCGCACTCTCTTGGGAAAGGTGTATATAAATAAACTGAAGAGTGGTCGTGGCCAAAGACACGGATAGGGGAGGTAAAGAAATGTCAAAAGAGAAGCAAAGTTGAAAAGATAAATAACAGTTAATGTGTGCAAAGGTCAACGCTCTCAGATAAAAGGGGTCCAGGGAGGGGATTGTTTCTAAATCTATTAAAACCTTTTGCAAAAAATAGAAATGTTTCTTTGATGAGTTTGCAAGATGTAAAGCGAAGTTTAGAGGTTTTCGCCACAAGCAAGTTGTCATTATCGAATATTTGCTGCCCCATAAATATACATTGGCTTATTAGAGGTAACGTGGCTCACTCATTTGGTTATCACATCAACAGAGTGAGATAAACTCTTGGGATACGAGACATGAGACTGAGTGTCAGACAGGTATGGGGCGTAGTAGGAGCTGGCAAGAGGAATGCCAACTGTGTAGGATGAGGGACTAAGGGTGCGGCTTCTAAATAACAAGAATAATGTATCAGGTTCCCACACATTTTCAAATACAGCAAACCACAGGAATTGTCAATATGGTGCAGTCAAGAAAATGACAAATGACAGTGTTGTTGCCCCGCAAGGATTGACAGAACTCTTCTAGCAAGCTATTTCACTTATTTACTGTATTAACTTGGCTTTCCTTTGACCTTATTATGACCACATAACAAGTCTGAGCAAGACTTTCAATCACCCAGGCTTGAAAAGACTTCAAGCAACACTTCAGACAAAAACTGTGTTTTGCCTTTCAAGTATTCACAAAAAGATGTCTTGAGCGCGCAGCAACATTTTTCCTTATGGATCACTTCTTTTTGGCTTCAGAATGCATAAAGAAACAGCCACATAGGTTTAGCTTGAAGCTAATGATGACTGATGGCTAACGCCAGCAAAACTGTCCAAAAAAAACACAAGTTCACAAATTCTCAGGCGCACCGCCAATTTTAATCCACGTCTTTGTGATCAAGCCGTATACTCGGTACACACAGAGTATCTGTTTAGAGCTAAAACAAACAAACCACAACATTTCCTGTCTGCTGTTACTTTGAAAAGCACGGAGGAGTACGAGCAAGTTGGTTCAACTGGATGTGCCAGCTGGTGACACTCTGAGCTACCGTGAATAAACGCGCAACTATACGTATGTAGTGTTGTGTGTACGTTTTTAGAGCTCAAATCGATGTGTTTGTACATTACTGATCAAACGACTGGATCAAGAAGATGTGAATTGTTGCTTTGGACAAAAGCGTCTGCTAAATGAAATTGTAGAATTGTAGAATTGTGAATTATACTGAACAATTGGCTTGAGAGTAACAGGCGATGAGGAGGAGAGGTGATGCAGGAGGGAAAATCATCTTTGTGAGCTCAAGACATCAACTTGAGTATTTGGGACAAAAAACATGTTTTGGGCGTAAGGTATTGCTGTAAGCAGTACACAATAACTGAGGGCTGAAAGATCCTTATGTCATATAAGAACAAATTTATGCATAAGGACATTCCATGAATAAAGCCCAATACGCCATATATCCCATATGTAACTGTAGGACACAGGGGTTCTTCCCCCAAACTAGGTCAACCAAAATGGAACTTGTGAGATGCTAGATGAATCCCTAGTTTGCAATACTGAAGTTATAGTACAGCAGCAATTGGCATAATTGCCTCTCCATGGTTCAAAATAACTTCTCTTTCCCGCATCTTAGTGCTCATGTCACTTGACCTCATTGCTTGAACCATTAAATGTGATAAAATCAATTATTATATAATCAAATTGAAAAGAAAAATCAAATAAAGCAGGACGGAAACTAAATAAACTGATAAACTTTTGTGTTGCACAGTGAAATAAATGAACTAATGGTTGACGATAATATAAATATGACATGAATTAAAATATTAAACATTAAGTGACTCTTTTATGTTGATCTTATGTAGAATTTCTCTGGAAATATAGCATGGAACATAATCCATGTAGACCATAGGCCTGAGTGCGCTTCAAGTTTATAATCCCCAATCGGGCAGCTGCTCAATGATTCGCTGGTCAAGATCGCCCCCTGGTGATGGTTCTATGAACTGGTATCATTTTCCCTGTGAGCAGGACTGCTTATTCCATACTACATAAAGTAAATGTCTTTAATTAAAATGTCAAATCAACAGATAGAAGCCTAAACAGTGTCAAACACTCGACAGTGTGTACACTGTGTACTGTGGATATGGCAGTTTGTGTCAGCCTTGTTGTGGACCACAAACATTTGCATGCAGACATACAAGCTTGTAAAGTGTCATGCACAACACATCCTTATGCTATTATAAAACTAAACTCTCATCATTTAGTCCAACTTTACAAACACTGTTACTGTGCTTCTATCATGGAGTGGTAGTTCAGCTGTAATAAATAACAAGGTTCGTTTTAATCGTAGCGATACTAAAAAGTTACCCACATGCTGCCGAAACCCGGGATCGAACCAGGGACCTTTAGATCTTCAGTCTAACGCTCTCCCAACTGAGCTATTTCGGCGTATAGAGTTTGCAGGATATCCACATCGTTTTTATAGAGATGTGCCCAATGGTTCTCCATCCTGGACAACAGTCGGTTAGCAGCAGCGGGGACTGAAAGCTAATTTACAGATCTTCTAGAATATAAGGCTCTCTCTTTCACACAAATCCGCAGGCTTTTAAAGAAGCCTTACACAACAAAGATTAATTATGTAACTGCTAGAAAGCAAACGGCGGTGTTTAACAGCGGACAAAGTGGAGCCCCAAAATTTCACGAGGTACACTGGTTCCCATGTTTGAACACAGGGTGGCGCCATCAGTAACCAAAACACCCTTCTGACACGCCACTCGTCAAACCTCTTCATTTGAGAGGATTTACATGCATATATTACAGGAAATTTTAATTTAACATGAAACTATTCTGTATTGTCGCTGAACGTTTTGAAGTACTTTACAAAAAAAAAACGAATTAAAGTTTATCAATGTCTTGGCATCTATGAATCATCATGGAAGCACGACTGCTGTGTGTTTGACAGTCTTATGGAAAACACTAGCACTTTGCCAGGCTTGTTAAAAAGTAGCACTTCCTTCTTTCTTCATTCTAAATGGATGTCAAAGCTTGTGTCCGAACCCATACATTTCACCCAAAACGTGTATTTTGACTTCAAAGTACTCACAAATTTTCTTGAGTTCAGACAGACGTTTTGTCCCTCCCGTATTGCTCTTTTGCGACCACCATAAGAGCCAACCACGAATATCAAACTTGAGGCTTGTAGCTACCGACAGCTAACAACAGCAAAACTGCTCGAAGATGCTAGCTGCACCTGGCGCTGCAACGAGTGACCGCTGAACCCGGAAGGGTCGAACTGCACTTGGTGATGTGCTTAAGAGTTTGTATACAGATGTATATAGTCAATTCGCTCGTATTTTGCCGTTGTGTCTGATTTTAGCCGTAAGCTGTCACAGACCTCGAGCTGAACATGATCTCAAGACATGTTTGTGAGTAGTTAAAGTAAAGCCTGTGTATCTATCACTGTCTGACATTATCGACCGTTCAGATAGCAGTCCTTTAACATTTTTTTCGTTTTCATTTGAAGAGTCAGTACCTCAGCTTATCGTTTCAAAATGCGAACGTGCCCCTGCACTTTCATTCTGCCGAAACCCGGGATCGAACCAGGGACCTTTAGATCTTCAGTCTAACGCTCTCCCAACTGAGCTATTTCGGCGCATGCGTGTAGGGAGAAGTGAGTGCTAATGACTTAAACCATACACAAGCCAATGGTTAGTTTTGAACAGCTTCACCAAAACGTTCATCACAGATATTTTGTCATCTCATTCATCATTTGGAAACATGATGTAAAGCTTGAGGCATTTGGGATCAACCAATGATGATAGTAGCACCATGTGACTGGTCTCACTGATGTTTAGAGACATATTTCATCGTGCTCAGTGAGAGAACATCCTCGGAGAATGTTGAACTAACTCAGATCAGCTGCTCTTGAATCCCACAGGTTCCCTGACATCCAATTTCAGGGTTTATAGCAGTAACTGGAATACCCCACCGGACCAGATGATATAATATGTTCTGTCAAAGCTCATCTCTTGTTTTTGTTTTGTTTTGTTTTTTCTCTCTCTTCCATTATGGAGCTCAGACAATGGTCGAAACTGGGCCAAGTGTTTGCTCAGAAAGCATGAAATATTGGTGTTTGTTTTTCTCGTTTTTTTTTCTTCCCGTCATGTGGTTCTGTTGTGCTTCCCCTTTATTAGTCATGCTGTACAGTGTTCTAATGCCAGCTAGCATGCCTGCACCACCACCCCTAATCTCCCCTCCATACCTCCCACTCTCTCTCTCTCCCTCTCTCTCTCTCTCTCTCTCCTTGGTTTTGTTCCTCTGTCATTTTCCAAGGTGACTTTCCTTTTCTCCACGTACTGCAGCCGTTCCTCCTCTCACTTTGTTTTGGAAGGCCCGAGAATGTTAAAGGGATGGGAAATGCAGATCAGCGCAGGAACCAAAAGAAGGACATGTGGGTGTGAAAGAGAAGGGGATTGATGAGATTATCAAGCAGGATGAAAGAACTGTGTTGATTTGCTGAACAAATCAGTTCGGTGACAAACACACACACACACACACACACACACACACACACACACACACACACACACACACAGATTTATTTCATCATGCCTCTGAAGTCCAAACCACAACAACAGATCAGAAGATGTTAACAACTTTAAAAAAGGCAGTATCACCCCCAAAACAAGGCACTGTCAAGACAAACTGTCCACTGTCCTAGAAATTCAGAACTGTCCCACATTGGACGGTTAAATCCTGTTCAGGGATCTTGGTTCCTAGATGACAAAGCTTTTGAAACGACGTGACAGACAGGATCCTGGGTATTCACACAAGTCCATTCAAAGTCAGAGATCAATCAGGGAGTTTTGTCACACCCCTCAGTCAATGAGTGCCGCACTACAACAATAAATATATTTCATTATAATTGAATAGTTTGGAGTCAGACGTGTCCTTTCCTTCCTGTTAGTCTGTCTTTTTAACCAGCATCTATCCTTGTCAATAGCAGACACCTTTATAAATTAATATTTTGTGATTTTATTATTTGCAATTCCTTATTTTGTTTTGTATTGGCATCATATTTGCGAGCTGTGACCTCGTTTGGGACTCACAATTTGTTGTTACGATATCCTACATGCTGTTGTGCTGTTTGATTTATGGTTGTGTTTTGTTTTTGTTTTTTTAATTTGTCATCATGATTTCCACTTACCCTCCAACACGCGAGAATACTTACCAAACACATTTCATCTTCATTAGTGAAGCTGATAATCACTCTTGCTGCACAGTTCAGCATAGAGAGGGTCCACTACAGTCAAGCACTAAATACTGCAAGCATCTTAGATGGAGGTTCTAAATTTAGGGATCAGTGGAGAACAGAAGATGTAGAAAGGGAGGGACAGCTAAGTCACCCCAAGCAGGATGAATCCCAACAAGGCCCTTGTTATTAGTCACGCAACAAATACAGCTACACTTGTGATGGAAGCCAAACATTCTATTTAAAATAGTGCGTCTTCACAATAAATACATAAATCTGTCAGTTTAAAAAAACAAGATGTATAATCTACTCTAGTTTAAAGCTTTTTTCCATTTAAAATAAACGAACCACCATGTTCTGCCTTTTCCTGTTAAACTGCGTGACTCCTTAAAGGCAAATATTGAATAATTGACAATAACTTGAAAATTCAATGTGAAACAAAGTGACGCGGTTAACTGTTATATATATCACCCTTTTAATACAGATTGTGTTCTATACAATAACACATAATATAAATTTTATACAATGCTAATATTTCTCTATTAACGTGGTCATAAATGTACAGTACAGTATACACACATACAGTATTAACACAAATACGGTTACATGTATCTCTTTTCTCTTTACAGTAACTCACTCGGAGTTACAGTTTATCCCAATGGCTGTCTTTCTGTCCGGCAGATGATAGTGATCCCCCCCCCCCAACCACCCACCCACTCACCCAAAATAAATAAAAAATAAAGAAATAAAAGAAAGATTTTTGGACTGAAACCTAAACAGACATTTATATATAAATAAATAATAAATAAATAAATAAATAAATATATATATATATATATATATATATGTATATATATATATATATATACATACATACATACATATATATATATATATATATATATATATACACACACACACACACACACACACACACACACACACACACACACACACACACATACACACACATACATCCCTGAAAAATGCACACGAATACACAAGAATTATTGTTTTCTGTCTGGCTCATGATTAGAATAAAGGGGCTGAGGATGAAGTAGGAGAGATACTCCAAAGATGCTCTCCAAGACTTGAGCTCATATAAAATTAGTGTACTCTTAGTGACATATATAACTAGTGTACCACTCATAATACAAGAGCTGATTGAGGGCTGGTTTATTGTTCTATGTCCAGCACATTTTGAAATGAGACATGTAGCCCTGAGGAGAAAAAGAGACACAGGTTTATTGTATTACGTCAAGGACTCAGAGTACAGGAACTTGCTTAGTGCTGCCCAAAAGCAGCGACTCTGCCCTCTGGAGCTAACATGAGAGGCAACCTCCATGTTTCCACGTCGGCATTTCTCTGGTTTAAAATAATAAGTTACCTGCAGTGACTACAAAGACAGTTTTGTTAGAGTTTTCACAAAATATTGCCCTTTGATTTCCACTTTAAAACTGAAGTGATACAATTTCAGTAGTATTACAGTGTCCTGTCATATATATATAATTACAACCTCTTCACATTATTTGCTTCCCCTTTACGCCCAGTGGCCTCCTGCTATTAATCACAAGATTAAGTCCCCTTTCTTCTCTCCCGTCTGTAATCAAAACCGCAAATAGAAAACCAACAGTTCACATTCTCCTTGTTCACATCCTTGGGTCATTGCTTTGTTCATTGCTTATGATTTATTACACATAATCGCGGACACAAACGCACACTTCCAATCACGCATGTTTCACACACTCATTCATGCACTTATTCAAACATAGGAACACAATCACACACCTTTGCCTATACGTTGTCAGTGTTTATTCTCTCAAAGTTTATTTGGACTTTAGAGAAGGTATGCCTATCAGCTTAAACTTGCCCCCTTTCCTCTATAATACGGCGCTTGTTTGAAATTAAATCAGACTTTTCCTCTTTTTTTGCAGTTTCTTGGATGTTTCACTTGAATCAAAAATGCTGTAAACGTTGAATCTGAATGCTTGCATTTACCTGCTATTAATTCTGCTATATCATTATGTGCAAACTTTCACCCCTACATATTTTTGTAAACATACAGCAGGACATTCAGCACCATAAGAATATATTAATAACTCAATTAAGGCATGAAAAAAATAGGGAAAGAAAAACATTAGACTTCAATTATTTTTACTCACTGAGAACATCTGTGCAGGTAGATTGGTGTGCTTTCATAGATAATGACTAAATGCAGACCAGTGTGCATTACATGTATGTGTGTGTCTATCTGAGCATATTAGGGACAGGATTTGATACAAATTTCCATTATTGTTTCTGCATGTCCAACAGATTTACTGTTGATTCCCTACTGATCCTGATCAATTTTCTGTTTGGAATACAGTAGGTGTACACCGCTGATCAGTGCAGCTTTTTTTTTATAATGTATGACTTTGAACACAGTGTAGAAAGGGTAGGCTACATGTGACTAAGGTGTGCAAAAGCTCCCATGTTCGCATGGTGGACAAACTAATTCTATTTAGAGGGAGGATTTCTGCCTGATGACAGCTCAACATGTTCAATTAAATACAAGGTTCCTTTTGTCACGGAGCCGATAGGCCAGTCAGGCCACAGTAGCTTAGCACTAGCTGTAGTAACATCATCCTCATTATCTAATTTGGATTAAATAAGAGGATGTTTGTGTTATTAATTTTCATGTAGGTCCCAGTCAAAGAATAATAATCAGTTAAGACTGTCTGCATGCTGCTAATGTTGCTATAACACTGGATATTTACCCTCTGGTATTGGATGTATTGCTTGGTTTGGAGGCAGTGGCTCTCATCAAATTCACGGCATTCCTGGAATTTAAGCTTGTATTACTAAAAAAAGATGTGTGTTGCTACTGTTTCCATCTGTACCTGAAATAATAAATTTGCAGATATGACAACGAAGGTCTCTGGTCGTGTGTGTGTCCCAGATTGGATCCCTGGAAGCTGATTTCAAATTCTCCTGTTGATACTGGCAACATCTGTGAAAAATACGTGCGAGGTAAAACATCATGTTTTAAGCAGTCATTTAAAAAAAAAACAACAAAAAAAAAACATTATCTTTAGCACTTTAAATTTTTTAATCCATTTTTTGAAGTTGTGGTCTATGGTTGTTGCTGCCACTTTAGCAGGGGCGGGCTCTGCTTTGATAAACTGACAAGAGGGATCCTGATTGGTGGTTCCTTCTGTGCTCACTGAGCCTGAAGGTTAATCAAATTCAAGCATGCTTGAAATGAGATCAGTGTGATTCGTAAGTGTTACGTGAACCAGCCAAGAATTTGAAGTGAGCGTGATGTGCTAATGTCCTGTGATGCATTGATTTGTCTTTGACATCGCACATCAGCCAATGCATCACTTTGCATTCAGAATGCTTGAGTCCAATGAAGTAATTTTTCAATGTGCAGATGTGACTGTCAAGACATATAGTGATAGGAATTGGTACGTGTATTGGGCTTTGATGGTTTGGATAATTTGGGACTGGTTCTCATGTGGAAAGGGTTCTCGATTCCCATCCCCAGTGCACATACGCATGCGCATGAAACTTAAAAGTGCTTACAGGAGCAATGACATATTCATTTGATGATCTCTGACCATTAATCTACATGTGGATTGGAAACTAATATTTTCAGTAGCCATAAGTATCGGTGTATGCTTGGCCGGTGTTGCCAGGCAGACACTGTGACCACCTAGTCTGCCGGGAAGTGGACTAATAAGGGCCTGTGTATGAAGAGCCTCAATCTGACTCTAATTAGACTTCAGGACTCACCTGTTTCCTCATTTGCATGGAACCAGAGGTCATAAGATTTGTCTCAACCTTTGTAAACTAACTGGTTCTTATTTTTCTCACACACATGCAAGGATATACATGTGATCAATCTCTGGGAAATACAATTCTTCAAACTCACACACATACACACACACTCTCATACATGCAAACACCCCTGCACACATTGAAGACCAGCCTCATTCTCTGCCCCGGTCAGTACCATCACTGGCCTCCACTCTTTGTTTGCGGCCCTTCCTCTGACCTCCACCTTCCACCCAGGAGTTATGAATAACTGTTCCCCCACTGGGAGCTGGGTCCACCTGCAGGAGGGACACCACTCTTTTTTTAACACGTGTTTTGAGGGCACGGCGCAGCTTCTGCCTTGTAAAAGCATAGAGTAGAGGATGAAAGATGGTGGTTCCATAAGCCATTGCCAAAAAACAGAGACGAATCCGCACCAGGCTATCGCTGGGACCCAGACATAGGATCAGAACATTGACTGCAGACAGAGGGGCCCAGCAGCCCAGGAAGGTGGATATAATGATTAGGGACATTTTTAGGACACGACGTTGACGCTCTCTTCTGTCCCTGTGCCTACGCACAGCTCGCCTCAAGGCAATGATAGCAGAAACAGAGGCCTGGACACCCATGGAGGACGCTGGCAATGGTGAGGTGGCATGAGCCTGGGTTGAGGCTGAAGGTGGGGTTGGAGAAGCAGGAGTGGCTGGTGTAGTAGCAATTGGGGTGGTGGCAGCAGTGCTGACAGTAGTTACAGTTGCACCACTGTCTGACATTCCTGGGGGCATTGAGGAGAGTGGTGGAGGTGATGTTGGTGTTGGGCTGGGAGAAGGTATAAGGGGAGGATGGGATAGGTTCTGATTCTGGTTGGAGGACACTACCTCTGTGGGCAAGCTGAGGTCCTTCCTCCTCTGCCTCCTGCAGCGTATTCTACAGGTGGAGTCTTTTGTACGTGTGCCCCTCATCATGTGGGAACCTATGCGAATGTTGAGGGCCTGCAGGATCTTGGAGTAGGTGAACAACATGACAGCCACAGCGATGAAAAAACAGGGCACTTGGAGTAACAAGTGGTAGTACATAGCCAGGCCCGTATAATACCCCTGCCCGCCTATGCACAGCAATGTCCTGTTTTGCCATACTGGAGGCAAATTGTGTGAAGGCGAGGAGGGTTGTGTGGAGGGTGAGAAGGAGGGTGAAAGGGAAGAAAAAATTGGTGTCAGTCCAGTGGTAAACTCAGAGTCATGGTTCTGCCCCTCGGGCTCTTCATCCTCACTGTTCTCAGCTCTTGAGGAGAAGAAGTCCCCCTCAAGGAAGGGCAGGAAGAATACAGCAAGAGACACAGCCCAAACTGCTGCCAGGAGCAGTGCAGCACGCCGTGGGGTCAGCAGGCGACTGGCTGGACGCACAGAGATGTCGTATCGATCCAAACTTATCACCAGCACGTTGACTGCTGTGGCCACGCTGGTGAATGTGACACAGGCCTCATGGAAGCAGCATAATGTGGCCAGGCTGCCAACTCCACTTCCATTAGCTGGCAGCAGGATCACTGCCACTGTCAGTGGCAGACACAGCACACAGACAAGGATATCCAGCACATGGAGGTTGACTGTGACCAGGTTACTGACTGAATCCACCAGGTTGGATTGAGCGCAGTAGAGCACAAGAACAGTCAGGTTGCTGCTAAAGCCCAACACTAGCTCTAGTATCAGCACAGTGGTCAAAGATACCTGAAAGCCCAGAGGGTAAGGGGTACTCCAATCCTCCTCCACCCCAGCCCCACCCCCACCATCCAGCAGGCCTACCGCCTGACCATCACTGGTCTCCAGGAGGTCTCGATAGCCTTCGGTCTCCATTGACGCCACTGCAATCCTTCACACATAGCAACAGCGGCTACCACGTAGGACCATGCTCTGTCTCTTGTTGTCTCCTGGCTTTAACAAGACCCCAACGGTGATGGTGGCCAGATTGATTGTCTGGGGAGAAAATTACAAAAAACAGAGGACAGACAGAGGACAGAGGGAAGCATTTAGCAATCTTGCCTCATATTCATAAAACAACACTGTGCAAATCAAATCTGAGAGTGAGGAGAAGCTGTGAATTACACAGCAGAGTGAAAGTGATCTTGGCAGGCGATTGGAGTCATGGGGTGCAGATCAAGCTGCTGCTGATGACCCATGATCTTTGTGCTCAAGCACTTAGACAACAACGTGCTTCGCATAGAGAATAACAGTAAAGAGGAATTTTCAGTACGATGTCCCTAGGGGGTCTAGGTGCATAAGTACAGACTTAACAGAGGATCATTAAGCAGTCTACAGTACACATTTGAACAAACCAATGGGGAATTTATCTACGGTTATAGTTCATATACTGAGCTGCATACTGTTATAGAGATATAACGTTAATTCTCCTGAGCATGAGGAGGCGGATGTTTGATTCATTCTTACGCAACGTACATTAAATGGGTCAGAAACAATGCTTGTGGGATGAAGCGGAAACATACACGCTTTAAACAACACACCTGTTTATGATGGCAATAGCATACTACATGTTTATTAATAGTGACATATACCTTTATTTGTACTGTCCTGATTGACAGCCCAACCTGTGATTTAAAAAACAAACAAACAAACAGTTGTATAACCCATTAAATGCAAATCTCTAATTAAAATCCTCCCTGTATAGGTCCAGAGGAAAGAACTCAGAAAAGATCATTTCAGTTCAGTACTCCATTTTCTTATTAGGGAACATTTGCCTTGCAGCAGAAAACTGATTCCAAAATTTTGTAGTTTTAGTCCACACAGTGACATTGAGTTGTAAAACAATAGAGCTTTTTTTTTTTTTTTTTTTTTTTTTAAAGCCGCTTTTATGTAGTGGTGCAACCTTAATTTTGGGATTAAATGTGAATTGTAATTGCTATGGTGTAAAATGTGACAATTCAGCATGCATATTCCACGATGTAAAAAAGAGAATTAAAATCTGTTGTACTTTCTCTGAGAAGCCTGTAAGCCCTGGCAAAAAGGGAGAGGGTCAAATGCATCAGAGAAAAGTTGTTCTTGGCTCCCTAAAATTTATCCTGTCTTCCTCAAGACCTGGTGAGGAAAAATGCTTGCCATTGCTCTTGCTAGCCACCGTAACAATTTTATCCATTCTTTTTGTTTTGGACATCCATGTTGCCAGACCAGCATCCCTGTGAAAATATCAAAACTCACCTAATAAATAAATGAATTTGCTTTAACATAATAATATGTATGACAATGATTTCATTAGCGTGTAATCAGTGGAAAGGGACCCTAAAACATACGACTTCTTCTTCTATGGAGCTCTGCATGTTGCACAGATCCACAGTCCATTCGCATGAGCTCTGGCATGTCCTCTCATTTACAGGCAGTGACTTATTTAAGCTGTACCTTCTCAAAACAGTCAAGTGGAGAGTGTCATCTGTTTTTCACCATGACCTTTTTTTCATTCAGTTATATTTGAATGAATGCCTGCACACATCTACACCAGGGACCGCTGAAGCTGGCTGGCTTTCTTGGTGACCACAACAACAGACATACCTGTGAGGACACTGACACCTCATTTTATCATTACAAGCAATGTAAGATTGCTGGAGGGACTTCATTGCGTGTTGTGTTTTTTGCAGAAAGACAGATACAGGAGGGTACTCCGGAACTACTGGTGCCTTTCAGATGGATCAGATGAACAAGAATAAATCCAAGAGCAGAAAGAAAACAGCACAGATGATGACATCCTGCTCATGTTACCGTGAGGGAACATTTCTGCAGCTGAGACATTGATCCTTTTAGACTATATCCATTCCATGCTACATACCCAGGGAATTGTTTGCCCACTTGACAAATGTAGCATTATACGTGACTGAACAAGGAGGCCGTTGGAAGTTTACTTCTACATTTTGAAATTTCGGGGTGAGGCGAGGGCAACTTCGCCACTAGGTGTCACTTGAAACACATTAGTAGTTTAAATCCTCTGCCCACAAGCAATATCAAACTGTCAGGTTCAAGCACCAGCAGCAGGGGTAGCAGGGACATCGGTGGGCTGTTAGAGAGATCGTGTGGTGAATGTCAACATCACAAACACCCAACTGAGGTTGGCAGCAGTTAATAGTTCTCACAGGGAGGCATAATGAAGACGAATGGATCAATGATCCACAGACAGTGGCACATAAACAATGCTATCAGAAAAAGCCGGCTCCCCTGATACCTTCTCTTCAACCCCCCGCCCCCGCTCTCCTATGTTGCCCTCACATCCACACCTATTCTGTTCCCTTTTCTTTTTAATGGATGAGACAGACTTCTTTGCATGTACCGCATGTTGTCCATGCTGTCTGGATGCTCTCCTGTGCTGAGACAGAAATAACAGTGAGAAACTAACCTTTTCCCTCCGTCTCTACATGAAGAGTTAGGTGTGGCCTTCATGGTAGTGTTGACCCCAGCCCCACACTGCCAACCTTTCCTCTGCCACAGTTTTTGTTCTCACCCTCTCGTTTGCCCTTTTCTCTTTGTTTTATTTCACAGTTCTTCCTCCCATTTGTCATGTGGAAAGGTCCTTCAGGCAGAACAGGACTCGGTGTGGAACAGTGGTCTATCTTAATCCACTAATGGGTTCCATGGGGTTTGTGATGTTGCTGGAACATTGATTTAAAGCATCATCGATCAGACAAGCCTGAGGCAAGGGAGCACAACACTCCCTATCATCCTCTCGTACCTGTGCTCTCATTTTGAGTGATGCATAAAAGAGTTGAGAGCAAATTTGTTCCCTCTCTAAAGAGTTAATAATGTAATTGACGGAGGTCATATGATCATGAGCATCAAGTTTTTACAGAGAAAAATACATGTATTTCTAAATCTAGACATTGTCTCACAGACATGGGTTTATCTTACGTGAGTGATCCTATTGCAGAGGAATATTATGTGGACTCAAACCACACAGTGTCGTCAAAATCAATGATTTTAGGCCTTTATTGAATATGGCAGACTGAATGTTCATGGTCATTGATCGTGAAACAACAGAGCGCTTTAATTTAAACAATCAGCGAAAAGACTTACAGCTGAAAACTGCTTCCATTGGAGATGAGTGTGTTTGCATCACTATTACAAATTCATTGTCTGATTTTAATTGGAATGAAATAATCTAAATGTAATAACATGTGAAACCAGATGAACTGGCTGTTGCTCCTGTTAACATCATCCATGATCAAACATCAGGTCAGTGTCTATTTCCTGCCAATCATCACAAAGAGGATAATTGTGAACTGTTGAAATGAACAAGCTGACGAGCTTTCAGCAAGCGTAACTGACGCCAGAGTGAAACAATGAGCCACCGCCAGAGTTGTGATAATGGACGCTGATGTGAACTGTTAAGACTTTCACAGATGAAAAAGAAAACGCCTGTGCAAGCTTGTGGTTTGGGACCGCAAGACAAAATGTCAGAAGCCCTCTCTATGAACAGCTGTGACTCTGACCTGGAGGCAGGAAGGGTCACAATATTCTTGCTCTTGGGAGAGCTGTAGGAAGATAACAGTGTGTGTGTGTGTGTGTGTGTGTGTGTGTGTGTGTGTGTGTGTGTGTGTGTGTGTGTGTGTGTGTGTGTGTAGACAGAAAGCTGAAACTTTCAGAGGGAATTGCATTTAATTAGTTCATTTGCAGTCTCATTTCAGTCTGATAGAATTTGTCCTGAGAAATAAGTGACTTTGGGTGTCTGATCCTGCAGAGAGGCCTGTGTCAGCACATTTCAGCCTGGCATTTTGGTTTACTCGGTGTAATGTGCACGGCAACAGTCAGTGTGTGTGTTTTTTTCTTGAGTAACTTGTGGCCACAGAAGATAGGTGAATAGGTGAACCATAAATTGCATCTGTGCTGCATGTATGATTGACAGGTGAGACAGTGCGTTTTCTACTATTAAGACCCACAGACCATAAATTCTAAAACACTTCTTACAAGCTTGATGGAGGCTTACACTTTGGTTGTTTGTCCACCACAAAGATCCTGAGAGATCAATAAAAAATGTTTTTGGGACACTTTTATTTTCATGAAGACAAACATCAAATTAATACATGATTTAGCAATAACACAAGTTCAAATAGAAATTTGATTGATAGAAATGGCAGTCGAGTGTTTAGAGGGCAAATGAAAAAGCAGGTGCTGTTTGAAGGTTGCTTTTTTGTCTTAAATTTGATTACAGGTGCACCAATTTATCTATTTCATTCCTGATACAGGTACCCGAGCTCTGGCCACAGCCAATCTCAAGTACAGTTTCAATATCAACAATAAATTAAAGGATCTTTCTGATCTTCACTGTTAAGTAAAATATAACAAGGCCTACAGGTCTGCCAGCACACCGATGATGCAACACCATAGAATTCAATTAACTAGATGGGCACCATTTTCTCAGACATCCAGTCAAGCTTTTTGAGTTAATATCAGGAGTCTTCATCAGGTTTCATGTCAATTTTTCCATATGATGCCAAATCACAAGACAAATGATCTCAGGGCACTTTAGGTTTAGACAGTGTTTACAACTGTCTGTTGATTTCTTCCCTGATCACGCTCACCAGTTATTCACAAAACTAAATGTCTTAGTTTGTGCCTCTGAGGACTCATTACATGTCAAAGATTGAATTGGTTCCATTTAACATAAAGTCAAACAGTTCTTCTGGGCCAGATGGTTAAGGCTCTGGGGGGTTCTGGCCTATTTATACATATACAGTAGTAGAGATTTTCTTTAAACAGATACACCAACATTCAGCTCTGTAATAAACCCTCCATGAGGATAATACTGTTCAACTTTTGCTGAATCTGTTTGAGAGCTACTCCACATATACTTGGGAGCAGTTTTATTTTATTTTTTTTTTAAATCAATTTTTACGTGCATTTTGGCATTTCATTTAGACACAAACTGTGGTAACTGAAATTGGTGGGATGGAACCCCCCCCCCCCCCCCCCCCCCCCGGGTGAAGATTGCTCAGAAAAAGATCTATTGAGAGGTCGACAAAAAAATCAGGAACAGCTCAGCAGCAAAGAATCCATAATCCTCAGGAAGGGAGAACAGATTTTAGAGCTACTAAAAGTTGTAATCAAGGTGTGGTTATAATTTGGCATGAAAGCTTATTCTAAGAGTCTAAAGTGTAGTCCACAATCAAAAAGGATTGGGTGCTCAGTGGCAAGCCCCCCTCCCCAAACTAGCAAATGTGGTGTGTAGACCGTTACTTGCATGACACACACTTCACTAATTATAGAAACGAGATGCACCTCAGATGACAGGGAAAACACAAATCTGCTCTTCCAGGCCAGTGCACCACGCAGTCTGCAACGTTTCAAGTAGTGTTTGAAATGAGGTAGAAACACTTATTAAATCTGGTTATCTGTCCTGGCTTCTGTCCATCATACTGCAGCAGCGTGCCGGGGATCTCAACCTGCTACTGTTGAAAGTGCTGATCCTACGCCGGACCTGAGGGCACACTCCTTTTTTTGCCCTCAATCCTCAGCAATAGAGAGCTGGCGTGGTGAGGGAGGATGTGGCTGGTACACGTGAGACCTCAGTTTGCTGTGTCTTCCAATCTAAGCCCCCACTGTGCCCTGCATATGAGGCTAGTTTCTAAGTTTTGAATTAACTATGCTTAGGTAGAGTAGTGTAGCGTGCGTGCGTGCGTGCGTGCATGCGTGCGTGCGTGCGTGCGTGCGTGCGTGCGTGCGTGTGTGTGTGTGCGCGTGTGTGTGTGTGTGTCAGCTGCGCAGGCAAAGTCAGTCCAGGGAGTTTAGGTGGGAGTTTCTATTTTCAATCCATATTTCTGCTACTGCAGTTTATATTCAACTATTCAGCGCCTCTGTTTTGCTTTGTGCTCAACTGATTTTTCCTTGTCAAACTGTAAAATACCAAAATTCAGACAGCTAGAGTGATGCTTTGATTTGATGCGACCGAGACCAAAACTTGACATTTCGGGGGAAAGAGAAACAGAGATGATGGAAAAAAGAGGGAGAAAGCACACAGGATGGTGGCGCATGCAGCACGCTGACTCACAGCTGTCTTAGGTGTTCCTAATGTCCGCAGTGAGACAATCGATCAAGGGCTTAATTTTCTCACTCAATTCATCCAGCAGCACTCAGAGCAAGCAGTCACCAGGTGGGAAGCAGCATCCCTGGCAGGCTCCCAACGAAGCAGACTGGAAAGGCCAACGACAAAACCAACTCAGCAACAACATCTCACTCTGTTAAATGGCTCTCAGATCAGGGGAGCCAAACAAGCCTGAAGATAAATACACACAATAAACCTTGAAACAATCTTTTTGTTTTTTATGTAGGTAATTAGAGCCTTTCATCATCTTTATGACTATTATCATAATTATTATTATTATAGTAGACATAGGAGAAATGCCAGGAGATACAGTCTTCAATAACTTTGTGGTTTTGTTTAATTCTTTTGCTTCATCCTTTGTTTTTTGTTTTTTGTTTTTTTTAAGTCGGCTCAATTTGAAGAAAAAGTGTCGCGGAATTTCAAAGAACTTGGTGCAGATGTGGAGCATGGAGCTCCACGAACACGCTGGACACCTTCAACAGTGGTTTGAGAGGTCCAGCTCATTTCCATATCAGCACCTTGTACATGTTGGCATCTGTGGCCAGTTAGCTAAACTGCTGCAGCTTCAGTGATGTTCTGGTGAAGATTCTCTTTGGAAACGCCATGATTTCCTTCTTCTTCTTGTTACTCATCCAATTCTTCAAAATCAAATAACTGCCAAACAACTAAAAGGGTTTTGCTTAGGAATTTGGGGAAGTATTCATTCATATACAATTTATGTGGAAACAAATTATGTTTAAAACACTATTATTTGAAAATTACACACACACGAGTGGATGATTTATTGTCAACCAAAATTTGAGAACATACAGTTTGAATTAATTGTCACCACTGACCGAACCAGAGCACAGAGCGCTGTATGTGGTATCCCACCTGTGGTGATGGTGATTCTGAGGAGAACTGTGTAATCTCTGATTATATCACAATTTTAGATGTAGGATTTTCCTACAAATGTCTGCTGATAGTCCTGATCTGTTGGTTAGACATCATTTAGGTGTGAAGCCGTATTACATCTGTTCTTTTCCTCTAAATGTGTAAATCTTCCTGTTTCTTTTATTGAGTGTGTATATCTAGAGTCTTGTAGGCCCATTTTACTGTCTTGTTTTCATAATCAATTGAAACCAGAATTGCATTTTAAAACACACTCTGATGAAGTGACTGGCCCTTGTTATCATCCAGGCTTGTCAGAGACACACAGGCACACCATGTAGTTCACCATGTATCTCTAACTACCGCCCACCCACATAGCCACCCACTACCAGCACTCACGCTCCCTGCTTGCATGCTCTCTGCAGATACAGCGGAAGATGGATTTGTTATCTAAGGTGAGTGACATCTTGTGTGTTTAAGAACCTGCTGAATTCCATCTGCACTTTTGCCTGAGACAACTTAGAGAGAAAGAGATGGAGGTAATAGGAGGTGAGATAAAAAAAAAGGAGAGGAGGTATAGTGAGGGAATGATAGATGGAGAGAAGCTAAGCAGATGGATGCTGAGTCTTGTGCTCACTCGGGAGGAATGTTTGTTCCCTGCTCTCCAACCTCTATCCAGCTTTCTTTTGAATAAATCCCACTTGTACCTCCTTGCCACCCCTCTTCACCTTACACCAGCACATACATGGCCCCTGGCTTTCATGCTGCAGTTCTCCCTCAAGATCTGCTACATGGACTATTCTGGAATTTGTAATCTTTAACTTCCTTTCTATAATGTAGCAGTGTAAGTTACCATGTGTGAGACACACATGCACACACACACGCACGTGCGCACACACACGCACGTGCGCACACACACGCACGCACACACACGCACGCACACACATCCAGTCGCATCGTATCCCCACACTTCTAACAGGCTCGCTAGCAGAACATCATTAAGGAAGCAATAGAAGGCAGGTTAATTATCACAACTGGTCATCAATATCACCAGCTATGTATAGAGACGAAAAAAAGACCCTGGTCCCAGGATAGCTCCAGTCCACAGGGTGTGAGGCATCATTACCAGCTGACAGCTCGTGTTCGATAGATGTCATTTAGCTGCACAATTTATTAAAGACACTCCCTAGTATCCCGTACACAGTGATGACATCCTAAGCCTGTGATTTAGCTATTACACGTGTCCTCCGTAAATACGCTCTCATCAACGCTGCCAGGCAATCACAGTTCTTTAAAAGTAGAACTCAAAAATGAAGCGTGAAAGCAAGTGAACTGATTCAGAAGAAGTAGAGAAGACAGTAAATTGACGCCTTTTCAGATGGACGTTCAGTAGCCCGTTGGTGGAGAATAGCAGTGATTAGTAACAATGATGCTAGGACAATAAGATGCGATAACGTGGACCTCTGTGACAGCGATGATTGTACCCTCATCATACTTGTAATCACTCCACCATTCCTGGTGCACTCTGGAGTGATAGGTTGTGATGCATCGCTGCCTCTCTTCATTTCAACAGCACTTCTTCAATATATCCTATCGAATGCGTCATCAAACTGCAGTGTTGAGCTACGTTGTGTTTGATTTCTGTGATGAAGGAAACTCACAAAATGACATCTTAAGTCACTGGGCTGTTTTTTTTTTTCCAGCAGTTTTGTTTTGTTTTGTTTTTTTCAAGGAAGAGCTTTGACCCGTGTTCATGTGTCACAAATATTATAGAAAAGGCGGTAATTAAGTTCCTTAATTATTAAGATATCCTGTGAATTTTCTTGAATCCACATTTCTGTAAAATTCAGTTTTCTTCCAAAAACATATTCCATATTTCCTCAGGAAACTCTTTTAACTGCCAATCATCCAGGCTAGCAAAGACATTGATGTTAAAAACACATACACACACACACACGCACACACACACACACACACACACACACACACACACACACACACAGACACACACATACACACACTCACACACACACACAGTAGATGTGAAGGCAATAACCATCAGAATTTTGCTTCCAGCGTATAACACAATATGAAGGATTTAAAAAAAATAAAATATAATCATTGCATAAGAACGTTTCATGAATGAGGTCCACAATGTGTATCCTCAAAACCAAACAAGTAGATAGTTTTTCAAAATAATTTTTTCCCCTATATTAGCAATATTTAAAGGAGCCACAGATTACTTTAACCATTCCAGCAGAGTGCTGTTAACAAATGAGTTGTGTTTGATCAAGTGTGTTTTCTTTTTCAGGACGGGGTGTGTATCGCTTGTGTGTCTGTGTGTGCGTCTGATGCAGTGGAGGAGCTGATTGGTGGAACAGTTTTCAAGTGTGGTTGGTGATTGGCTGCCATGGGAGGAAGCCAATTATATAAAGAGTCAAGATGGCAGGGGAACAGTGCAGGGCTGTGTGTGTGTGTGTGTGTGTGTGTGTGTGTGTGTGTGTGTGTGTGTGTGTGTGTGTGTGTGTGTGTGTGTGTGTTGCGGGGGGGGGGGGTTCTCATCTACTAACAAGCCACTCTTTCCACTCTGCTCTAATGTTGGTTTTGGTTCTTGTGTTCTGTAGCAAAAAGCTTGTTTAGATGTGATAATTTGCTGTCGCTTCATTCATTTTCCTCAGGTTATGTAGAATTCATGATAGTTAAGTTGGTCGCGCCCACCTTGGTCCTCAGTCAATGGGACTGGGGGCTTGTTTTCAATTCTTAAGTGGGACTCTTGTGTTGCTTAGCTTTCACAAAATTGTAATCAAATCTTGCCTTAATCAGATCATTTCTCACACAAAGAGAAATCTCTTTCTGTACAAGGGAATTCCATTTTTACCATTTAGAGTTGTGTTAAATAGGCTTACGTCCTTCACCATTAAACGTTAAACAAGAGGACAGAAGAGAGTCAGAAAACAAACAATAAAAACAGCGCAAAAAAAGAGCAGAGTAAGCGGAAATGTCGAGGTGGTTGACAAAGAAAGACTGTACTCGTCTGTAGAGGTTTAAATGATTAAGTTCTTTCACTCTAGAAGGCAATTAGCACTCAATTAATGCCATTTATCTCCTGCAGACAGGCCAGCGTTAGCCCAAAGTGGAAAGGATTACTGCAGGCATCTGTACCCCCACACCAGAGTGACGGACAGAGGTCTGACCCCAGGGAGGGAGGGTAACAGGGTTACTTACATTGCTCTCGGGGCATTTACACGGACTTCTTTCCAAGCGGGGAGACAAGTCTTAGCAGTGGGCTTTCCCTTCCCTCATAACTGAATGTCTAACCCTCACAATAACTGAAGGCCCTTTTGTCACCTGCCATTAAGATGTGCTCTTTGTGATCAGATTCCAAACAGATAGCGCTTGATTGCATGAAAATACACGTCAACACGCCCCAGTGGCACCGAGGACAGATTGTGAAATTAAGTGTAACATCAAATATGTCTCCCGTCTGCATACAGAAACTCTGACATTCTGGACGTCACTGATGCAGCAGGAACTACTCAAGGTGGTATGACACCTCATTGAGGACGGGCCTTCATATTTCGTCAGGTCCTCATGACGATCCTGTCTCACCAGCCTTGACCGTACGGTGGCGGCGCTGAGCACAGATGAAACAAGAGCAGCTACGCAACATTTTTACATGAAGACAGCAAGCTGAGGTTCACACAACAGCGTAAATTTGCTGATAGTGAACTTCTTTTACCTTTTTCCATTGTTGTTTTACTGGCACGCGAACGAGGTGACGGTATATGCCTGTCACTGGAAATGCTTCTGCAGATATTAATCAGAAGAAGAAAATGTGACATTTAGCTTGGTGGGAAAGAGCTCGCTCACAACTCAGCGTGAGTATATAACATATATAAACTCTAATATATGATTGCAATCAGATGACAAAAATCACAATTTAATGCCAGGGATGATGAAGGCCTTGTTCTAACTCCTACTCTAAACATGCTCTCCCAGTGTAATGACTGCACAAATGTAACACACACACACACCCACACACACACGCACACACACACACATACACACACAAACAATATGAAGAAAATACATTCATTTTCGATTCTGCATTATGAGCCGCCAGCTTAACTACGAACGTGCTGATAGAAAGGCAGAGTTAAATCAGTCACCTCTGAAGAATTTGTCTCTCTGCGTGGTGTTTACAGCCAATTTCCCCACTGTGGGATGAATAAAGGTTTATCTTGTCTTATCTTCTATTCATCTGAGCACTTCCACTTTCACCAAACAACAACCGCTGTTTTGTATCATTAAAAGATTTTGTGCAACCAAGAACACGATGCAGTTTTAAAAGCAGCTTCAGTCTCGCAATCTGCTGAAATTTAAGAAAAAACATCCGCTTAGAATGCAGACGGCTGTTTAACAAGTCAAGTTAATGATACAATAAAAAATTAATTAACCGTAGCTTAAAAAAAATCTAAATACACGCAGAAAATGAGCATTTGTAATGACTTCAGAGCTCTAAAATCCCTCATAATGCGTGAAAATCATAAATACACCTGTCATATTTTCTCTAGTTTGTGGAATGAAATAAGACTTCAGCTGCATTCAAGAAGCTTTAAGAGGACTTTTTAAGACAAGGCGGCTGCTCTTACATAAATCGTGCGCACACACTCCGACGTTGCCCTTTAATCTTCTCCACAAGAGTTTCTCCATCTACTCTATTCAGTATTGTTCTATATGAAAGGTAAAAAGGACTCCTCGATCAGCTCGACAGATCAGAGGTACAGTATTCCTTTGCTCATTGCTCTGAAACAAAATATGACAGCTTCTCTCAACTATTCTGCAGCATCTAGCGGAAGAGTGACACTCATGGTGGAATATTTCCCCCCCCATAAGCAGCATCAAAGCTTCTCTATAAATACATGCACATGACGCAAACACACAATGACCCACATGCAAAAGCAAACACATCGGCTGCCATCCTGAGTGAATGGAGGGGGAATATGTTAAAATAATTGTCCCGTTGGGATTAAGAGTAAAAATTCAAGGTGGGAAAGAGGAAGGAAATGTTACTGTAAGAGACTGGCAAGAAAACAACAACAGCACGGCAGCGTGGGGCTTTAATTCACTGTTTTTGATCTTTTAAATTCACATTCAAGGGGATGAAAAAGTTGAGGCGAAAATCAAGGTGAGGCAGGTGAGGTTATAGGTATAAATGAAAGATTTAAAAAAAAAAAAAAAGCCCCATAAGTGAGAGCGAGGAGCCAGTCAACATTTAAGAAGAAGGAAACTGAGTTACCATGCGAGCTGCATCTCAAACATCCTTTTAGGTTCAACTGTAAACGTTCACATATCAAACTATGCTCCCCATCAGCCTGGCAGCTGTTTCATTTTCCAAAATCAGCAAGAAATGAGGCTGCATCGGTATTGAAGGCCATGGCGACAGTATAAAATGGAATGAGCTGACATATTGCTGTTATTATAAAGGCTAATAAAACTGAGAATTGATGTCATCGTGGGAATTAATCACCTGCAAGGGGGAGTTAAACGCGGAATCCTGTTCGAAACATGAAGCAGCTCAACAGATCATATGAGGACAAGTGGACATTTGGACAAGTCGACGAGGGTCACGCCAGGGAGCAGGAACGTTCAGCATCAACAGCTCACAAGGCTGAACATAAACAAAAATATTGTTTATTGTTTGTTCCTTAATTTGTGTGACATTTGCCTTTCAGATAATTGGGATCAGGAGCAAATGTGTCAGTGTAACCAGACAATATGTTGCTCTACTCTCGCGTCCAGCAGGAGAAGAATCCATCACAGGTCCCTCCTCTGTCAACACGCACCCGTTTCACCTCTCATCCAAACTCATGGCAACTGCACTGCAAGATATTTAGTGCAGCAGGGAATCAGAGGAGCTCTGTGAATGCCTTGCTGCAATGTGACGCCAATTCAAATTCAAATGAATTCAAATTCACACCAGAAGTCAGGCAGAGAAAAGAATGCAAACTATCAAAATGTTAAATAGATGAAGACTTTTCTTTCCTAATGAAGATCTTTTTCTTTTTCTTTTTTCAATTTGGCCTGATTAACAATCCTCTGACGGCTGTCTCGGGGGGTGATGGCAGTTCAAGACCTACTAATCATGCGCAACTGTGGAGGAATGAAAATGAAAACACGTCAGGACAGTTGGTCAAACTGGCTCTAAGGGTGATCAAACGCTCCGGCTTCGTGCCAAGCGTGGCGCACCCATGTGACTGTAGCATATCAACAACCACTGTGTCCCTAGAAAATGGAGAGATGATCTGAAGCATGATTGGATCAAAAAACAAAACAAAACAAAAAAACAAAAACAAAAATAAATGAGATGTACTTTCTTTCTTCGTTACAAGTGTCATCTGTCCGCTCAGGACGTGACACGTTGTCCCACACAAGAAAATGTAAAACATGTTAGAGGGCCCACGTAAGTCTTCTGTCACAATAAAGGGATTTGTTACAGTCGCCTTCACTCCGGTTTATCCTCTTGAATACACAGCCTAGCATCTGTTTTTTTAGGATAAAAAAAGCAAAGATCCCTCCTACTTTATATCTGCATACACATGTATGGGAGTTTTGATGAAAAGAAGTCTTAAACTTACCGGTTCAGAGAGTGGGAATTCCTTACATCCTACTGCAGGTGTCGGTGCGCTGCGCTATCTCCCGCACTGGACCCCGATTCACTCCAGCGCTCTCCAGGACAGCCGGCTGTCAGCCAAAACGTGACCGGAATAATTTGCCTCCGTTTTGTCATAAATATTACATCGGGAGGGGGTGGGGGGTACCCTCCTCCTCCTCCTCCGCAGCTGCAGCAGTGGTCGTTGCCCGCTCACAGGTAATGCCTCACTGTCTTCCCCCTCCTCAACACGGCTTCGCTACACTTTTCTGCAGCGGAGCGGACTTGTACCGCATCCCACCCACGGACCGGACAAACGCAGATGCTCTCACCAGTCGCTCCATCCCGGGCGACCAATACGGTGATGTGCAAGCAGAAGGGAGGACGAGAGGAGGGAGTAGGGTGGGGGGTGGGGGTAAGGTAGGGGAGGAAGGAGGGAGGATGGGGAGCGCCTTTTTGTTGGAAGGGGGAGGAGACATGGATGCAGGAGTAAAGAGGGGGGTAGGGGGTGGTGGGTGGTGGGTAGCCTTTCACAAGGACGACCTGAGATTCCTCAAGGGTGAATGCTCCTCTGTAGTTCAACCAGATTTCCCAATTACACCCCCCCCCCCTCTCAAAAACATATTACACACACTTCACCTCATCCCCCTCAAAGCAAAAGGAATAGATTCAGGCTAGACTTGATAGTATCAGTCCCCCACCACCACCCAACCCTCCTTTCTGTTGAGGAGGCTTTTGGAGGCTCCCCCCTCTCTCTCTCTCTCTCTCTCTCTCTCTCTCTCTCTCTCTCTCTCTCTCTCTCTCTCTCTCTCTCTCTCTCTCACACACACACACACACACACACACACACACACACACACACACACACACACACACACACACAGGGGGTTGATCATTGAGTGTCTCATGTCAGTCTTGAAATAACCATGTGGGGACTTCATCATGAGCTGTTTAAAGTGCACATTCATGATGCTCCAAGCCACATATCAGCTGCGTGCATCAGCCTATTGTAAGGGTGCATCCTCCTCCTCCTCCTCCTCCTCCTCCTCCTCCTCCATATCTGCCCCACCAGCACACTGTCATCATGAGATCAAGGTCACAGGCTGTTAAATTTGTGACCTTGGATACAAGATGAATATACGGTGTCTGTCACTGCTGCAACTGATATGCAGAGGGGCTGTTTTTTTTGGGAGGGGGGGGGGTGCATCACGATGTGAGAACATATTAGACATAAAACGACGCAGAGGGAGATGGATAAAAGATGGGAACACCTGGGTTCTCTAAGGAGAGCTGCGGGAGCTGATGTCAGCATTTCACACAACCTCCTGCGGTGACAGACTGCTGGAATCTTAAAAAAAGCCCTTTTTTTTAAAAATTTTTTTGCTTTTTTCCCTCCCCTTAAATTGATATAAGAGAACTTCTGAATGTTGACTGTGATTTACTAACGTACAGTTTTTTTTCTAAAAGCTGAAATGCTGGATCTGAAATTCCCATGTTTGATGCCTATGTTGGTTTTCAAAATGAATTATTATAATTTATAACATAATGATATACTGTAATATGCTATTATGTTACCATGTAGCAACAGTTTATTTAATTGAAAAAGTGTGATAGTGTATTATTAGTCAATTAAATACAATATGAATGTTTTAAACATAAGAAAAAAACAGCAGAATACGATGTACTCCAGCAGTGGCATTCACAGGAAAGGGAAAATAACAGTAGGCTCATAAACATATGAACAGGTTGGTTTCCATTGTTTTACTGAACCTCAAAAGAAAACTGACACTCTTATGAAAGACTAAACAACAAAGTCCACAGGAGAGTAGCTTACCAGTGTGCATTCAGCCCTCCAAATATAAAAAATGAACCCCTCGAGGCCTGGATATTACCGCTCGTATTTAACAACCCTGAAATTCAGAAGCACGCTATCACTTTCTGCTTGTCTGGAACTGAATGCAAGGTGCATTATCAGCAGGTTTGTCTGGGTTTGATTCAGATTCAGATCACCTGTTATTCATCTACAGCTGCATGCATGTATGAATCATTAAAAATGAGGGTTAGATTTTAGACTGAAAAAATAATTGTGCAACACAATGACATCATCTTCCCAGATTGTACTAAAACACCTGATGGTCTCAGCTGAAAGCTTCACCCACTCAAACCTCCACCTCCTCTGCTATCATTCTCCATTCTCTCTCTCTCTCTTTACCTTTTTTTCCCTTTCAGTGCACAGCATAGTTACAGGACCCCCCCCCCCCCCCGAGGCTGCGGCCGCCTCTTTTTGACAAACATGAAAACACAGTGAATTGCCCCTGATACTGATCTGAATCTCTTGTGAAAACAGCCACATACAATGGCAAAGCCAGCCAGCAATTAGTAGCATCTGCCAAACACCCACATACCGTATGCCTGTGTCACTCAGCCAAAGGGAAATACAGGGAGAAACATCTAAACATGCACATGCAATACTAAAATGCAAATAAAACATTGTGGAAAAGGCTCAGAAACAGATGTGCAGCCACATGAACACACACACACACACACACACACACACACACACACACACACACACACACACACACACACAATACCATAAAAGTAAACTTATGTGCCGACGCATTTTATTCCTAGGAAGATACAAACTGCAGACGCAGCACTAAGACGTGCCTCGTCACGTATTCACTCTCACGTGCGCGACGGAGGCGGCCATGCACGGTGCCAACCTGCTCATCAGGAGCAATTAGCGGTTCATTGTCCTGCTCAAGGACACTCTGACTCTGACCGGTGGGGTGAAACAAGCCACCTCCCTGCTATCAGAGAGCTTCTTGACGTCCTGAGGCATGCCACCCTGAAGAATTTGCACAGCATGAAAGACAAAAATAAAATAAAACCCCTTGAATACATTAGAATATATTATCTATTGGGATATTTGAAATATTCCCGCAGTCTGATCAACCTATGTAAATACATATACTGTTGACATACATCAGCATTTCATGCATTGCATCAGCCTCGTGTTCGCCATTGTCTTCATTTTTTTTTTTAACTGAGTTTCCAGCGTACAGAAACAGGACAAGAGGCAGGAAAATACCAGAAGCAACAAAGGAGCTTAAGATTCTTCTCCAGAAACTTAAAATGAAATGTAAGTGAGAATCTTATATACATCCAGAGACGATTTCTTCCCTGTTAATGTCAGAGAACAATGCTAATGCTAAAATAAAAAAGCCCTGATGGTTTTTTTTTTCCTTTTTTTAAACAACATGAGTATTAGATGGGGAGGGGTTGGGCAAAAATAGTCCATTGCTGAAAAGATACCATTTCTTTTGTGAACCTGACTCAAGTTGATCTCTGAATCAGTCTTGATCATCACGACTACATATAAATTAAAAAAAAAAATACAGGGGAAGCTCAGACCTGGAACCTCCTTGCTGTGAGGCGACAGTGCTAATCACCGTGCCGCCCCCCAGTGCCGTACGAGATAAAATCATACCCTCTCATCCAAGGCTTTTATTCTGGTTAACTGCCTTCAAAGTTATAGTTTTTGGTACTTTCCACTCAATTGATCCATTTTCTCCCTGTAGTGCAAATGCATGTTGTTTTCCGCAGACATTGCAGCTGCATGGCGCATCACATATAGAAACACATGTATGTCGCTATAATAAGGCTGGTGCGTCGATATATACCACACTCCTACCCACACTCCTACCATTTTGATTACATATACTTATTCAAATGTCTCGCAGTAGTCAATGATGTAACACAAACAGAAAATAAAGAGGAAGAAGAACAGGAAAAAGTAGTATGTATTTGTTCCATTGGCCAAACAGGAGAAATTCTTATTCTCTTTCGTCATCATAAATTATTTTAGCTGGTGGAAAACTCTAAAAACTATGATTTTAAGCTAGTAGTCAGAATGGAAGTATTACCTCCTCCACCAAGGAGGTAATACTTGAGAGGATCACCAAGGCTGGTTTGTTTGACTGTTAGCAGGGTACGCAAAAATGTTGTGTTTTTTATTAAATGCGTTCGCATGATATAATTAAGGAGCAACGGAATACATTTTGGAATCGTTTCAGATTTTGAAGTTAGGAGTCCAGAATGAAAACCAAATAAAGTGGCACAGGAACGAGGTTTTAAGTCAGTGGAGGTTATCAAATAGGTTTAAAATGAAGTGCCTGAAGATGTGTAGTTAGCGTAAGTTTGAGACACGTCCAAGTATTGCTCTAAGGATTGAAACACATCGGTAAATACCACACATGTCAATTTCAGTGGTTTTCTTATGTCCTAAATACAGCAGATGCTGTTTACACTGAAGTGGAGTGCCTTCATAGCATAATGTTAGCTTTTTACTCGTAGCCATCACATTGAGGTTTCAAAAATCATAAAAATCATGTTCACTTCTGATGATGATTTTGTGACGAAAAAAACAACAACATGTAAGTCTTATATACTTTATTTTGTCATAGATTTTACTTCTAAAATGCAACGAATATCCAAGTGGCCCTACAAAACACGTTATTCCTACATCACTCTGTAAAACAGACTCCATCCCCTTAAGCATTTTAACTATTGTTTTACACAGTTTATTGTAGATTTACTATAGAAGCTGAAGTTGAAATTCTACAATCAAACCAAAAAAATAAACACACGCCTAAATTTATGCGTGTCCCTTTCTTACACCGAAGAGTAGTGGTTCGAAACTCGAAGAATTTACAGCCACTGATGAATTAATTCTTTTCTATTAGATAAAGGGTTTCCTTTCTAGAAACTGCAATATAATTACATTACTGCATCAACTGTTTTCTCCCTCTCGGAGGCCGGTCTTGCTACTGTGATATTGTCTAAGTTTCACAGTCATGAAAGTAAATTATTTGAATGTACTGTGGCCTCCAGAGCCACTCTGATGTCGGGTGACACAAAAACCTCCTGGCAGGGTGAGAATTTACAAGTGCATCAGGAAAATGTTAGCACCCACTTCACCCCCGCTGCTATGGCTCCATCCCGGGGGAAATACCAGAAAATTACATTTTTCTCAGATATTTTGGCGCAGTAAGAGGGTTTGTGTCAGGCTTCCGTGTAACAACACTGGAAACATCTCAAGATGTCTACATTTTTAATTAGCTCCAGGAAGAGGAGGAAAAAATATCAGAAATGGAATCTTCCAAACTTCCTGTTTCATCCCTGGAGAGAGAATTTCCCAACAGGCATCAAAGCGTCAAATCACCCCGTGGTGATTGTGTACAGTAACTGTGACCACGTTCACGAATCAATGTGGAGATGAATCATTTATCGAAGTGAAAATATGCATGGGAATGATTCATCAGTCAGACCTGAGAGGAGAGGAGTGGAGGATGTACAGTAATGTGAGAATTCAATGAACCCAAACGTGCATTCCAACTGATACAGCGGAGTAGGAGTGAAATGCTTTGATGCAGAAGCGAAAGTACAAAAGAGCTTAGAGTTGACATAATACTGACACGAGAGAGGAGAAAACGATCCATCAAAGAATGTGACTTGATCGCCGTATGCAGGAGGTGCTATGAGAAAGTCGAGGATGCTAATGAAAAGAAAGACATCTTACTGAAAGAAAAAGGAGCCTTTTTTTTTTTACAAAATGACCTTGAGCTGCGCTTTGAGGGAGGCAAATGCTGAGCCAGGGGCACCCGCAGACAGAGAGGATTATGGGTTAGTATGTGGGAGGGGTGGGGTAGATAAAGAGAGAGCGAGGGAGAGAATGAGAGGAGAGACAAAAGACAAAAAGATTTGCAGGAGCTGTTTAAATTGAGCCAATTACGATCCTGCATTGAGGAGACACAAATGTACCTTTTTCCAGCACAAAGAAGGGGAAGAAGGCGCACGGAGCCATTTGACTAAATGTCACCTCTGGAGTGTGTTTGTAAGAGTGTATTTTGTCCTGAGCAGAGGGGGTGGAGTGACAGCTTGATTTAGCCTCTCATTAGTGCACCCTGGAAGGAGCCCTGGACCTGCACAGTGGGTCTAATATTGACTATGTCACCATGACTGTGTGACCCGCTGCAGCCAGCCTCTCACCTTTAGCTAGGAACTGTAAACCATAGTTTTCTTCATGCTGATGATGCCCACTGAGAGTCTAGCGACCACTGCTTTTCAAATTTGTGTAATAGGCTGTGAAATTAGTTTTATCTTTACTCTCAGTATGACTACTGAAGGTGGACCGGTCCCCCTAGATGCTGCGATGGGAAAATGCAATGTACTCTAAATGACATTTAGTGAAACCATCCAAAACAAAGCAAAAGAGAAAGAGGAATACGTTTCGATGTTGATTACAAGAAGAGGTTATATTCCGTAACAGTTACTTGATGTGTGTGTGTGTGTGTGTGTGTGTGTGTGTGTGTGTGTGTGTGTGTGTGTGTGTGTGCGTGTGTGTGTGCGTGTGTGTGTTTACAAAGGATAATTTTGTCCTTTTCATGATGTGGTCATTCTTTAATTTCATCAAATGTTCACCTTTTCTGGAACAAAGCCTCCATGTTCTTTGTTTCATGAGTCAGTTGCAGTTTTTAATCATACTTTTCAATTTAATTTATAATACAACTACATAGTAGTTTATTATTCTACGTGGGGTTTTTTCCTCCACTCTTTTATTTGGCTCAGTGCTGTGATTCCCAGTATCCTGAATATACTGTATTATAAATAAATAATTTTTTCTCTGTTCTTTTCTGTCTGTACACACATACATATATACATATATATATATATATATATATATATATATATATATATGTATTCTTTTAACTTCTATAAATGTAATTGTTCTAAACATCAAAGAAATAAGAACGTCTGTGCAGCACGTATGTTTGTGTGTGTGTGTGTGTGTGTGTGTGTGTGTGTGTGTGTGTTGTAACCTATCTAACCCCCATTTGATTTTGTTGTTTCCCTTTTTTGTGTCTTTGATTTGATCTGACAAAATAAATTGCAAACATTCTATGTGTCATCAATTGTAAATTTTAGAAGCATACATGTTTTTGGGGTGCTGTTGTTTTTTAAATAAAGCATAAATAAAGAATGCCTTTCTTTTCAGTTGATTGAGTGACATCTTAAATCTGGGATGCACACACAGGCACAAGTGTCTGCATGACTTTCTATTTCACCTGCGTGTTCTTGCAGTTGTATTCAGTCAGGACATTTCTGGTCTGATTGAACCACTGAGGGACTGCGTGATGGATGGAAGATGAGACGTTCACTGACCTGTCACTTCACCCCCACCCACCCACCCGCCTACCCTCCCCTGCTGCCATTCCTTCACCTGGTTCTTTTTGACCCTTGCAGTCTGCTCTCTCCGGGCACCGTCTGACATCCACCATCCCGCTCCTGGTTCCTTTTTTTCAAATGTTTTTTTTACCTTCCCAGCATAGCAACAGCAGGTTCTCATGGATGCCACCTGCATACATAAACCTTATTATCTTGTGGTCTTCATCCCCAAAACCATTTTGAACAAGCGTCCACAACTACAAAGTGGTATTTTCCTTTTTAAGCCGGAGCCTTAGGGTGCGATTTGATTCCAAATGAAGATATTACTTGAAGCCTGTCAGAGATGATATACTGAATGAGAAAGACAGAGCCCTGGAGCTCAGAAATCCTCTCAGGCAGCTTCCATACATTCATCTACAGAGACAAAGTGGAGATAACCTTCTGTCTCACGTCACTGGTCTCCACCCTGCTGTCCTGGTGAGAGAGACGGAGAGGTGACAGGGTGCATCCGTGTCTAATTGGTATTCCTCATCACTCTGAAACTGTTCCTGAAACAGTTCACAGGGATTTGATGAAGATCCTTGACATTTTATTACAAATTGTAAACCTGACACAATATAAACTATATTTTATATGTTTTTAACTGGAAAATAAAGGGCAGCATCTCTTACCGAGTCAGCAAAAAGAGGAGGAGGTAGTCTTTGTAGTCAGAGATCCTCTTTTGAACAAGAGGGAAACTCATAAAGGATATGCTAATGGTGGCATTTTTAACTCTGTGCCCTGTTTTGGGGTTTAAATGAGTAATAGGGACACAAATTATTAGAATTAGTCAAGACTGCATCTCTCCTCTGCAAAGCATGGACACTAAACTGCTTGTTTCTGCCACCAGTTGTGACGACATGACGAGGAGGCTCCCTCCAGACGTAGATCTTTTGTCTTCACCCTACAGTCTGTCGACATTTCAGAGAATCGGGCAAAACATCTGTATGGACACAGTTTGTCTCTGAAGGGATTCTTTTTGTGTGTATAATAAAACCAGAGCCCCATCAGTTTTAAAACAAGCACTTTTTTCTTTCTTTCTTTCTTTTTTTTTCACACACAAACCCTCGTACTGCAGCAGCCGTTGCTGGTCTGGCAGCTGACAGCTGGACAGCAGGAATGACGACAGGCCGGAATTCAGTTGAGGAGAGAATGTTCAGAAGCAGACGATGAGCCTGTGGGGATGCCAGTAGCTCAGCAACAGACTACAACCACATCCTCACCGGCCAAAAAAGCTCATACCAAAGTTTTTTTTCCTGCAGTGGGAACAGCCATAATCAATGACCCAAGACTAGATACTAGATCGACACTGATCATACACAACCCAGGTGAACGGGATCATTGGAGGCCTACTTCAGGAGAGCGGCGGGAGCTCTGCTGTTAACACGGAGGAATGAAAGTCGTTGCCTCTTCTACGGAAAGACAACTCCTTGTCTCTGTGTCATGTGGAATTTTTTAGCTGGGGAGCCTCAGATGAGACACATTTTAATGAATCAATAGACACTTACTTAAGGAAGCTGTAGTGGTTAAACCAGGTCGGTTAGGGAGCGTAGCCCGGAAGAGTCAGGTGATGATCGGGAGCAACAGAACAATTTGAGTCATTAAGGGGATGAGTAGGTTAATTAGAAATTTGAGGTAGAAATAAAAAGCAGCGAAGAAGTGGGTCTAACATTGACGCTAAACAAGAGAGGCCGGAAGCTGAGAGCAGGATTGATGTTTAGCTCCACAGGCCAGCGGTAAAGTGGGGTCAGAGGTCAATGACATATGGAAGGTATGTGGTTTCCAGTGTTCATTGTTGGTTAGCGTGTCATCATGCAAACATTCATCAATTTGCTCTAACCAGAGTGCAGCTGCTGAGCCTGGTGAGAAGGTCATTTGTTACCTCTGCCAAAGAGGTCATGTGATCGCCAGCCTGTCTTTTGCTGTTTCTTGTTGGCTGTACACCTCAATGATTAATGGATGGATTCAAATGAAATTTGGTGTAAAGAGAGGTAAGTGATTTGTTTTTGGAAGTGCTCCTGACGATTTTTTAGATCCTGGATCATAAAGAATGTCGTAGGCCATCAGCAGGTGACCTATTTTCAATATCATGGAAGAACTCGCTGAGCATGTTTTGATGAATTCATCAGTGCATTGTAGTTGATCAGTAGTCGGCTCCCAGGCGCGTGCTCTGAATCGGTGATCTAGACGTCTGACCTGTCTTCCAATTGGGAAGTCAGTTTTTCATTGGGTTTTGATTAAACACAAAGTTTAGAGGTATTTACTCTCAGAGTGTTTTCTAGTTTTGCGTGTTTAATGTTAAATTCATAGCAGGGACCAAAAAAAATTGTTGTGTCATCACAGTCAAGACCAGGAAGAATGAATTTTTCTTAATTCAAGTCAAAGCAATGCAGCTGAGCTGATCAGATATTTCAGTCAGGACCAGCATTCCTAAGATGCTGCTCTCGCATCGAGGACAATGGAGACTTTCACTCCAGTTTCTCCAGTGTCTTTGGTGAACTTACGCACGATAGTACAGTGACACAGAAAAAAGTTATGCCAACATTAAAACTGCCACAAACAGACATATTACAACAGAGCCACGTGCAAAGATGGTGACAGGAGTGATGATATTGCAATCGTTAATTATTCATACTTGAAGCGGTAAACCACAGTGCCACAGCCAAGGTCAAAGTTACTGGAGTAAAAACAGAATTTATAACAAGAAATATGTAGTTATTGAATGCAGAATAATTGTTTGGATGTTAAATAATGACCGTATCAGGCTTGTTTCTGACACGTGGATTATTTCAGTGGTACTGAGCAGCACCAGTGGGTTTTTGTACCGTTCTGTCAGTTGTAGTCTCTTCTTGTCCTTTTTGGTTGCCCATCCAAACCAGACAGCGGCGAGAACTGATGTCCATAGAGCTGTTTCTTCAGGCAGAGCGCCAGCGTTGCACTTGCATTAGCTGATTGGCAGCAGTGACTTTATTCTTAGTTGCATCCCATCTGATTCGGGCATAAAGCGCAGCCGTTAAGCATTCCACTCCTGGCGAGCTTCTGTGCCGCTGTTCTCTTTTTAGGCAGATTTTGTTTTAAATTCAACATTCTTGTATCATCTAGAGGTCAGAATATTCTATTGTACCCTGAGCATTTACTTCAGTGTTTAGACTTTTGCTGTAAGTGGCTCTGATAGTCATATCAGGCCCAGGAGGCCATGCTGTGGACACCCGGGTTCATCCAGAATAGGTCTGAGTGTCACGCCAGCTCCGAGGAGCAGGAAGTCACAGGATCGTATCTTACAGCCATCTCCCCTCTCGTCAAGTAACTAACAATTTCCAGCACTCTCTGCTTCCTAGTCAGCTGCAAAATTACAGATTACAGATTTGCTTACAGTCAAGAGAGGAAAAGTAAATTGCTAGAGGGGGGAAAGATTGGAGGGGAGAAGCAAAAGATGGGAGGGAGACAGTCATGGTAAGAAGGAGAGTTGAGAAACCAAAACTCTCAGGCCATCCCTAGTTGGAGCATCAACGGAAATAGAGCATAAATTGCTGAATGACAGCAAGCAGAGATGAAAAATGGCATGTGCTAATTTGGGTTTATGCACCCAAGATCTCCCAAGGGGGCTTTTTAATAATGCTGAGGCATTGTGACACTCAGGTGGCCCGTGCTCATCACCACCATAATGAAGAGAATATGCTAATGGCTGACTCATCGGCTGGAGGAAGAATTAAACAAAGTAAACAACACATGCCCTGCTCTCTATTAGTGAGAGATGGGTGGGATGGAGCCAGAGGGCTGCAACCTAAAAATCTCATTATGGGCCTCCTTATGCATTTGAATGTACAATTAATTAAAAAAAAAACAACGAACTTATGGATACAAATCTGGGCTGTAATTCAGTGGAATATGAGGTGAGCAGAGATATGACTGAGTGCAGGATCAGTTAACGAATTGAAAATGTTTCACTGTACAGTCAGGAGCACAGAGAGGTCATCACAACTCTGAGTGCTGAAGTAAAAGCGCACGCGCACACACACACACACACACGCGCGCGCGGTGGGAATCTGCTGTTAACCACATTCACAAGCTTTACAATTATCCCGCTGTGTTTTCCTACTTTATTTCTCCTAAAACACACACGTACAAAAATAAACGCAGCAAGTTTAGAAAGACTTCAACAGGACGCCCTTACAAATACTAACAACAATTTCTTTTCTTTCTTTTTTTTTTTTTTTGCTTGAGGAGAAATACGTGTGAACACGTATGATAGGAGTAAAGATAGAAGTGATACGAATCATATGCTAATATGGCTGAGAGGGTAAAAGTGAGATTTCGAGCATGTTTCATCGCTATAGCAACAGCCTTTGTACTTGTGGAGGGAAGTGGGTGGCAGGGGAAAAAAATAAAACAGAGTGCGAGTGAGAGGAGTGACAGGGAGAGAGAGAGACTTTGACTTGCTCCTCGCTCCTGGTGAGCTTCCACCAAACCAGCTCCTGCCAACTGAAGACCCTCAGGCTTTAAACAGTCAAGGTCACTGAAGAGGAAAAATGAACAGCTCCCAAACATCTTTTTTTTAAAATTTGCATACTCCATATTAGAGAGAGGTAGTTCTAGTTCACACAGACAGAGGGAGCCACCATTGTGCTCACAGCATGTATCATGGCTGTCCTCTAAAAGACACGAAACAAGTCGACAGACGGATCCTGGTGGCTCTGAAATATCCTTCAACTATCACACTTATCTTCTTTGCTGCTAATGTGGACGGCTCTGTCTTACAGGAAGTGTTGTTTTCCAGAATAAAAAAACAAGTGTAAAACAATGCCACCCAAAAGATATTTCTCCATATTTGTATGTAGAAACAGTAATTAAAAAAAAAAAATCAACTGCTCCAACAAACAAAGGTGTTTGGGAAGCTTGACGTATATATGTGTTAATAAGATGTCATTAGATCCAATTCCAAAATTAAAGTGATTCTTCACAAACCTGATTTCTCTCATTTTATCAAATTTCATCAAAATCCACCCACAGCTCCTGGAGTTACCCTGTTAACTGTCAGAAAAACCAGTCAGACACACCAGCACTGGTCATTGCATTTGTAGTAAACTTCAAAAATTGTTAAGACAGTTTTTTCCTGCATTCATCAGATCCAAACTCGTCCTGGTTCGTCATCGCTCCAACCTCACCAGTAAGTTTGGGGAAAATCAGCCTCATGGCTTTTGTGTCATCCTGCTGAGAGACAGACAGACAAACGGCAGTGATGGCATCAGCGCCGTGGGTGAGGTAATTAAGACTGCTTCATTAAAAATCAGCTTCTGAAATTGTGATTCAAGTCATGTTTACATGATCATGATTGTTGACAAGAGGATGACACCTGAGGACACGCCTGCTGAGGGGGGCAAATGTGTCTGTTGTCCCGGGCCTAGGGTGTGTGTGTGTGTGTGTGTGTGGGGGGGGGGGGGGGTGTTAACGCCCATTAGCTTGTATAAAAGCCTGACACAAGACTTTCTCTCAGAAACAGCTGAGTTTGAGAGCTCCGTCAGACAGGGTGAGACAGGGAGGAGAGAGATCCAGCTGCAGACAGGTGACAGAGAGTGTAGGATCCAATCTTATCATCATTGTATGAAGTATTTGCTGTTCGTTTTTGTTCAACACTGTTCGTTTCACTCAGGAAGTCAAGGCCAGTTCAACTTTCTCACAAAGTACTAACTCCCACATACACACACAAACACACACACACACACACACTTAGTCACTCACATGTACACACTCACATTTCAGTGCCTCAGACACGCCTATCGTTTATGACACTGTGATGCTCATGTTTATGCAAACCTACCTAATAAAAAAGGCAACAGGGAGGCAGGACTTCAGAGATCGAGGAGACAAGCTTTGAGAACCAGTCCTGACTCCCCTTGCCTCAAGTAAAAAATGGATATGGGTGTCTGGGTCTCACTCTGTTCATTGTGTCTGTTGAATGGTGAACAAACCTGGAAAGTTGGGTAGCGGACACTGTTTCTGTCTTAGGCTGGCCACCATAACGGAATCTGTTTCTGTCCAAGGTTGAACCCAACAGAGAGAGTGATGCAGGAGGGGCCCGCTGCCCCGCAACAGAGGGACAGAGTCAGGTTGCGGGTGAAAGGGACGAGAGCTAGAGTCACAGTGAGGCAGGAGGGGCCCGCTGCTCTGGATCAGAGACTGATCAGACACAGATTAAAGCGATCCTGCATTCTGGTCAAATAAAGTGACTTACACTGATAAAGGGAATATTGTATGTAGAGGAGAGGAGAGGAACAGGAACAGGAGAGGAGAGGACAGGTCTGGGGGAATGGCGGGGGGGGGGGGGGGGGGTCATCTAAGATATCACGTCCCGGGCCCCAGAAAAGCCTGCAGGACTCAGTGAAGCAGCACCTCAATACTGATGCTAGCAAGGACGCTAGCTACATACATACAGGAGTGTATGTGCTGTGGGAACAGCTGCATCACGCTGCTACATGTAGCTGCAGGTGCAACCAGCATGTATGCACAGAAGGATCAGCAGTCTCAACCACATTCAAGCCCGCAGCAGCGCTGTGATGTTGGGAATTACAATGACATCAATAGACACTGAAATGTAGAGAGGCAGACACTTAGTTTATATTAAATTACACTTCAGCTGTAGCCAGCATTCTCACGTACATATAGCTGACTTCAGTGTGTGTGTCAGTGTGCGTCAGTGTGCGTGTGTAGTGAGAGAGAGAGGGCGAGAGAGAGCGAGAAGCCTCAAAGGTAGCAGAGTGAATATTGAATTAGTTAAGGTTATTACATGCCTTTTTTCATAGAAACCTATAAGTTCACAGTCAGTCTCCATTATACAACCCTTCTGCGCGCAAACACACACACACACACACACACATACAGAGCCAAGTATCCTCACATGTCCTTTGAAAAGTCTTGAGAGACTGCTGCTGCTGCTGCTGCTGCTGCTGCTGCTTCTCTCGAGGCTGCAGCGGCTGGTGTAAACTGTCCAGTTATGGCTGCTAAAATCAGTGACAGCTGCTATTTTTAGGATATGTGAAATGCATTTCTGACACTCTGAATGACGATGAAATATATATGCACCAGTTCACACCCCTGCTCCCACCCCAACCCCCCACGTTTAGTCAATGAGAAAGACACATTCCATCATGCAAAGGCAGCAATACTGCAGAGCGGAGCTGAGATAGCAGGCTTATGAGATGATCCAGTTATAAAAGCAGCTTGTTACATAAGTCAGTGTGCTGCGGGTCAAGCTCAGGTAACTATTACAGGTTGCCGCTCCTTTGAAATTCTCACTTTAAACACATCCGATCCCAAAATGCAGTTTTTATGTTTCACCTCACAAAGTCTGTTGTATAATCTAAACAAAAGAGCCTTCGTGGTTTAAGAAGTAGGCAAGGCAAATCAGATACTGATTATAACTGAAAGTATACAATATCTCTGTCCGTGTGTGATTTCATGCTTCTGAGCTGGTCTGGGACTGATGGGCTAACATGAACGGCTGATCTCACCAAAGTGAATCTCATCTTTCTTCTTTTTTTTTTTTTTTTCCGGCCATTATGGTGTTCCCTCTCCAGGACAGGCTGTTGATGAGCCTTTCAACAGCTGTAGGCGTCGGTGCGGTCAAACCCAATAACTCTCTTGTGATTGTTCACCTTCTCCAACAGTTTACATTCATATTCATGCAGACTCATAATACTAAATGTGTGCAGACTTTATGTCCCAGTGTTGTGGCCTTCAAGGAGTCCCTGATCACGCCAGTGTGATCGAGTCATGCTGGTACAGTGACTGTGTGGTCATGTAGATGACGGTTTTTTGGCCAAAAAGAACTTATTATTCCCTCTAAGTGATACTGGGATGGGATTGAATAACGGCCACACGTGTTTTTGCAGGACGTTGCGTCATCACTTTAAAGTTGGCTTTATCATTTGGAAAGGAGAAAAGCTGATCACGTCATGATTTCGTGGGTTTCACGGGTTTTGGATATTTGTGTTGGCTTTTGTTGTATTTTTGCATGTGAATTCTAGAGTCATTTAAACTCTGCTTTTTATTCTGCAGTTTCGTTGAAGAACAACCTTCAGCACACCGAACATCTTTTGCAATTTATGTGTCCATTTCTCTCCTTCCACAAATAAAAATCCACAAGCAAGTTTTGCATATTCAGAGCATCCATGAGATGATTCTTTGGCTCGTTTCCAAATGGAAAAACTTAACATGCCAATGATAGTTAAATATGTCAACATTCTCTTGTGACAATTGCTTCTAAATTCAAAAATATCATTTCTAGTCGGTGGGCATTTTTTTCCCCTCCTGGTGTGTATACATTGCAGATGAAAGTGGTCTGACAGTACAGAACTGTGCACAGCAGCCGTCTCTGTCTGTTACACCACCGGTTTGCAGCTTTTAATCTTTATATTTCTGTAATGGCTGTCAACACGCCACAATCTTGCCCTCGCCACAGCGCGCACAGTTGTCTCCACCGCCACATGCATGGGTTAAAGCATGATAGTGCTCTGTAATACCTTGATATTAAGTCAGGTCAAAGAAGAGCGTGATGAGGATGATGATGTGCGCTTGTATGAGGCCTGCTGATGATGTGGACGTGAAATCTGCCACCAGGGGAAATCAAAGTGAGGGCAGAGAGCATGGAAGGAACCGAGGGAGGAGGAGTCATGGCCAACAAGCAGAAAATCCTCTCATTAATAAAATATGCTGATGAAATTGGAACATCTAGATTGGTCACACACACACGCACACAGACATAGACACACACACTTGGAGATTTCTTATCTATCTTCTACATGAACTCCTCCTTTGGAAAATTATGTGTAATGATTTTCCAGGATTAGAAATATTCAGTTGCGCACACACGTGCACGCACACACACACTTATATGAATCAACTAAGATCTTATCATTTCATTTTAGCTCTTGAACAGGTTCAAATGTACTTATTTTTCAAGTGTTCTTCTGAGTGAGTGTCTTTGTCAACCTATCGCCCCACTTTTTATTAATAGCCAGAAGGCAACAACCCCAAAATTGTTGTTACTTAAACATTTGATTTATTAGAATTGCTTATTCATTATTATTCCATAGTACTAGAGACAATGATTTGTACCACACAAACACACAAGCTTCCATCTTCAAAAAACAGTATAAAAATACCTTTTAAAATAGCACCTTTTTTCTCGACAGGTAAACATGCATTCATGATCAGAAACACAATTTCCCCCCAAAAGAATGGAAACATTATGTACAAAATATTTGCAGAATATTGTGCTTGATTCTTCATATTTCATACAAATGCGAAAAGTATATCTATAAAACAACAATATAGTTGCGCTTGCATAGTTGTTATTGTGCAGAGAAGTGGGAGGAGTTATTTTTGGGGGCATCCTCGGCTCTGGAAGAACACCTTTGATTTTCTGCACTGACAGCATTCAGGAGAGAGAACCTTCCAGGCTTAGACAGGGATGGAAATCTCCCAGTTTAATTAAAATGTTTTAACTATGCTGCAAATCTGCTTTTTATACAAAAAGTACAAAGCACAAGACTGTACATAAAAACTTTGAGGGGCTTCAAGTGAAAAACCCTCGGTAAGGGCTGACGCTCGCTGAATATTTTTTTCTGCTTGTTAGTCACATCCTTTTTTTTTATCTTGTAATGTTTTTGTTCTTTAAGAAAGTGCGTGCAGCTTTAAGGAACTTAAGTCAATTCTGGGTACTAAGTGGGAGAATACAGATGATTTCTCAGGAAAAATACTGAACAAAGTAAAGTTGATGAGCACTAAAATACAGTTCCAGTATCTCTGTGTTATTGAACTGGTCCATTTCTATGTTGAGGGACTGTGCGGTTACTGCTAAACCTAAATATCTAATGCTAATCTATACCCAACAAAGTACTTAAAGAACCTCCAACTCCACCCACTTGCTAGTTATTAAAACTGGCTGATACATACAAGTGAGTGAGAAATAACTAACACCTTATAACACAAGACGAATGACAGAGTTGTGAAATTCATGACCACTTCATGAACCAGTGACTCTCCAGCTGTAATGAAGGAGGCAAAGAAATGTAATACCAGACACAGCGACGAGGGTTTGTTTCTGCATGCTGTAATTCATTCAGGAACTCCTGACCAAGGTCATGCGATTCATTGATGAATTTTTTTTTTATACAGAAAATGCTATTTTTTTCAGGGGGGGGGGGGGTGCAGAGTAGCGCATCCCTCCACATCTTTGGTTAAATATCTAACCACCTCTCAAGGCAGTCGATCTGATATCGTCATGACAACTTTTTCAAGTCGATCATGAGCTTTGTAAAACCGCCACCTCCTGCTGAACATTACGTATTATTCTAAAGGTGTCTCTTGACTGTACCAGAAAAATATTATTTCCTGTGTGCAAACTGATGAAAAAAATGATTTTTAAACAAGACTGGAAACGCATGATGCTCCTACTTTAAAACATGTAATTTTTGCTTGACCTCTGCATAAAAGCAAAAGCACATTTGCCTCAATATTTTTACACCATTAAACATTTTGCTCTTGTTTTTGTTTTCATGGTTTGAAGAATCATAAAGCAATAATATGTTGGTAGCTCCGTAAATCTAGGAAGATGTGTGTGGTTGGGTTTAAAGAAATAATAAATAAACAAACACAACAAACTTTACCACTGATATGCGACAAAACAATGTTCTATAAAGTCTAACATTCCTGTGGCAGAGAGGGAGTCGGCTACCATCACCGCGCAGTCTTCAAGGAGTCAGCACCTGGAAAACACAAGAAGTGTTGGTTGTAGCAGTTGCAACACATACTGACAAATATCTGTGTGTGTGTGTGTGTGTGTTTACCTTCAGCCTTGCCAAGGCAGGCGTCCTCACACTCTTCCAGGTGGAGGAAGCGGTTGTCGTTTCCTTCACAGCCACTGTAGATGAAAGGCCTGCACGCATGCACCCGGCTGTTAAAGTACCAGCGCAGTGTGTATCGTCCACAGTTGCCCTCCTCCATTGGCAGCAGGCAGATTTCTGCTGGTGCTGCAGAACGAACACACACACGCACACACACGCACATGCACACACACGTGAAAAGTGTGCACACAGCTATCAGACTAATAATGAAAAAAAAGGGGAAGCAGTGCAACAAGGAGAAGGCAGGAGCTCAAGAGGACCAAAAACAAAACTTGTGAAATCAGAGGTCCATCAATCCAGCCTGTTTATTCCAACATTGTTGGATTGTCACGGCACATTTTCTCTCACATGGTAGTTTACTGGATGCATTTATACATCCAAGTTAACACAGCCAAGACAGCCGGAGCCATGCAGAGGGGGACAGAGGAGGCCCAGCTAGCAGAACAAACCCACTCCAGGACAGGATCATCATTACCTTCCCCTGTGACTCTCCTCTTGGACCTGACTGATCTGGACTTGACTGCTTTCACAGGTGTAACTTTGGCTGCTTTCTGACCTCCAACTGTTGCTGCTTTCTGAACCGCAGCACTGGCTGACTTTTTGGGTTCAACTTTGAGTGTTTTTTCTGATTCAGCTTTGACAGTTTCACCTGTCAACACACACACACACACACAGACACACACACACACACACACACACACACACCAAACATCGCATAGACATTCAGTGGTGTGAGACACAAAGACAAAGAGATGGTGATAACAGGCAAAGATCAACACTCCGAGTGATTAACAGGCTGTGTGAGAAACACACTACAGGGACAATGTCCAGAAATGAGCACAAAGTGAAATGATGATGATGTTAAATGTGACACTCTTCTGTAGCACAAAGGCAATAATGTCCAAATAGAATGAATAAAATGTTTAGTGGCGGGTTCATTGTCTTTATTTTTTTTGTCTTCAATTCACTTTCATGTATCACTTTTGCTCGGAGGGGAAAATATTTTAACGCTTCTGTCGTCTATCATCACTGTAATGATTTGAAATGTTTCTGCAAACTCTGCTAATTCAGATTGTGTTAGAATATGAAGCGTTAAATGAAAAGACCTGCTTTTATCAGCAACCCGAGTTTTGCCGACTACAGTCGGTGGGAAAAAAAATTCTGTTCAGTTCATTTTTTGAGGCTTGTTTCAATTGACTGTTGACATTTAACCTCCAACATGCTAATTAGCCTGTTGGTTACATAATGACAGGAAATTATAGTAAAGTTGGTGTTCATTCATTTAGACTTCGTAATGAAACAGACAGCAAAGTAAGAAAAACAAAATTTTCATGTGTGAAATTGAAACAAAGGCTGGAGAAGTGAGAGGAGGAGAGCTGTTTTATTAGGCGTTCTCTCTTAAAAGTGACAAATTAGCTCAAGTTTTTGCACCGGGGGTAAGAGACAGAGAGAGAGGCTGCCACTGCTCTCCCAAGTGGGGGAAGGTACGACTTCCCTTCTTGCACTGGCATGATCTTCTGAAAGCGCTAAAGTTTCAGCACGACCGTAATCACGGTGCTCCGTATTCCTCGTGCTCACAATGACTATTACATGATCACATAGGTCGAGCTACAATCATATCTGTATTGTGTGTGACATCGCTGTTTCCATTCAAAGTATCAAAACAGATAAATAGACCGCAACAAAATACGCGTCTGAAATAATGCTATGCTTTCAGTGAGGGTACTCGTATCCACTCCGTTTTTCTTAGGAAATGCTTATTTCTGCGACAAACAAAAGGTGTGTGCATATTTTTGTGTGCTTCTGCATCTAGTCCCAGATTAACTAGGAGGTGCTGAGAGTGTGACAGCATGTGACAGCGTGTGACAGCGTGTGACAGCGTGAGCATTAAAGCTGGACTCATGAAACACAGTACCATCACTCTGGTTGGCAGAGGGAGCAAAGTATAGCAGCTCATCCAGTGGGTCGTCGTAGGCCTCGATGGAGTAGATGTGTTCGTAGTCTGGGTCGTTGGTGTTCATCACCACACGCAGCTCACGGCCTGGGAGGAGAGTAACCCCACCACATTGTTCAGAGATTAAATTTATAAATTAAACTGTAGAATATTTTGAATAGCCACATGTGTAGTTGTCTTGATACGATCAGATATTGAAGACAGATAAAAGACAAATGGAGTCCTCTGTTTTCTTCACAAGAAAACCACCCATTATTCAGAGGTCTCCAGGTGTAGCACCAGCAAGTTAAACCTGTTTACTGGACACACACACACACACACAGACAAACACGCAGGCGTGACAGAAAAGCAGAGCTATTGGGGGACACACTCACCCTCCTCACCCTTCAGGACCAGTTGTTGCTCTGGTGCAGGCCGAGCCCTTGCCGAGGGCCGGGTCTGAGGGACTGGGCCTGTACCTGAGAGAGCCAGATAGGACAAGGAGGAGGAAACAGGGACACCGAGAGAACAGAGACAGGATCACAGGAGAGGGAGAGAGAGAGAGAGAGAGAGAGAGAGAGAGAGGCCAGGTGAGAGTTCCACAGGAAGAAGAAATGGAGCCAGAAAGGGTAAAATGATGGGAAAAAAAGGGACAGAAAAGTGCTAGTAAAACATTTAGACACATGAACCAACAAACCCAATCACCACAAACATCACTCCACCACTCCAACATACACAGCAACTCAAAGGATTTACCAAAATTTTGCAAGACTGGTCAGCACTTCAATGTCAAAACGTCCCTGAAACATTGATCCAATTGAAATGTGTTAAACTTCACTTATTACAAGTTGACCCATCCTGCAGAAAAATGGCTGTAATCCTTTCACGACTCAAGTCCCTGCTAGAGGGACTTGTGTCGCTCAAGTCCTCTGACTGCAGTCAAATGGGAGCAGATTTTGACTTAAACCAGTACCAATGCATACATGACTAACCAGATTATCACCACGGGTGTGATAAGTAATCTATGAATTGTGAGTAAAATGTTTGTTTTGGCCTATCCAACTGGTTGAGAAAGATGGCTGCCCATGTGGGAATCTGGCTCTACTTTTTAGTCTTTCATAACCAAGTGCCTACTCATGTTGCGTCTCTTTAAATCAAATTAAACTTTAAGTTTGTTGTGACATAAAGGAAATAAATTGTCTTGTTCTCAGGAGTGCAGCATGTTTACTAAAAGCCGTCACTGAACTGATGCTGCTTCACAAGACTGATGAAGCCTGGTGAAGCAGCATAGACAACATATTCCATGATGGACCTATTGGAGGGTTTGCTTTCTCTCTTTACCTTCGATTTACTTGACATATTCAACTGCATACACATTTACGTTTATGTAATGACTGAATTAAGGATGTCTCGTAATGCTTCACTTGTTAGAGGTTTTGTTGGTCAGAGTAGATAAAACACTGATGTGGTCTGAACAATCCTGCAATGCAGAACCAATCCAGAGCCTTTAGGGTGGCACTTGGGTGACGTGCAGGAGTCGTGCGCCGGTAAACACTGTCCTGCCAGCAACACAGCCATTGTGAGATGAGTCACTGAAGGAAACTCCATCATGCTTGCAGCAAAACTTGTCACTAACTGTACTTTTAAAAAAACGTTCATGTTACAAAGCGATTGCTATGTCTCCAGTTTAGTCCCAGATGGATGGTAGCTGCTAACAAACCTTACTGGAAGTTCCTCTCAGTCCCAGCAGTGTAGCTGGGACTGAGAGGAACTTCCAGTAAGGTTTGTTAGCATCCAATCATCTCCCTAGGGTTCAGAAATCGTCAGATTTCAGTAAGCAGTAATCTCCAGTGTCTGGTATCACAAGCCTTGTCCAGTACTTGTATTTGTATTATAAGGTTATGTATTTAAACACATGAATACTTTGCGGAGCTGAGACTTCAGAGGAACATAAAACCATTTTTTTGAAACAGTGCCGATAAACAGGCTCAGGCTATATTTTGTTTTTTGTGCGTGAAGGATTTCTTTCATTCAAGCTGCACATTAATATTGATGGAGGGCAAATGCACTTCAGCTTTGCAGTGCTATATGAGACTGCTCGCTCTTAATAGTCTGCAAGAGCATATGCAGTATAGTATACGGCTGTGACTCATGCTAATTCACAGCCCTTCTGTTCACCCTCCTCTCCTCTGCTGCAGTCGAACGGATCACTCACCTCCACATGCTGAGGACCAGACAGATGGACAGGAAGAGAACAAAAAAAGAGAACAGAAAAATAAAGGTCAGTTTTCAGAGTCATGTCACTGCTGTACTTCTCTGCAACTTTATTTTTCTTCGCACCCTACTTTCATCAAGTTTCACTGTGGCAGTGACTCATTTGCTGTGATTGCCGTCAGAAGTTCAACTTTGGGACACCACAGTTATGAATTAGCAATGCAAGCTGCATGAAAGACTCACCACAGTGCTGACTCATCTCGGAGCGAACGTAATCTCTGATCTCGTCCTCCTGAATTCCAAATAAGGAGGGCAAGGGAGGAAAAACACTCTTACAAACAAGACCCCGCTATCAACTCTGTGTATGTTTTTATGCTGTTTCTGTTGTGGTGTCTTCAGATTGAGCCTTCCAGCGAGTTTCAAGCACTGACCGTCATGCCTGGCTCTCCTCTGTCTCCTTTGGCTCCATCTGGGCCCATCTCCCCCTGCAAACATGGACAGATATTAGGACACGCGACCCACAGAGAAGCTTGCAGCAAAGTAATCTATTAGACTGAGAAGTAAATGCAAAGTGAAGGTTAAATGAGTATCATCAAGAATTCAAATAAAGCTAAAATAATATATCTTGTCATTTTGAATGAAGCAGTTTCTCATCCATATGAAGCTGGGGCGAAGGCTGTCACAGCGGGGCTCTCACTGCTTTGGAACATTTTGTCCTTTTGACACACTGTGAAATGGATCCGATAAGTACTTCAAGGCTTTGTGAAAGGAGGATTTCACGAGGGGTCTCAGAACTGTTCTGACCTCTGCAAGCAGTTTCTTATGAAAAATAATTTCCAGTAAGATGGAGACGAGACACGAACCTGCTCCCCTCGCTCCCCTGGGATGCCCGGGATCCCGCGTGGACCGACCATGGCGGGACCAATTGGTCCTCTCTCTCCCTGATACACAGGCACACACAAAAATCACAAAATATAACATACTGTATCAACAGCAGACAGATGCACTTACATTACTGGTAAAAATACGGAAGGTTACAGGTTATGATAAACTTAGTTAAGCCGCTGCAACAGTCTCTGGTTGCCTCCTTCCACAGATACATCAAAAGACGAAAAAATCGTGTAACTACAATGGAGAAGGTAGATAAGAATACAACTTGAAATCAGTAGTACTGCTTCGTGTGAGATATTGTCTGGTTTACCACACAAACAAATCCGCGGTTTTGTTTTCCAATCGGCATTCTCTGCCCCCTCCGCTTTTCACACTGCTCTTTTATTAAAAACTCCAAGCCTGCAAACTCGTAGCAACCTACCTGCTAAAAATGGCAGGTTTTGACGAAGTTAGATGAGTAGTTGTAAAGATAAATAAAGAATATACAAAATTTCAGTTTACAAGCACATCATTGAATATAACCCACATCTTCTTTATTCAGTCACATGTTCAGTAATCAACACACACTTTGATTTGATTTGCTAAAAATGAACTGAAAACCCTTTTAGTTCAGCCTTACTGGCCTGAGGCTAAATATAAGTAGCTGGCTCTTTCTGGATTCTGGTGTCACAAAGAAATGACATTGTGGCGAGAAAAAAACAAAACGTCTTTGTGAGCTCAGGAAATGTATTTGCAGTCTTTGAATTAATCAAAAATCTAGCTTTTGGGTAAAATATCACTTTAAACATTTTTCCCAAATGGAAGACAGTTGCCCCTGGTTTGCAAGGGCACCATCACTGCTTCCTGGACTTAGCGCCGCCCATGATGATACTAACAAGCCAGGGAATTATTTCTACTGTAGCAGAATTGGTTGACCCAGATGTTTCTTTGGTGCTGGCACAGTGCCATGGAGGAACATCTGGCCAAGTGAGACGCAAGTCAGAGGTACTTGCAGGATGTAGCACACTTGTCCTCATACCATCACTCAACCGCCTCTCACCAGCCCTCAGAAGCACAATACAGACTCATTGAAATCCAACAAAACATGTGAAGTGGTGTTCTAGATTAAAGACATGTGAAAGATCCAAAAATCGCTAGCACCAGAAGTAAAATTTCAAATATTACTTAGAGCCCTCTCTTGCTGAATGTCACTGATCTGCAAATCAATCAAATCAAAATCCTCAGGTATGGCTTCCTATGCATTTGGAGTCCTTTATGTTTTTCCTTGGTAGATTTGAAATGTTCTCCCTTATTCACGCCGTGTTGTTTTTCCCATCCTATCAGCAGATCTAACCTTTCAGGTTGCACCAAATGAAAGTATTATTTTCCACAAAGGATACAACCAAGTAGATTTTAAAAATAGAAACATCCATCAGAGAGCGCCGATATAGCTCTGCTCTCCTGTCACTGGGTCTGTGTATTTGCTTGATGATGGAGCACACAAGCCAGTCAGAGTCCGAGCCCATCAAACTGTCAATCATCATGAAGAAATACACAGCCATCAAACAAACAGAGCGACAGTTATTTTTATATCGCTCTTACATCATTCGTTTTTATGTCAGAGCTGTCAAAACTTGCTGCTATTTTCTGCAGTGATGTTGGCGACACTTTGTCTACACTCACTTCCATTACTGTATTTCTCTCCTCTCTTCTGGGTTATTTTGTATTCCACTTCTTATTTCTATTTTATTTTTTGAACTATTTTCATAGCTATGATATGTGATGGCTGTGTAGAATTAGCTGTCAAACAGCTGAAGTATGAATCATCACCTTCTGTCCCTGAAGCCCCTCAGGGCCTTTCCCACCAGCTGGTCCCTGGGGACCTGTCAGTCCAGGGGCCCCATCCACTCCTCTTGGACCTGGAGGGCCAGGTACCCCAGGTGGACCCTACGTGAAACACAAATGTGATTAATCATTTAATAGTTTCTCGTAGTTGGATTTACAAGCCGAATGTGAGGATGCGGAACAGCTGAGTGTGAGGTCTGTGTGGAAAGAAAACTCACCCTTTCACCTTTCTCTCCCTGGGCTCCTTTGGGTCCTGCAACCCCATCAAAACCACGATCTCCCTACGTAAACATACAAAGCAGTTGCATATCACATTTCCAAAGACTCGCTGTATAAATACAGCTTGCGTAATCAGACTGCAACACCCACCTTGGGGCCGACCAGTCCCTCTTTTCCTGAGCTCCCAGGTGCTCCAGGAGGTCCAACATCCCCCTGAAAAACACACAGGTGTTTCTGGTGTGACCCACACAAACACAGAACCATCCACATGATGCCTGCATTGGATATCAGTCATACCTGTTCCCCCTTTCTTCCCGGTAGACCCGATCGTCCATGAATCCCAGCATCCCCCTGATCACAAGCAAATACATTAATGGCATGACTCATGTCTGACTCATGATCTATTAACAACATCATCTGTCCACCTCTGAGAAAAATACTGATCCCTTTGATTCAAATATATCACACAAAATATGCTCGCATATGTTGAACACTTCAAAAACTATATCAAAAATAGGTTGTCGAGGTCGTAAATTCAGAATACAATCAAGATCATTTCCAGAGGCTGAGACATTCTTATTCCAACTATTTCACATGGCCTCAGAGAATTTCATGAAAATGTTTGACAATTCCAAAAAAATGTATATAAAGTGAAAAGCTATTACCAAGAAAAGTTAATTTATTCTTTGTAATATCTTTGTGTCCAAGTTGATCAGAATCTGTGCATTGTTTTTTAGGATGTCCTGCTACCAAAAAACAAACAGACACACGCTGGTGATCACATGACTTCTTATCCAACTTGCTTATTTGGGTGTTAGTAGAAAAAATGTGGAGCCGTTCCAGAGATGTCAGTCATGTCAGACATCCTTCTCTTTATCAAACTGTATAAGAGCTTCTCCTTCCTCCTCGTTTCTGTCTCTTACTCTCTCACCTTCTCTCCTTTGGGTCCATCGCTTCCACAAGCCCCCTTGGGTCCTCGGTCACCCTGGAAACACACAAGTTCATCACTATGAGAGACACATGAAGAGGCTTGTAACTAAAAAAGAGAAAAATGCACCTAACCGGCCAGGCAGAGAGCACGTACACAGACGGTGCCCAAGATGATGCACTAAAATGCACTCAATGACCATGAACCACGTTCAGCAGCACGTTCCACGTAGCAGGTGGAAGTGACGCAAAACTGGAAACTATAATTTAGCTGCTGAAGGAATAAAAAATAATAATTCATGAATAAGCAACTCAAGTTATGACTGTTGTATTTGGAATGTTAGTTTTAGTTTTGATCTCCGATGAGGACTTTTGAGTAAGTATCACTTGAGCAGACCTGTAAAGTTTATTCTCCTATATTGCCTATTGTAGAACCCTGTCTTTTTTTTCTTTCTTTTTTTTTGAGGTCACAGTGACCTTGACCTTTAACAATTAAATCTTCCCAGTTGATCTTTCCCACTGGACATGCATGCCAAAATTGAAGAGATCCCCCCTGAGATATTGAGTAAATGACAATGGGACTGATCAGAAACCCAATTACAGTTTGCCTCAGTGCAATCTGCTTCATTACAGAAAAGAAACACTAAACTCATATCTTGATCCTTACAAGCAACAAACAAAGCTACACACAATTGTTGTTTCTTTATCAAAGTGTCCAACAAACGCTGCTTCTGCATATCCCTCCTCTTGTTAAATTTTTTTAATTTAAACGTCCCTTCTCCAGATCATGATTTGGGACAGGTCTTCTCTGAATAAGAGCAGTAAATTCATTTTAAAACTTGAATGTCTCATCCAACTGAATGACTTCAGATTTCTGACCTTCTCAGAAATGCAGCACAGTGTTAGTTCAGGCAGGCCACAAAGTAAAGTTCAGCTCACAACCCTTCAATAGTGGCTGATGAGCTAAAGGCAGCCCCCTTCAGCTGATGGCCCAGTTACTCTCTACCCAGCATTCAACTGATAAATGTCATCCAAGGCTCCTTCTTTAAACTGCTTCAGTTTGTCTCTACTACACTTATTTACTTCTTCCAAACGACACCTTCCAACCCACCTCCATCCCAAATCCTCCTTCACATGCTGCGTCTCACTGAAATGCTGTCATTTCTGTTGTCATCATTTCTGACTCTCTTCTGTAACCTGCAGCGTTCCCTGCCTACGGTTCTCCATGTAACACACATGGAAGAGCAGGGAGGTCCCAGAGCAAGACATAACTCCAGATAAACTTACTGCACATGGCACATAATTGATACTACACCCAAAAAAATGTATTCCAGCTCATTACAAATAGGTGTTTTGAGCTTGCAAAGATTTTATCTTCACTGCTGCATCACTTTTTTGTGACTCAAGAATGCAGAAAGGGGCAACTACGTATATTTAGCTTCAAGCTAATGGCGCCTCATTGCCATCAACAACAAACACTTGCAACAATGTCCAAAAGTTTCAGCTAAAAACTCTTAAGTGCTTCATCCAGTATCATCCACATATTCTCTATAATCCATAAACACTTATATTTGAGTTAAAAACAAATCAACTATGAGCTTTCTGGTTCAGTGCTCACGACCAGCATGACAGTGCCAAGCCAGAAGCTCAAAGCTCCGAACTAAGTGTTGGTGGACAATTGAGCTGGATCAAGAAGATGTGGATTACACTGTTCAACGCGCTCGAGAGTTTGCAAACTGACTATTTGGACAGTTTGACTGTTGTTTGTAGTTGATGACCATTAGCTCTGAGCTAAATACACACATCTGTCTCTTTCTGCACTCTGGAGTTGCAATGATGACATGATGCAGTGGTGAAAAAATGTCTTTGTGAGCTCAAGACATCAATTTGAGTACCTGAAAAGAAAAACAAACTTTTTGGCACAAGGTCAGGTTTTCTTGTCTGACTTTGGTCATGACTGAAATATCTGCTACTGGTTCTCAAGGTTTTTGTTCCTAGTTTCTGTCTTATCAGTTCAGGTTTTGTATAAAAAATATTCCATCCATCCATCCATTTTTTTTCCGCTGGAGCCTATCCCAGCAGTCTTCAGGCAAGAGATAGGGTTCACCCTGGACAGGTTGCCAGTCCATCACAGGACCAACACATAGAGACAGACAACCATTCACACTCACAGCCACACCTACAGTCAATTTAGAGTATCAATCAGCCTCGTCCCCTCTTGATGTCTTTGGACTGTGGGAGGAAGCTGGAGTACCAGAGAGAACCCACACAGGAACAGGAGAACATGGAGACTCCACACAGGAAGATCCCGTGCTGGAGGCGGGACTCAACCTTCTTGCTGTGAGGCAACAGTGCTGACCACTGCACCACCGTATCGGCCAAGGAGATACTCACATCAATGAAACTACCATATAGATACTAGATACTATTACTCCTAGTACTACTACTACTGCTACCCACGACCTGCATCCACTTCTCTACCCTGCCAACCGCAACTTTGAGTAATGGGATTCTTATGAAAATGTGACAAAATGGCAATTTCTGATTAGGCTAAGCAAAGTAACATGAAGAGATGATAATGCATGCAGAGAGTGAATTTTGTAACAATTATCCATTTCATAAATCACTGATTTTGGTCTAAGTCTGGGTTGCTGGGGGACTGAAACACACAAGGCTCAATTCTGAATAAACATTCATTGCTTTGCAAGTTTACAGTCTGGTTTTGTAGTTTCTATCACTTTGGTTTTCATGGTGATTGTTGCAATTTTCCCCTTTGGACAGAATAATCAGGTGAGGAAGTTCCACCTGCTGGTATCTTATCAATTTTCATCAAGATCTCTGTTACTGTTGAACACATTACATTTCCCTTAGTTAAAGTTTAAACTTTGCCTCTGGCCAAACTTTCTCCAGAAGATTAATATATGAAAGAAGGAGAAAACTTGTCTGTCATGGATAATGTTTGGCTGAAAGCAGATATTTAGTTTTATGAAATTTGTTTTCTTAATCTGCAATCGCGTTAATTTCATGCATTATAGAGTTGTCACCATGATCGCCTAAATGACGCTACGAGGTGGAAACCACACAAAATGAACAAATGGTGTATCAACCACACACACACACACACACACACACACACACACACACACACACACACACACACACACACACACACAATACCTTGATTCCTCTCAGTCCCATAACACCAGTCTCTCCAAGCTCCCCCTTACGCCCTGGCATCCCATCTTTTCCTTGCAAACCCTGGACAAAAACAGAAAACAGAAACCGTCCCTCATTCTGTCTGGTGAAAACAGTGAGCTACACAGACAATGAAGAATCTGTACTGGACAAAAGAAAACACAGACCGATTCACCAGGTACGCCAGGCTGGCCTGCCTCTCCCTGCAAAGACCAGACATAATGAGGGTAATAAGAGCAATACAATTATGACCTGGACTCATTTACTTATAATGCTAATTTCATCATAATGATCTTCTATGCATTCATGTGATGTACCTTCTGCCCACCAGGCCCACGGGCACCAGGGAAGCCAGTGGAGCCTCTCTCCCCCGGTTCTCCCCTCAGACCCTGATGTCCAATACACACAAAGACAGAGCCAATCAGTGTTGGTGCAAGTGTGTGATCTTGTGTTAATTATTTGCATATTTCTTGATTCAAGATAAAAAAATCTAATTTTTTCAGGAATAATCTTACTATTTCAGGAAAACAGAACACTTTTTGAGGTAAGGAGTCATCGACTGCCTTATTTTTATTGTGATTAAATAAATGATATCAGTATCAGAAGAAAATAAGCACAGTTATCTCAAGACAATGCAGCAATTACCTCACGGTCTTGAGATAACCACATTAAAAAACAAATAAAAGGCATGTTTGTCCGTGGCTTCCCTGTGAAACAATAAGTCATTTTGAGAGCAAATTTAAAACTACAAAACTTTCAGTTTTGCTTTGGATGGTTGATCTGAAAAGTTTTCATTACTTCAAACTAATAACAAAGCCGCTGTCCTAAAACCATAAATGAACAAATGTACCTGCTCCCCTGGTGGACCATCTTGACCCTTCAGCCCTTTTTCTCCTTGAACGCCTTTGGGTCCTCGGTCACCCTGAAATAGAACAATAGTGAACTCTAGAGAAAGTAAACTAAAAGGTCATGTATTTGTAGAAAAAATGTGAATATTTCACTATCATCAACAGCTTGACACACTCAAGAGATTCACTGACTGTTTCTCCTTTGTTGCCCTTTTCTCCAGGAGGTCCTCCCACCAGAACCGTGTCCCCCTGTGAGTGACAGAACAGTCGTAATCACCTGGTTAAACCCCAAAGCCAAAACATCAAGGCATCACAGTGTAGGAGGAAGCTCTGCCACTAAGAGCCAGAGACATTTAAGTCCTGAGTAGCCATAAACGCTCTCTAAATCTTTCAAAACCGCCTCTACTGTCACAATGAGTCTCATTCTGCTGTTGCTCTGTTGTGTCTGCTTGTGTCACAGTTGTCCTAACAAATATATTGAAGCACACAGGAGAGAAGGAGAGAGTAGTAGTGCGGCTAGCAGTAGTGGAGTTTATTAAATATTAAACACCTTCTCTCCTTTGTCGCCTTGCGGGCCGCTTTCTCCCTGGAAAAGAACAAATATCAGAGTGACATTTCATTCAAGTGTCTGGTTCTCTTGGATGAACAGAATGTGGGGGAAAAGTCCGTCTATAGTCACCTTCTCCCCCCGAACACCACGACCCCCAGGGGAACCCTGATGGAGACACACACACAGAGAAATATATACACACCGTGCTTCATTATCATACCCCACAATGGATGAAAAACAAATGAATAACAAAAATATACTTTATAACCCTCAATAAAACTGATATCATCGCTGACTTGGAACAAGACCTTTAGGAAAATTAGTCCCAGAAAGACATATTTTCTCTTCTTTAATGACAACAAAGAAATACATATTCATACAAATAAAAGTACGTACAAAATTATTATTTTTTATTCATAGACAATCAAGAAAATCATGAAAGCTTTATTGCAGAGAAAGTGATGATTGGAAAGGTTTAAAACACCTACAGTTGGTCCTCTCTCCCCGTCCAAGCCAACGCGTCCGTCCTCACCCTAAAACGTGACAGATAAAAGAAGACAAGCCATTTGCATTCGAAGCTGTGGCTGCAAAGTTTCACTGACGCATTCATGTGTGAGATGTGGATTCAGACAACTGGTATGATTAAAATACCAGTACGATACAGAAACTTCATCTCTGTGACACATATCCCACTTTTTTCAGCTACTCCCTATCACCTATTTCCTCCACCCTAACCACATCCATCAACTTCCTCTTCGGCCTCTGACACCACCAACTTCACCTGTCTCCTTTTTTTCTGTCAGTGCCACTCTACTCCTCTGTCGCAAATCGCTCCTGACACTCTTCTCCGTCCACTCTGCCCGCCTGCATTCCACATGACGTCAGTACATTTGATTTTTGACAACAAAGTGCGGATGTTACTCCTGTTTTCTCTTTTATTGTCTTTGCTGAAATAAAAAGGTGTGCCCTTGTCCCCTTCTCTTTCTCCTCTTCATTTCCTCAGAAGTTCAGGAAAAGTGGAAGAGATGTGTGAGATTTGGTGCTACCAAAGGTTCATAAAGCATGAATGTGGAATAAGTTGGGGATTTCAAGAAGACGACTTTGCTGTAAAATGTTGCTGAAAAACCAGACGACCAGCAGTGGACAAACAGTTATAAATCTCCCAACCGCAGCCAGACACATCATAGAGTCACTGTGGGAGCACAAAAAAACACCTGCAGATTCAAACATAAAAGGTTGTTTGTCTTAATCACCAAACCACAACACTTTTTATATGAAAAACAGAGAGAGTCATATCATCTTACTGATAAAGCATTATAAACCGTAACCCCTCTGTAATTTCCTGTTTTCTCTCAGTCATTACTGGATTTAATTGCTCTATTTCATCTTGAAACAAATGGTGGATGAATGTTTCTGTGTTGTTGTTGCTTTATACTGAATCATTGACTATTGGCTAATGTATCTAGATGCACAGTAGCATTGAACATGTGTTGACATGCGTGTGAAACCCACCCAGAGAATTAAAGTACAGGGTACATGCTAATAGGTGTAGCACAGGTCTTACTCTAGCTCCTGGTTCTCCTCTCTCTCCTCTAGGACCCGGGAGACCGACTCCAACCTCCCCCTGAACAAAAAAAATGACATGCATATAATTACAAAGTTCATTAGCTTGTCAGCGGATGGACAAATGCTTGACTGAATAATCACCTTGTCTCCTCTGAGCCCGTTTGTACCAGGAGTGCCCTGGAAAACAAGATGTTGATCAAGGTCTTGCTAGTATACACTGGCCGTCTCCCTCTTTCTAGCTACACATCACAAATATATCCAGTTTTAATATGATGGCTGAACTAAGATATTAATCAATTAATTAATGAATAAATCAAAATAGGACCAAAACTCACAGCCTCCCCAGGAGGTCCAGGAGCACCAGGGGCTCCGACATTCCCTGCCCGGCCTGGAAAGCCTTGGAGACCCTGAAAGAACAGCCCATTAATTAAATAAGAAATTAAGACTATAAGTCCCGACAGTGAAAGGCTCCACTGACCCTGTCTCCTGGTGGCCCAGGAGGTCCTTGTTGTCCAAGTTCTCCTCTCAGACCAGGCGGTCCCGTGTCACCTGATTTCCCCTGTGGCCCAGGAGGGCCAGCTGGACCCGGAAGACCTGGGTCTCCCTTAAATAGTCACAGTTTGATTTTATCCATGTCATGTCTGATGCACCACACTGAGTATTACAGGGTCATCGATCTGCCACATGTGTTTACTCACCTTTAAACCCTGAGGCCCAACCCGACCAGGAGGACCTGCCAGTCCTATGCCCTTCTCTCCCTGCAGCACAGAGTTCCATCCAACTCTCAGACATACTGGACTGGAATTTATGTCAAAGACAAACTAATAACACACATGAGTAACCAACTCACCTTATCTCCTTTAGGCCCTGGAGGTCCTTGTGCTCCCTGAGTGAGAAACACATGACATCATTTTTCAAAAACCCAAAACAATATTATCTTTTTGAGAAGAAAACAGGAATCTAGTGAAGTGTGTTGCTTCAGTATCAGTGTGTGCTGCCAACATGCGGACTGCTATTATAATAACCATATTTCAATAACCTGAAGGATGATGAATAATCAACACCTGGATTATGAGAGGTGGTTTGGATTAATTAGGCTTTTAGATGGAAGATCTGAAAGGCAACTTCTTGGTTGACTACAGTCAGATTACATCATTGGAATGAGTAAATAAGATTAACCAGCTTCACATGGTTTAACATCATCCTGTATCCTGTTTAATCCTAGATGACTAGGAAAACAGACAAGTTCGCTTCAAAACAGTATGCATAAAATATCAAAAATTGTAATATAATATGTGGCAAATTTAAGGGGACCAATTATAATTATAACTTCAAGCTCTATACTTTTTAAGGCCCCACAAGAGAAGCCCAACTTTGCAAAAACTTGCCGTGCCACATCAACTATAAGATCCTCACTAGTTCCGATCTTTAATTACATGGTAGTAATTGTAATGTAACATTGAACCAATACTGTATAGCATGAGGAAACATAAACCGTACACCTACGTAGACTAAGAGGACTAATGATACTCACATCTTCTCCGGGCTCTCCTGCTTCTCCAGCCACACCCTAATATGATGACATACAAAGATGGCTGCCAAGTGAACATGGTGTATCATTGACATCCGGCCTACATGTTTCTCTGCAGCCTGATACTCACTCTTTCTCCTTTGCTGCCGGCGACACCTTTGTCTCCCCTGACACCCTGTGTGACAGCAGTTATCAGGAGTGGGTTACGTTAAAGAAAGAAGAACATTTTCACAATGTCTACTGTCTTTGCAGGGTTTGATGGTACTCACCTTTTCTCCAGAAAGGCCTCTTTCCCCCGCAACTCCTGGCAACGTGTGACCCGGAAGACCCTGGATGAATCCACAAAGTTCTGTCAACTCTGCTGTAACAGTTTCATTTTAGCTTGTCTGTTCCTCTTCATGCAATTCAATAATCGGCCTTTCATTTCCAGATTGAGCTAAATACGAGTTATCTTTCAATCAATTACTTTCTATTCTACACCAAGGCGACGGAAGCTTTGAAACTAAAGTGTGAACTAATTTCATGTCACTGACGATTACAGTGACTCACCTTCTCTCCTTTGATTCCAGGAGGTCCAGCCACAGCCTGGAAGAGAGGAGAAGTGTGCAGGAAATTAATAACTATCTTTGAGCCATAGTAATGGGCTGTCTTTTACAAAAATGACAAACGCCTTGGTATTCATCTGGGGAATGTATCAGAGAATCTACTTTTCTGCTCTCAAGGATTAATGGGATTATTGTCTTCAAAAAGAACATCAGAAGAATGAACAAATTGAGCTGCTTAACCATTTCTCTTCTGAATGAATGCCATCTAAAATCATACCTTTTCTTCTACTTCTTTTTTCTTCTCCCCACTCACAGCAGGTAAATCACAACCACTTGTACAATCACACAAATATAACTTCAATTATATGCCTTTCCGGTGTTATATTTTTTGTAAGCATGTAAGAGTCACTTCAAGGACCAATCTGGATGAAGCTCCATATCCTGACTCAGGGACAATAATTTGTATGTATTTTGAGATCCAGCTACAACTTCCAATGAAGTTTTGTGGGTCAAAAAGTAATAAATCATGCAAAATAAATGCTGCTCCTGCATTTCCATCCATCCGTCCATCAATTTTCTATACCACTTATCCGTTAAGGGTCATGGGTGGGGCAAGTGCCTATCCCAGCTGACACTGGGTGAGAGGCAGGGTTCACCCTGGACGCGTCACTAGTCCATCGCAGGGTCATCAGGAGCAATTAGGGGTTCAGTATCTTGCTAAAAGATACTTCAACGTGGTCACCAGGGGAAGTGAGGATCGCGCGTGTTGTCCAAGGTACCGTTCCTGAGTCGTTCAGGAAACCAGTCACGAGCCAACGCTACAGCATTACAGACACCAGGGCAGCAGGGCCTAAAAAGTGCTGGCCTTTTTCTCAATGCACCTCTTGTGCCAGCAGAGGAAAATTACATCACTGGCAGCAAACAGCCCCTGGCAAAGCTGAGTACAAATACATCCAGGGCATGATGAGTTCATTGTTTTAATGTTTGGATACGTTTCAAGTAGGAAGAACATGATCCATTATTAAGGGTTAGTACTGTTACTGTTACCTAAAAAAGGGTTTAAATAGAGCGTTGTAGGATTGAGTCTTAAAAACTGCAAAATAAGTGGTTGAATGTCTGCTTCCCTTGTCAAAAAGATTTGTTTAGATGCATGTAATAATATCTGTGGTTACCACAATTTTTTAATGTTTCGGTCAATGAGATAAAATATCAGCAAATTCCAGTCATGAATTTGGAAGCTTTTCAAAGAAATGGGGGTCGTTAACAAGTGGCTGAACAAAACTCCAGAGGACACTAAACATCCTCACTTTACCAGTTGTGAGGACGATGAAGTCACATGTCGATGGTGTAATCAGAAGAAAACAAATAATGTTAGTTCTTCATTTGTAGGAATTGTACTTGCGCTTCAAAATTCATAATTGCGTAAGTCTCTTATTTGCCCCTCGAGCTTATTTTCAGCAATAATCAAAAATAAGATGTTGAATTCCAGCTGGCTTTTGGTCCAAAGAACTGCAGCACTCTATATCAGAGAAGCATTTTACAGTCTAATAAAAAGAAATATTAACTGACCAACAATGTAAGACACATGACATATGATAAGAGCAAGAGAAGTCAGCAACAAGTAAAAGAAGAAGAATAGGTTGGAACAGCAGACATATTAAACAAGAAACTTCTGCCAGCTGGCGACAAAGAAAAGCTGATAATACTAGAGAAAATAATTGTATTTTTGTGTGTTTTTGTGGATGACCAAACCCTGTTTGGGGTTGAATTATCATGAGTTTTGACTACATAACTGGACAGCTCGAGCCCACCCACCTACACTCTGCCAAACTAACATTTTTATCTCTGACACAGCTGCTCCTCATCTGTGCAAGCAAGCCACTGATTTGTTATTGAAAGGCAAAGAAAACACTGCGGTGGTGAGTTACCAGCTATTATGTGTTCCTACATGACATTACAAAGTCTGGCTGCGGACCTGACGCACTCAAGTTAAGCCATACAAAATCCAGTGCTCCGGGCTAAAATGCTTTATGGCTCGTGGCTCATACGGAGGTGAATAACACGTGAGGAAAGGATAAAGTGTGATTTTACAAGCCAGGTGCATGCAAGTTGCACAAGAGTGGTTACTGATACTTCAATTTATGGAACAATTTAGCTGAAATGCACTTTAATGGTTGGCCCGTCTGTTATTTTTGGAGGCACAATAACCCTCCACAGGGTTTTACCTCTATAATGCAGCAAAAAAAAAAAAAAAAAAAAACTCCAGGGCTGACTGCACCAGATAATAGACTTGTGAGAATGAATGTGATTCAGTAGTTTAATTTCAGACATGTGAAAACACATTTTACTGGGTCAGCAAGAGCCAGAGAAATCCCAAGGAGACAAACGCAGGAAGAGTCTTCTATTACTGCCTAATGTCAACTCAAACATTTAATTTAGCACCATTAAAGTAATGTGTCCCCTGTTTCTAGACAGCATGAACCATTAAAGAAATTGATCAAAATCAGACAATCCCAAAAGGCCACATAGCGATGGTAGCTACCTTTCGCCAGGAAGTACGAAACGCTTCTACAGAGTCTCAATGTAGAAGCTGCTATCCTTAAACAATGATAAACATTTTAAGCAGTGAACCCCCTAAGATGTGACATTTGGACATTTTTGTAAGCCTGCTGCAAAAAAGAGAGTATAACAACACTAAAGTAGTCCTATTATGTGAAATACAACAGTGTTAGAAGCATTTCATATTTCATTAGAAACACCTGACAAGACGCACATCAGTTCAGGCACAACAAGGTTAGCGTTTTATAAATGTGGGTTGTATTGTCACCATGTCTGGGCTCGTGCTGCTAACCTTAACACTACTTCTGCAGATGGTTTTGATCTGATGTATTGCGTCAGTTTCTATGGCTGACCTGGGTTAGGGTGAGGTTGTCTTAACCATTTTTCTAAATTTGAGCAATTTAAATATATCGGTTCTTGGTCCTTAGTTTTGGCATTAGTAGTGAGATCCAATCAGAGGAAGCGTATGAGCAGGTCTTTAAAACCCAGAAAACATTGGTTTATATTTGATAAAGGATTTTTCAGAGGATAATATAGATTTTTTGGTACCCCTGATGTAACTGGGAATACCCCTGGGGGTGTACACGTACCCCAGTACCACAATTTGCAAATCAAGTAACTGTTTTTAATGTGCTATGTGAAACACTTTTCCTGTTCAGTCACACCAAAAATTTGGAAGCATTGTTTTCTGTTTGTGAGCTGCATGTTTGTCTCCCAGCAGCTTTCAGGGTGCCACTCCCTGCTTTTCATAAATGGGTGAGGGGCAGGCATACAAAAAGTGTGTGGTTGCTGAGGAAGTCTCAACCGAAGATGGCAACAAGAATTGAGGTTGACATCCTGCATCAGCAACATTTTACATCTGTTTCCAGATGTGCTCTTCCAGCTCTCCTGTGTAAGTACAAATAACCAGGAGAAGTAGCAGGCCAAAACCTCTGATCAGCAGAAGTGCAGCCAATGAAAGACCTGTCAAACTGATTTCCCTTTGAAAGCAGCGCGGAGAGGTCTGGCATTTAACGAAGAGCTGCAGCCAGTTCAAGTTCAAATGGAAAGTCAAGTGATGCATCAATGCATGACAACACAAGAACTGGCTTCACAAGAAATAATCTCACAACATTTGAAAGATGTGTCAGCAAGTAACGCTGAACCATGGTGAAGGTTCCTTGCTGTCTTTCTGCAGGTGGTGGTCGAGAAATGGGTGCAGTTTTAAAGGGATTGTTGGTTGGATGAAGCAGCTGTGGCATCTTTCTTGAAAGCGTCCTCATTTCCAAGTCCACCTCTAGTCAAAATTTAGTTTTTCGTCTTGTGCCTTAATATTTGAGCTTTGTTGTATAGAATGATGTATGTACAGAGGTTGATAATGGAAGGTCGTTCTCAAGTTCATTGCTGAAGGTGTACGTTTTCTCTGTGCTAACTGAAAAGAGGCGGGCTGATACAAGCATGATTTGTGACATCACAAATATTTTGAAACCTGGTCCAATATTCAGTTAAGACAAGAATGATGTGTGAATTTGAACCTGCTAGTGCACAAATACTGAGAATGGATTTTATGGAGGAGTTGGAGACATCTTGTCTCCAGCAGTTTAATTCAGATATGAAAATACTCTCCTATTTTTATAACCTCTTACAACTATGAGAGCAATTAGAGATTTTGTTTTGTTAATGTGGAAACAGCCAGACACATATAATTAGCTTGAAGCTAATGGAGCTCTCTTAAGGTAGTGCTGAATTTGGAAGGGATATCGTTCATTTGTTTCTACACTTGAAAAGCAAAAATAATTTTTGGTGAAGTACAACTTTAATACATGAGCAGAGAAGATCTTCAAGTTATTTTTTTTCACAAGAGCCTGACACATTTCTTCTTTTCCTGTATCACCCCTGACTGTGGTGCCCTGGGCTAATATGAACGAGTTTTTCAAATTATGTATCTGGGATGTATCTGGAGCATCACATGGGACACAGGCAGCCTGAGCCCCAGGTGGACCAACAAAAGCAGCCTCACAGACCTTGGAGGAAGACCGCCATGTGCTGTGCATCAAATGAAAACTGTCACAGGAGGAAGCTAATAATAGCACTACAGACATATTTTTTATTACTTCAGGCAGTAAATCATTCTGTAGCTGGGATCACATCCAATAAAAGCAACCACAAACCCAATTTTATTGACTATCCCTTTAGCCTGAGGCTGCCTGTTAGCATATAGCATGTTCTCACCTTCCCTGGCGGACCGCTGTCTCCCTGCTCTCCCTTTAACCCCGCCAGGCCTGGAGATCCAGCAATGCCCTGAGGACCAAATAACAAATTATGATAACACTGAGGGGGACTTTATGAAAAGAGCAAAGGGAATGATGTGGGCACAACAACATGGCACAAACACAGTTAAAACACACACACACACACACACACACACACACACACACACATGCACACACACACACACACATGCACACACACACACACACACACACACACACACACACACACACACACACACACACACACACACACACCTGCTTTCCTGGTAATCCTGGTATTCCTTCTTTGCCAGGCACCCCGTCTCTACCAGGGACTCCAGGTTTACCTGATTCACCCTGAGGAGTGGCACGTCGTTCAAGAATCCCATTATACAAAATAGATTGCATTTCATTTCCCCCCAAATCTGAATGACTGCAAATGACCACAGCAAATGAATCATTAACATTTTGTCAGTCTTGGTTTGAATGTGAAAATAATTAAAATGTCAAAATGTAGCGCAAAGAGCAAAAACAGGACAATATTATTCATCAGTTTGAAGGCACACTCTCCAAACGGTGAATCTTTACAGAAATACATTTGCCAGGTGGTTTACATTTTAAAGTATTTTGCGATAGCTGACTGTTGATAAGAATCAGTATGAGCACAAGAAAACAGTGATGCTATGTTTTATAAAAAAGTGATCAAAAAAGCAAGAATGAAAAGTAAGACCAGCAGTGGGATTTGCTTGTTTTTCTGCTGAACATGGACAAACTACATGTGCTGTAAGCTGCAATGATGAAAACAAACAAGCCCCCATTTATCTGTGAATGCATGGAACCTGCTTTTTTTTAATCAAATCACCTTCTGATTTGGACCTACAACTGAAATGCTTTAGTAAATTACACAAACAGGCAAAGAAACAAATTTCTATTTCCTTTCTTTGTATCGGTTTGCATAACTTACCACCTGCCCTGAGAGTCCCGGAGGTCCTTGTGGACCCTGTAGGGACAAATAAATATGGTGGTATGACAAAGCACAATCAAATGCACACAGTAAGATTTTCAATGAATCTCATGAAAAAACATGAAAGTATTTTTTATTCCTGCCGAGGACAAGCTGTCATTTATGGGAACAGTTACCACAGCTCCTGGAGGACCTGGTGGACCTGGCAGACCTGTACTCCCTTGGGCACCCGGAGGACCCTGCAATTAGGATAAATGAACTCACCCAGTGCAGGTTCATCATTGACTGGTTACACTGTTATGTGAACTCGTAAATTGAAAGATGAATAGGTTTGGGTTTTTTTTTTTAAAAAGCTGAAAAATGTAACTGTAGGAGCTTTACCTGGACGCCAACCCCAGGCTCCCCTTGATTACCCTGGGGGAAAGAAACATGACCTCAGCAATTGTAAAAAAAAAAAAAAAAATTAAATTTCTGAGCACATACATGAATGTGTAGAGCAATTATTACACAAGCAGTGACCTCACCTTCACACCTGCTGGACCTGGAGGCCCATTTGGACCCATGGGACCCTTTTTAAAATGCACATCATAAGCATGTTAACTACCCTGGTAAATGTGTAGGAATACTCATGAGTGTGATATGTGTGTGCGTACTTACGGTTGGCCCTCTTATGCCAGGCTCTCCCTGGTTTCCCTATGAATGAAATACAAGGTATGAATCAAGTTAATGCAATTCACAAAAAAAGTTATTAACTGTGTACAGCATACAAGCTAAATAAAATGGAGGCTAGTGAGCCTGTTATAATTAATATAATATAAAGTTTTAATTGTATTTTAATTTATTCCTCGCTAAGGCGGCTATGTAAATGCTAAATATAAACTAACTGTTCATAAATTGTCTCCAGAATCCAGAAAACCAGCTCCATGCCATCTCTGAGACCTTAACACTCTAATAATAATGCTAACAAAAACACACCGGCTTAATGACATTCATCAATTGATGATATTGATAGCAATGGGTCAATAACTTGACTAGATCTGTATCCTTCAAATGGCTTAGAACAGTTTCCTGCATCCATAATATATGATTTAATCCAGACGACCTCCTATAAAAGTAGGTCACTTGTTTCTTGGTTTATAATTTAATCTTTCTTTCAATCAAATTTCATAAAAATCTGTCAGTTTGTTTTTAAGATATTCTGCTAACAAACAAACAATCACACTCTGGTGATTCCATTACAATCTTGGTGGAGATAATTTATCAAATATTATGAACCCAAATTATAGCCCTGAGCTGTTGCCTGGCTGCTAATCTTGCCTTGCTGATCTTTGTGGCTCATATTAAGGGAAATTACTTCTTGCGAGACAGTGTATTTCACAAATTGTCCCAAAAAGTGAGATAATTATGTACTGATATTTTTATAAAAAAAAAAAAAAAGTAAAAAAAAATTTTTGGATAACATGGAGCTAGCATATATAAATACACAGACTAATGACGAGGGACACACAAATACACAAACATCTGACTCATGACAACAGGTCAGACAAAGCCAACACATAGCATGAACAATGTTAACAAAAGGACACTCACATGGTAAGCTCTGAAAAATCAGTGCTGAGAGAGGGGAAAGCACACAGCAGACCACAGGCACAGCTGCATGCAAGATAAGCAGTCTCGAGCGACAACACAGTACTTTTTGGAATGCGCCCAATTCAATATCCCGCCCCTCCCCCCACAACACAAATGGACAATGAATCTTGGCGAGGGTTCAGATCGGGATGTTGGCTGACGTCCTTTCATCTCCTCCGACAAATACGCGGTGATTTACATGTTTGAAGAAAATTCAACTTCAAAATACTTGAGTTGGACACCGATGCTTTGGGGAACAGTGGTGTTGATTAATATTTCATGAAGAAGCTATCAGGTCAGAGTCTTCTCCCAGCAGCTAGAAGGGTGCTGCCAATACAAATGAATTAAGATTAAAGTGTTGAAATATGCCTGGGAGGTACATGACATTGTGTGCATTCGGATGAATGCTTGTTCTAGTCTTGTATTGTTTAATGTGTCAAGCTATTTGCTATCGAAGCTTAAACCAACTGGCATCTCATCGCATCGTGTTTGATCCACCCTTTCCTTCTCCCCCTTGTATCTTCTACCACAGGAACAAGGTCTTGCATCCCCTCTCTCCTCCACAGCTCAAGCATGCCAGGCAGCAGCAGAAAACCTACCGGTCTGCCTAGAACTCCTGGGAATCCAGGCAGGCCCTGGAGAGGATGAAAGACACAAGAAGTGGGGATGACAGGAAAGGAGGAGGGAGGGAGAGATGTGGCAGAGCCGTGTTTGACGAGGGGAAACACACAGAAACGGAGATGGACAGAGATAGGACACAGGAGGAGGGAGAGAAAGTTAGAGAGTGAGCTGGTAGTCGTATAGCTGCAAATCCATCCAGCTCTAGCCCAAGGAGGAAAAAGACAGCTCTACTGGCATCGTGCTTGCAGCCAATCCAGCCGTTTGCTGCTGCAGATCTTAGAGAAGGCCCCTTTTGCTGGGGCTACTCACTGGTTGGCCTCGAGGACCAGCAGGCCCTGTCGGACCCTGCTCCGATATGGAAGGAAAGAAAACAAATACTGTGAAGACGTGCTCTATATCTATTAGTCTTCTCCTTGTATTTATCTCTGTATCCACAGGAGTCAGAGATGATTTACATAATTTGGCAAGTTGAGTTTTAAGATAAGTGAATACTTCAGTAAGAAAAAGATGAAACCTTAACCTGTCCTGTGATGGAACCTGGAGTCCTGCTGCTTTCATTTGTTTGTCAGGGAGGACGTCACAGCATTTCTCCCATAAGTGTCAACATTTTTACAACAGCAAAACATTGATCATCAAACAATATCCAATAGACCAGTGGTTCTCAACAGTTTTGAGTCAGGACCCCTCGTAGCATCAATTAAGTTTTATTTGTTCATATAAACATTTGGCAACCTCCAGCAATTAACTGGTGACCCCTGGGTGGGCCCTGACAATCTGGGTGAGAACCACGGCAGTGGACCATAATATCATACATATTTCAAAGCTCCTGAAGTCTTTGGTATGACATCCAAATTGGCACTATAAATGCAAACAAACAAAAAAGATATCCATAACACTCCTTTAGGTGAATATAGAGCATCTATTTTCTTTGTTGACGATGTCAGAAAAGTCATCATTCTACTGTGTTTATCATTAAGTGGGTCATGGTGGACGGGATTGAATTATATCAAATGTTTCTAAGATTCTGCTCCTCTCATGTTAAAAAAAAATGGGGTGGCCAATATAATAGACACTGCTTAGTATCTCAAAAAATACCTTAACAATAAAGATGTGGTTAAATTAATTCCTCTCTGGTAACATCACTCAAAAATGAACATGTCTACCTTTGTAACGAAACTTGGATTGTGCAAGAGTAACTGATGTGATGTAAGTGGTCACATTTTAACAGCATTATTTTCAGATAGACTGTCAATCTTAATGTCATAATAGGATTCAAATACATATTACTAGACCAATCTCCTTAAAGAAATACATCATTAGTACATTATACTACTTAATAATAGAGTGCAGTCATTTCAATGTCACTTTCATCATCCCAAATCAACTTACTCGCATTCAGTACTTAACTTACCGGCTTCCCATCCTGACCAGGTTTACCTGGTTCTCCTGGTATTCCCTGAAATAACAAACCACAGGTTGCTTCTTCTGAAACGTCATTGTCTATCACATTTGAGAGAAACGAACATGAACAAAGACCAAAAGTGATCTTCCCACTTATTATTATCATATTCTAATTAAGATTGGGCCTACACCTCCGAGCCATTGCGTCCTTTTTCTCCAGATGCGCCTCTGTCTCCTTTATCACCACGGGGACCCGCAAATCCCTGTTAGACCCAACAAAAGAACATTTAGAAAAATATGTTTGGATGAAATATATCATCTGTAACATCTTTAATATGTTACCTGGTCTCCTTTAGGTCCTGGTGGTCCCGCAGCACCAGTTTCTCCCTTCTGGCCCTGCAGTCCAGGAATACCTCTGACTCCCGGTGTACCGGTCAGTACTGAGTCAGCAGAAGCTCCCTACAGTGCATACAAAATATCTATAAATAAATGTACTGCAGTCTTTCCTCTATACTGCATGTAATCACACGGTGTTGAATTCAGGGTTTAACCCAAAGAAGTTGACCTTTTGTCCTGGTGGGCCAGCTGGTCCTATGAGCCCAGTTTTACCCTGATAAACAGAAGACACTCATGGATATATTGTAGTGTACTTAATCATTGTGCTATGATGTGGAGGACTTAACACAAGAACTTACACTGTCTCCTTTGTCTCCCTTCTCTCCTCTGTCACCCTGAAACAAAAATAGATGTCATATTAGAATGTTCAGGCCACTAAATAAAATCTTCTAATCTAGTTAAGACTAAAAATTCTTCTTCACCTTATCACCTGGCCGCCCAACTTCCCCCAGTTCTCCAGTTCGCCCGGGAACTCCTGGTATTCCTGGCTTGCCTGGCTCTCCAGCTGGCCCTGGAGGACCCTCTGGTCCTCGTTCCCCAATAGCTCTTCCCGGAGGGCCAGGTGCTCCTGCAGAGCCCCGTTCCCCGGCTTCCCCTTTTGCCCCTCTGTCCCCTGGAATGCCACGTGCACCCTTGGGTACAACAGGAAATGGAAAGTAATGATCAAGTCGAGGGTGAAACCATACCCCTTATTTGATGTCGTCAGATCCAGACCTTGTTCACTTCAAAAACTGAATTGTATTGTTCCTCAACATCAGTTCTACCACCATGCCAAATGTAATCATCCATCCACAATGTTTTGACTCATCCTGCTAACAGTAAAACCAATGCTGATTATCACATGACCTCCCTGCAGGGATGGAAAACTTTCTAATCCTGTGACTAGATACTGTGATACACATTTAAATGAAGTTCCACAAACTTGGAGAATCTCACCAGAATCTCACCAGAGGTCTTAAGCAAGTACCCCAAGTCCTACTTACATCTAAACCAGGTGCTCCTCTAAGGCCAGGTTCCCCTCTGTCCCCCTTTTCGACTCTCTCTGTCTTCGGCACTACATTATCCAGTACAGTGTCTTTCAAAGACACAACTGCCTTCAAATCCGACACCTGTATTGAGAGAAAACATTAAAGGTCGCAACAAGACTCATAAGCTCCAGGTGTTGGTCCGTCAGACATGGCTTCTAAAACATGTAATTTTATTGTTAAAGACTGAGAATTCCTGTCGTTGTTTTTGTTTGTTTTACATCTATTTTGCTCCAGTCGCTCTGTTGTCTGACAACCACATGGTTTCTCCATTACATGTGGAGTTTACCAGTCGTTTTAAGGATTTTTATTAAAATTAGAATTGTTTTCTGCACAATGTTACACATGATAGTTTCGTTAAGGGTTTTTCCTTACCACTGTTAAACATAAGCAGAGAGGCCCTTTCGTATAGAAAGAGATATTCATTTCAACCCCCCCCCCCCCCAAAAAAAAGAGCAACATTTCAGTTGGTTAGTCTTCAGTGACAACAAGCCCGACAGTATATGTGCCTGTGATTTTAAACCATTTGCATTCCAATTTGAATAATTGGAATAAACCAAGCGCCAATCCCAGTTGACCGTAGCAACTCTGTTAATCCACTTTTACAGGATTGAAGAGATTTCTATTCTGGTATTTGCTGGGCTGTTTGACACAAGAGCTTACCATGAGTCATAAATGTATGTGGGAGCTGTAAATGTTAAATGACATTTGAAAAAGGAAAAATGGACCAAAATGAAGTCAGATGAAATTATCTTTTAGCGAAGCAATTATGTTCCATATTCATCCCTATATCCATAATGGATTCACAAAAAAAGTGGTCTGACATTTGGATTCGCCACTGATTAAATGGTGATATTCATTTTCATTACATATTTTTTTCTTATTCAGAAATTTAGAAAAAATTTTACATTTGTGTAAAAAACAACAACTTTCATAGTAGAACTAATAAATGTGCCTGATGAATAAGAGGACCATTAATCTAAAGGTTGTTCCACTGAAATGCTGTTCAATAATAAAACAAAACAAAAAAAAAACAACACGAGCTCCTGTTACCTGAAGACCGAGGCTGGCCAGAGCCCTTTGCACATCCTGATGGGAGAAACACAATTCAGGCAGCCATCCAGATTATTGACAATTAAAGAGTCTATCAGTGGCAACAGGATATGTCAAGTTTTATGTTGACTTCTTACCACTGGTGTTCCAGGTTTACCCGGTGCTCCGTCCTCTCCTGGGTCTCCCTACAGAAAAAGATACCAAAGAGTCACAAACACAAAACTCATGACACATTGATCACGTCACACTTTGACTAAACCAGGAACTGAAGCTTAACTTACAGCATCGCCTTTACCACCTGGCGGACCTCTCTCCCCCTGAGGCAAAGAAAGTTACAAGGTCAAAAAAACAGACAAACAAATGTTTATTGATCGAAAGCAAAATGAGATCAATAAGGATGATGATGACTTACTCTGGCTCCCACAACTCCCGGAATCCCAGGAACCCCCTGAAGAACGCATGAAAGACAAACTTGAAAAGGTTTAACGTAGGAAGGTGATTTGCAGAACATTACGATGTTGATGTGAAGTTGATATATTGTGAACTTGAGCTGGTTTTGTTAGTCCAAATGTAGGAGGAATTTATTTACAATAATAGTTCTACCCTCAGTGGTGTCAAAACGATTTGGCTTTGCAAAGTCAGGTATGAAGCAACCCACTGTCCTCTGCTGAGTTTGTCTCAAGTCGGTGGCAACGAAAGCAGCAGCACGTCTGATTCATCCCAGCATCTCAAACAGAGGCGTGCAGCCAAATGGGCAAAATGTGTGGCACAGAGAGAGCCAGGCACAAAATACTCGCTAAGACAGACAGCATGAGTGGAGCGATCCACATTGTGCTCACCTGTACAGTGGACATTGGCATAATTCATAACCAAGCACAGACTGAGAAATTCATAGGCAAATTATAACCAGTGTCTATACTGGCTGACAGTCATTGTCAAAAATGACAAGTTGTTGTTTTGTTTTGTTTTTTTGTTAGTTTATGTTTTTCTTGATCACAATAATAATAAAAGAAATCATCATAAAGAAATACTCCACTAATTTATTTCATATCAGCACACACACACTAGCTACTGCCATCTGTGAATGCATGTTATTTGCTGTTGTAGTAAACAACATAAATATTGGCTGGTACATGCTTGGGTGCATCTTCATTTGTTTTGATCGTTTACTGCTGATTTAATATGATCCCTTCATCATGTTTATCTCATCAGACATTGGAGTCTTAATTTTCTTCTGTAATAATCAGCATATTAGTTTTAACTTATTCTACCCCAAGTCCCAGTTATAATATCCCATCCAGGCTCTTCCCAGATATCACATGAATGGGATGGATGAGAGGTGAAAGTGACCTTGACCTTGATCAACAGAATCTAATCATATCATCTTTCACACTAAGATTTAAAGAAGCTCCCTGCAGTGGTTCCTAAGATATCATGTTGGTGAAATGATGGGCCAAACAAGGAGATGACATAATGCCTCTGGCTGACGCGGAGGCATAAACACAGATAAAACTGTGGGAGGGACGCAATCGCACACAGAGACTGATGTAACACCATTGCTGGCTAAAGAGGAGGAAAATAACCTAAAAACACTCCACATCTTTTTCATACATAAAATGTACAGTTACACTTTAAATAGAAAGGTGTTTACTGCAGAATTTCTTTAAAATGAGTATGATATTTTATATATATATATATATATATATTGTTTATCTTTTATCTTTGTGACAATACTTTGTTTCCCTAATGCCTATTTTTATAAATACAGCCCTGCTTTTGTTTTTAACCATCATTTTGTTTATTTATTTTATGAATTCTTACTAATTTTTTTTCATACCCATTCAGCCCAAAATATGTTTTAGACGATGGTGTGTGAAAAGTTCTATGGCAACATAATTAAAAGCAGAACAACAGTCTAATGTGTGTAATGATCTTGTCTTCCATGAATGAGCACTAGCCCTCGGAGGTCCGAATTATTCCTAGCACACCACACGGCAGGAGAAGCAGTGATGTGTGTTAAACTGTAATATGCATTTTAAGAGTGTAATTAACAACAATGTCAGAATACTGCAAAATCATGCAAACTCACAGGGGTTCCTGGGGGCCCCTGTGGGCCTGGGATCTGTGCCGGTTGAACTCCTTTGACATACACAACCTAGCAAAGATGGACAGTCCCCAGATTATTCATGACATATTCCCATCTATACTGTTATTCACATGTGTTTTTTTATGTCAGTCACACCTGTCCAGGGGGACCAATGGTGCCAGGTACTCCAGGAGGCCCTGTGGGGCCAGGGGAGCCAGTAGGTCCAACAAGGCCCCGGTCTCCTTTTTGTCCGTCACGTCCCTGAAAAACATGTATGATTACACAACTTCAAGTCCCGACACAGGGTTACTTCCAACCACGCTGTAGTCGAGACTGAACCATAAAATCAAAGCAGGTGGCCACTGCCACCCCTCCACTGATGTTCTAGAGATAATTAATAGAAATTTGCACATGAAAACATCTCTCTGACATTTGGCGCCCCTCTGGATTCCTCTCAGAAGTGGCTCTCTCTTAAAGGCTAAGCTTGATCATTAGAGGCTAGTGAGATATATCGCTGCAACTGAGATGTCTATTGATGCAGCTGTGAGAATGGCGGGGAGGGAGCGATAAAGAGAGAGGAGAGGGAGAACGCTGATGTGCAATACAATAAAGTCAAACAGGACGAAATCAATACAAGATGGAGGAAGGAAGGGGGGGTCAGACTGAGAAGCAGAGGAAACAGTCTAGAAACAAAGTGACAACAGAAACACTTCAGAAGAACGATGGTGTAAGGGAGAGTTGGACAAACTGACATCTCTTCCTGCTGCTCCCGCATCTCCTTTATCACCCTGCAGATTAAGGAGAGCAGTGTCAGTTTAAAGTCAGGTTATATTCTGTTACGCCAAAAAAGACAACAGTGTAAAACAGAGTAAATACAGGGAGGCCCTGCAGAGGGAGGGTAGACAGCCACATACTGTGAAATTAAGATGCTACATTGTAACTGCCTCATGACAACATTCAAAAGAGAATTTCAATTTCATTATCTTGTCAAACAAATGTGTCAAAAAAGACTTTTTATGGACAATGAATGACAGAAATGCATTGTGAATCTCGAATGATCTTAGAAACAGTCACAAACCTTTCTCCCATCTTCACCTGGCACACCATCCTCACCCTTTAAATCAAAACAAAATGCATTACTGACTGCAGGAACCAGCTGGATAATGACTGTCGGAGCACTCAGATAATTCACTGTCTGTTTTCGAGACTCTCTTAAGGCAGCTATTATGCAGTAGAAGCTAAAAAAAAAATGTCAATACTGATTTTGATCAGTAAACATCATTCACAGGAGGAGAGAGTACATCAAGGACATTACCAATTAGTGAATGAGAGAGACGCACATCATAGGAAAATGTCATCCTCTGTCTACTGATCTGAGCAGAATCGATACCAAAATATGCCAGTCAAGTCACTAATTATAGCTTTAATGCATCACATTTTCATATAAATGAAGGTCCTTTACATTCAAGCCCTCAACAAATGAGCTTGCAGAATGCTCATTAAGCTCTTTGCCGCCAGGTAAAGCATTTCACAGAGTGTGGAGTTTCAATATTTGGCGATATTCTCATGCTGCCTTCAGGATGCATATTGAGCAGGCTCAATGAGGAGAACATACGTTCCAGAGCCATCTACTGAATGTCCAGTTAGCCCTCTGCTAACTTGAATGTGGTTAAATAACTTAATCATGCCGCTCTACTTGACTTTCCAAACTAGCAGGCCAAATTGATTCAGTTGCGATCGTGAAATTAGGCATTTTGTGGTGATTGTGTGAAGCTCAAAACAATGTGTCCGCAGTTTCACAGTCGAAACATTAATAATGCAGTAGGCTACAGCGGACGCTGTGATGTAACATTTCTTCACAGCTTCATGTGTCAAATTACCGTTTGTCAGGGACTGTGGATGCTACCATACAATAGCTACTAAGAACTGAAGCAAAAAGTTACCATTTTTCCAGGAAGCCCAGGTTTACCATCTTCCCCAGCTTTGCCCTGAAAAGAGACAACACAGCACAGACAGCATACTGGTTTGTACAGACAGACAGAGACAACTATAAAGTATGGGTTTATGTTTGTGTTTATTTACTGTATATGTGTGTATTGTGTGTGAACTCACAGGTGTCCCTGGAGTGCCTGGAGGTCCAACAGGCCCTGTAGGACCCTGCTCTCCTCTCAGTCCCGGTAGACCCTTTTAAAACACGAGTCAAATATTTTATCTTAGGTTCAGTAAAAAAGGAAGACCCTATATTTAGCATTTCTGTGTACTTTTTAAGAACAGATTTAAACAGACTATTTTATGAACTGATTTTAAACATAAACAGTAGATAGGACAGTGTAATGTTTATTTGCACCTAATAAATGGATTAACGTTTGTCAAGCATTGCAATATCAACTATGGCTATATATCCTGCCCAACAGTATATATGCAGCCATTTAAAATCTTTATAATAAATATGTCAGAGATATGTTCTATGTGCTAAAATATCTTATTTTCATCTTATTTTAACTTTGCTGTTAACAAGCTTTTCTTCTTTGGCGAGATTTTTAATTTCTGGCACATCAACATATAGATTAAAAATCATGATGTATAGCTGTTATTATGATGGGGTAAAAAAAAAAAACCCTCCCAAATCCTGCTGATTAGCCATGTCACAAAGCCTCAAACATCACAAGTCAACAGCAAGAAGGTGGCAGATTAACTGTAAAATTGTATGTCAATTCAGCGAAAAACTGCATTTTAAATGTCAATTGTCCGGCGATTAGGTGCCTTAGAGGTCGGCTCCCTCGGTTTGTCAGCCCCGGCCAACAGAGCAGTCATAGATTTAACCAGCTGATGAAGTGAGTGGTTCCAACAACAGCAGAATACCTGCACAGTCAGTTCATGTCACTGACGTCAGATGCAACTGCAGGTCATCCAAAGGAATACAAAAACAGCTAGATAACAGCATGAGGTTCTGCATCTTTGTCCGTCAACATAATGTCACTTTTCATCTCCTTTCTCACTCTTCACCAGAGATGTCTGCTATTGAACTACCGTTTTTTTTGTGAAGGTCTTAATATTTTGCTTCAGGCTGTTGATTTCATGTATCTGGAGCTCAGTGTTGCATCTATATTTTGTTTAGTGCATGTTATATCATTACAGTTGTGTTCTAGATTACCTGCTTTACACCAGCCTCCACATACTGAATCCCTACTGCAATTATACAGAAGTGTAGCATGATAAATTGGGATAAATGTTGATTTTGATAAAGTCAGATTTGCAGTATGCTGCAAAGAAACTCATAAAAAAAAATCTTAATGTAATATCTATCATCACTTAACTGTTGTGTTTTTACACATCTTCATATATTGGGTAGCAGTGAAAACAGCAGCCTTCAAGTGATGCAGATCTTTCATGTGTTTGACCTTCAGTAGTTAGTTAAAAGTTGAATTCAGCTTGTGCAGAGATGAAAGTTAAGAATCATTATTGAGAGTGGTGTAATGTGTCTCCGATGAAGTCAGGCAGGAGATGTCCTTCCTCTCAGTCACTTTAAGTCAGTGGCAGCAGGAGTTATCAGTTACTGGTTATCAGTATCTCCACAGTGCCCTCTGCAGCGAAGTTAGCATGAAGTGCATGAAAAAGGTCTGTTTTGACTTACAGGGAGAAACTTTTTGGACAAAATGACTGAAGAAAAATACAAACCTCACAGCTAACTCAACAAAAATGATTCTAAATTATTATAGATTACGTGTAGTTTAAAAACAGTGACACAAGGAAACTTACATCTCTTCCTGGATCTCCCTGCTTCCCAGGATCCCCCTGTAAAACAAGATAAGATAAATACAGTAGTGCACATATTGACCAGCCAGATACGTTCTAAACCGGCATGTGTACGATGAGAAATAAAAGCTGAAGTACCCTCTGACCAGTTGGTCCAGGACCCCCAGGTTTACCATCCAGACCAGGACGTCCATCTAAGCCAGATGCTCCCCTGTCTCCCTGATCACACAGAGACCTGAGTTTAGCGAAAGGTCAACACATCTGGATAGACTGTGATGTCATTAAAGGACCAGCATGTATGATCTAGTGACATCTAGTGGTGAATTCACAATCTCCACCTCACTCCTCCCTTTGCATGCATGTAGAAGAACCTATGGTGGCCTGAGGGCAAGTTCACATATGAGCCTAGATTTGTTACATTTGCTGTCCCCAACGTCTCTCAAAACACAACAACCATTTACTGAGAATTAGAAAAAAACAACAACAACATTGATTCATAGAAGCAACTGTGGTTGTGGTCGCCATGAAGACTAGCTTCAGTGTTGTAAACATACTGTATGTGAAGGTGGAGTTGGGAGCAAGAAATGTACTTCAATAGGACCAGAGAGCCAAACAGCCCAACCCAGATACAATGACATATATTAGTAGGAGGAATAGAGAAGGTAAATCATGTGGATTGATTTCAAACCTTGTCTCCCGGAGCGCCTCTTTCCCCTGTGTCACCCTGCAAATGTTAGAGCAAAAATAAATAAAAATAAATGTGAAAGGCAACAGAAAATGAAAGATATTTCCAGATATCTAGTTTGAAGGAGAGGGGCAATGACAGACAGAAAACTCACTCTTGCACCTGCAGACCCACGTTGTCCCTCAGGACCCTGTAAAGACAGCAGCCGGAGAACAAGGAGTCACAGAGGATTATTGGTCATGCACATCAAATCAACAGGGAGAGGGTCAGCGTGCATACTGATACATATACAATGGCACTATCAGTGGCTCATGGAAGCATCTGGAAACTGCAAGTGGCAAACTCACTCGTAGGCCTACGGCTCCAGGAGTTCCTGCTTCGCCTTTCTGACCTCTGCTCCCATGTTCTCCTGGGTCTCCGGCGTCGCCCTGGGAATCACAATGATGTCATTAACACCAATGATTTAGGGGGTTTTGCTGTGTTTAAGCAATGCTACTGCTTCGCAGCACAAAATTAGCATTGTACTTGTACCGATTGTATTTACGCTTTAAAAGTTATTAAAGTGTCTGTTACAATGTAAAGCTCATAAACTCTTGTTTGCCACAGAGCTTATTATCAAAATCCAATCTAAAAATTCGGTGGAGGAAACCTATGGCAGTTGTCATTTAAACCATGTAATCTCTGGAGCACTGTATTTGGCCCGTCTTCAGACCAAGCCAAACAAAAGTTATCAGCTGTAAAGTTATCAGCCATTCCTTCACTGTCAATAAGGCCATATTTCAGCAACACACTGATCTAATTACACTTAAGTTTGCAATTGGGATCAAGCAACTTTGGTGGGTGCTACAAGAAGAAAAAAATCTGCGATCAGTTTAAGATAAAATATTCCTTTATTAGTCCCATGACAGGGAAATTCACATACATACAATGACTTAACATGATCACGTTGCTACAGTGACTCTGCCCTGCTGAACTCCTCAGCCGTTCACTGAGGCTTGTAGCAATACTTGTATTTGAGGTTTCAGCCAATCGAGACATCTTTCCATTATATCTTGAGGATATCCTCCGCTACAGCTCATGGGCACACAATGTCTTTACATGTAGAACACATACCTTCTCTCCTCTCTCTCCTTTTATCTGGCCCTGGACATCAGTCTGTTGAGGAGAGCAACACAGGAAGTCCTGTTACATTTCCCTTCTCAGAATTTGGTTCAATGAATTCCACTCGATAAGAATATGCTGGAGATTGGAACGCCTTAATCACCACTTTTCCTGGTGGTCCTGGAGGCCCTTGAAGTCCCTTGAGGAACAGAATGAATGACGTGAATACATGTGCACCCATGTGAACACACAAAGTTATGTACTGTTTTTATAAAATAACAAACCTGCTCTCCTTTCTCTCCTCTCTGTCCTGGAGGTCCAGGGCCACCCTATGATCAAACACAGATCAATAAAGATGGTTAGTGGTTGACCTTCTTCCTGCTCCTTCACTCAAGGCCTCAGTGGAATACAAAAAAAAAAACTATTGAAAAGCTGTCAGCGTGATGACGCATAAATTTGTACCGTACATTTCGCCCATGTTCTCCCGGGTCACCTATGTCTCCTTTCTCTCCTGGCCGTCCTGGCTGACCAGCGAGTCCCTGTGGAGAATAACAACACAACGCCCTCATAATTCCATTGATGTTAAATTTGGCAGTTTCACCATTTCATTTAGAAAAGGGCATTTATCCTACCCTCACACCTCTTTCCCCTGGCTTCCCTGGAAGTCCAGACTCCCCCTGTTTAAAGACAAGATTGTAAAAAGGGCATTCAATATCTTGTATTTCTTAAGTAGTGTACAGTCTGAGTATGATGGAGATGTGATCAGGTTTGTTCATAAACTAACATCAGACCGATCCAACGGAAGAGCAGGGGCAGGAAATGGCCTGAAGCCAAGCTCGAATAATCAGCACTTATCCTCGAGAAACTGTAAGTATGTTTGTTGTGCCAGAAACTCTTATCTTGTCCATGTTTAAATATTGGCAGACTTTTGGTGACATTGGAGGCAGAGTAAGAGAATCACCAGGGTCCTCAGGATTTATCCCGTGGAAACCATGAATGTCAACGAAAAACTCAGTCTGACCAGCAGTTGCTGAGGTATTTCAGCCCGGGTCAATGTCAACTAGTATTGCTAAAAATTACATCTATGAAATAATCCTTAGTAAAGTAAAACTCTATAAAAGAAGATCAACGAATACTCTTGCAAAAGGAAATGAGGTTAGTTTGAAAAAAGATGGAGAAAATAAGAGAATGAGATCAAACTTACAGGAGTGCCTTCATCACCCTTATCTCCTTTCTCCCCCTGTAAAACATACATAAGAAACAGTCATACACTTTAATGTTAATCATTAATATCATATTAGTAACCATGTCAGATGTTAGAAGACTGCATCGGTATAGAAAGTGTTTCTTTTACCTCTCACTGCATCCTTAGAAAAAGAAGCATGTTAGAAAAAGAAAAAAAAAAAGCTTTTTGATATTCAAAGAGCTGAAAAAGAGTACTCATAAAGCTGCGGCAATTTATAGTTTCCAGTATACATATAAATCTTAATTCATATGATAATTAATGTGGCAAAAACATTTGCAATACAACTGGAACATTTGGGATATAGTTATCACAAGAAAAGGAGTGTGATTATGTGTCATTCCTACAGGATAATATCTCATTAACACTAGAAAACCAATCTTGATATGTCACGATAACAAGATGATATCCAGTTATCACAAGATTTTTTTGGTGTGTCTACCGGTGTACCACAAAGAGTACACATACCCCGGTTAGGGAATCAATTGAAAATTGCTGACATAAGCTCTTGATTAAAGTGCTACAACTGTGAATCATTTCACTAGTTCAGAAATTAAGTAAGTACATAAATCTGACCGCTTTGCCCTGAAGACCTGGCTTTCCTGGGATTCCTGGTCGTCCATCGTCCCCCCTCTCTCCTGGCTCGCCTGAGTCTCCCTAAAGAACAATTCCGAGACCATTTTAACACTCCAATCAATACATATAACTAGAAAAGCTGAAGAAAACACAGCAGCATCCTCACCTTGGTACCTGGCCTTCCACCGGCACCAGGAAGTCCCTGAGGAGAGAGCACATGTTTTATGTATTTTCAGTCTTCAGAGTGGTTTTGGGGCACGACACTGACAGGGGGCTCAAGGGAGCACCTCATGCATACTGGATGACATTGTCTGAAATATATCTCAGCAGCTGTAGACATTATGACATCTCTGGATAAAGAGGGGGTTGTGATGATGACTTTAGCCCTTTACTTACTGGCTCTCCTCTGTCTCCTTTGGCTCCGAACCCACCGGCAAATCCTCCAGGAGAACCCTGTCAGAGTTACAGCAAATGTAAATTACATCAAATACTAAATAGGTTGGTGTTGACGTATCTGTTCTCAAAACGACAAACAATGCAACCATATTTTCCACAGCATGATAAACTTGTGGCTACTCACTTTCTCTCCTCTCTGTCCTGCCTCTCCCTTGTCTCCCTTAGACCCGTAAGAACCAGGCTGACCCCGGTCCCCCTGTGTGAAGGACGGAGGTGTCAGTGTACAGTGAGCTGTAGTTATCATGGACGTATAACAGCAAAACTTGATGACTCACCTGTTCCCCTTTCTTCCCTGGAAAACCCGGAACCTGGATAATTGTAATAATATCGTAAAGCCATAGACTTTTATAGATATGAAGTACAATTGAAAACTAATAATGAACAATTACGTCTCCTAATTACATCTGATAACTCACACTTGTGCCTGGCTCCCCCTGGGCGCCCTCATTTCCCTGGAAATAGAAAAGGTTCATGTGCGCATTCAACTTTGCTTGGAAATTAATCACAGCAGGTTATGAAACTTTCCACAATGGAGTCACGTTGCTGATGACCCGCTGCTTCTCATGTGATTACTCTTAATTGAATCTGTCTCACCTTTTGTCCTGATGGTCCACTTGGCCCCGGTAAACCCTGACGAGAAACCAAGAGCCTTATTCATGAGACTCCAGTCAGATCACAACGAGAATAAGATGAAAATGATTTTCTCAAATCGGGATGCATGATATGAATATGTTTTGGCAGATAACTATATTAACATTGGCGTTACAGCCGAAAGCCCCTGATCACTATTGTCAAGTTAATCAGCATAAAGGTTTCCTTTCAACTACTTACAGGGACAACTCATCAAAACACAAGTGACTGACAGTGCTAGTTTCAGCTGAGCTTTCCAACTTACAGCAAGTGTATAACTTCAGGAAAGTCCAGTTTAATTCACATCTGTGGAAATATTTGGATCAAAAACCAAAATATCCTGGCAAGGTTTTATGACTAATCAAACTGGCCCGTATCCCTGATAATCAGGCACAAGTGTCTATAAAACTCTGTTTCTATTCACGATTAAATGTGCTACGCAAGGTTTTCCACACTTTTGAGGACAACTCCAAAAGCTAGACAGAAATGATCATCTGTTCTTTATACCAGATTTGCAACATGAAGACAAACATATGGGGTCCTTAAAAAAAACTGCTGAATACGCACCCTCAACCCCTGTTGTCCTTGGAGGCCTGGCTTTCCTGGGTCCCCCTGAAAAGATTAAGACTCAAGTTGTAAACCAAAAGCAAATGTAAAAACTCTAATCAGATGAATTCATGTAAGCCAAGACGTCTGTACTCACTCTCTCTCCTGTTTCACCAGCCACTCCTCTCTCCCCCTACGAAGAGACACAAGTCCAGATTTACTTGATGTGTTTGTCGTCAGTCCTATCATCATTTGATTGATTGTTCAACCTCCTGTTTTAAATGGCCTCATTCCTGCATTTAGGATGTCTCACTTGATGGCTCCAGTTATTTGGAATAGAAAGTGTGAACGTGTTGTTTGGGCTCACAAACAAGAAAACTATAACTTTTTCATAGGAAAAATGTTATTCTATATGTGAAAGATGCAGCTGTCATGAACACAACTATGAAAATAATTTCTCAGACACTTAATGGAAAAAAAGGCAGGCTCAGAATAATAAGACCTTTGAATCAACATTAAATCTTCCTCTCAGTTGAACCTGTGCAAACATGCTTTCTACAGTTCTGAAATAAAATGACAGCCAACAGCATCTCCACCCTTCACCAGCCCGCTTTTCTAGGGTGAACTTTTCAGACCATGTGAGCCTGATTGGCACAGTGACATCGTCATGTTACAACTTTTTCGTTTTTGTGAAATTGCAATTTTTAGCTTCCTGGTGGTACGTTTACCTGCTAAACCTGCTGCTGTATCTGGATAGATATCACATTCACCCCCGACCCCCCACCCCACCCCACCACACACACACACACACACACACACACACCCACACCCACACCCACACACACACACACACACACACACACACACAGGTACATACTTGACTGATCCCCTCTCATATCTTGTGACTCACCCTGTCTCCCTGTGAGCCCGGCTCACCTGGCTGTCCTCGGTCACCCTATCAGGACGGAGACAGTAACAGAGTTCAATCTTCTCTTTAAAACCTCAACACACAAGTCATTGCTCTTACCTTTATCTTACCTTGCTGCCAATTTCTCCAGGAGGCCCACGAGGACCCTGAAAGACATGAGCATGAGTCTCAAAATTCCCTTATAATTTGTTATTCTGCAAAATTTAGCAAGATTTTCTTATGTGATGCACATCTGGATCTTTGCAGAAAAAAACATTTTATAATAATGGATTCAGGGGATTATGTAGCCTCTCTCAATTATATTTATATAATTTGTTGAGATAATATGCTGATGGAAAAAAATTAAAATCAACATAATTTCAGCCATGGATACACAACTGCTGTGTGTCTGACTCACCCGGTCTCCAGGCTCTCCTGGCCTGCCTGGTGGTCCAGGTGACCCATCACCGCCGTCACCCTGAAAAACAACCAGTGTTATTAGTTAGTATTTATGCTGTACTTGATTACTCAGTGATTGATGGCTACTTTTTTGATTTTATCCTTTAAGACCAAGAATCTCAAACTTGTCATGTCTGATGCATTCAAGCTAAATGTCTGGATCTGTAAACAGCGAGCTTCAGCCATGACAACCAATGACATTACAAGACATTACACACCAACATTTTTGCTGTTGTACCGAAAGGACATCAGCCATAAATAGTGAACACTTTTCCAAATACATCACATTGACTCGGCTTGACATTGTATGAATAATTTCAGAACATAAATGACAACATCCGAAACTGATCATGTGAATGTGATCTTCCCTCTTCTTCTTTTGGATTGCTTATTTCTCTGGAACATCTATTTTTAAACCAAACATCCTGTCTCACACATGTTTTTTGTCTCTTTGTAACAATGCATAGTTTAAAGACCAGACAGACTCATCTGGGACTGCTGCTGGTGAATGACCTCGTAATGTGAGAAACCCTGTCACCACTCAGTCATGTTGCATTTAACCACGATGACCCAGCAATTCCTGATTCAGGATGACAAGTCGCGTGGTTCAAAAGCTTTGAAAATCATGTGGTGTGACCTGGCTTTCACTGACTTAGGGCGCCTTTCCACTGGCTCACTTTGGGTCGGTACGGCTCGGTACGGGTACGTTTCCACTCGCACTGGGTATCACGTCAGCGCATGTGGACTCACTGGCCTGGCGTAATTTGTGTGCGACACAACAACAACATGGAGGCAGCGTTATGCCTGTTGCTCGGCCTGTGGTTTTTGCTTGTACTGAAAGTAGGGGACGACAGACTGGCAAGGCATCAAGCGGTGAAACGGAACACCAAAGAAAAGTATAAAACCCTTTACCAAGCGATCAACCAGTATTCCACCGAGGCCAAGATGATACAAAGTAGACGATGTAAACAATGTAAGTTACCCACTAAGTGCCCCGCCATGTGTTTAGTCCCTGCTCGGCTCGCTTGGAAGCCCAGTGGAGAAGGGACCAAAATAATAACGGTTAGTACCATGTTGGGACCAGTGGAACTGGGGCCAAACTGTCCCGACCCGAGCCAAAGTGAGCCAGTGGAAACATGCCCTGACATATGAAGCATCTGACTTGAAAATAGACATAAATACAGGATGTAGACTTTTTTTTTTTTTTACTGAATTTCCCTCTGGGATCAATAAAGCATCTATCTATCTATCTATCTATCAATCTATCTATCTATATCTATCTTTCTATCTGTCTATCTATCTATCTATATATCTATCTGTCTATCTATCTATCTATATATCTATCTATCTATCTGTCTATCTATCTATCTACGTATATCTATCTTTCTATCTATATCTATCTTTCTATCTATCTAGCTATTGTGTTTCCACAGCATCTCCATGAGGAACATATAACGTTAGGAAACTTCGACAAACACATACCAATTCATTGAGCGCATGTTCTTTGATATGTTGTAAGGATCAGAGTCAAGTCCAACTGAATTAAATTTAGCAGGTAATCACTCAGTGCTCGTCCACCAAATCAGTCTACCTTGTCTCCTTTGGCACCCTCTGGTCCTGCTAGCCCTCTAAGACCCTGAGCACCCGGAGGTCCTGGAGTACCCTGATGATAAAAATGCAATTACCAAATGCAAAATAGTTCATCTGCAAACCAAACGAGTCAGCACATTGTTAGTGATTGACTGTGCTTACTGGGGAGCCCCTGTCACCCTTTACAGCCACCCCACTGCCTACTCCTGGAGGTCCCTGTCAGGAAGAGAGATAAGGATTGAGAATCATTATGGTGGCATGTTCCTCCGGATATTTCTCCAATCTTAGGGTAGTGTGACTGACCCTCTCTCCTGTGCTGCCCTTGTCTCCCTGCAGAAGAAGAGAGACAAAAAATAAGAAATGATGCTGTTGTTAGGATGAAGTTTCATTACTCAAACTTACCGGACAGACAGAGTAGTTTAAGCAGATGAGTGCACAACTCCAAAAAGCTGAGAGGTATATGAGGTGTGAGGTGAAGACAAGTGTGCGGACTAGCAAACAATACACAAGCACTCACTTTTAATAAATTCTCTAGTTATTGAGAACAAAAAACAAGTTTTAAGCCCTGATGATGGCTTAAACAGAAACAAGAAAAAATGCAAAAATAGAATTAAATGGAACAGCAAATACATTCCACGGTTTTGGCCACAATAAAGAGCAAAACTATTGCTCCCAAGTGCCTGTAATTTAATTTGCCCAGCTGTCTTCTACTCCATACAGCATTTCACATACAGTAATTGTGGTTCCTGTGAAGAAAAGTTTTTCACACATTTGTAAAAAATGGATTTTGAATCTAAATTCTGTCTTAATAAATGTTTTCTAAATCCAATTATTATTCATTTATTTGATAGCTGGTTGGGAATCGCCAACCTTTATGTGCCTGTGGAGGCTTTATCAGCAATATAATGTATAAACATATTAACAGTGATTTGTTAAACAATAGCATAGCAGACAGGAGTGCGTTTTCAGTGTTCATTCATATATCTTATTTGTAATTCCAACAATTTATTTTGTGCTGACATTCACTTTCACTTTCACACACAAGGTGACAAGTGTATTTTATGATATTGTCAGTCTATGTATTGTATCGTCACTGAAGATACAATACATAGACTGACAATGATGTTTATCACTGATGTATGGTGTAAAATGCTAATAAGTATGAATTAAAAGACTTGTAAGTTGTTTCTGAATTCTACTGAAATGAACATGTGGATCACAATAGGTTTTGTAAAAAAAAAAAAAGTATCATAAACTTGTAAAAAATGTAAAACTACAAGTACATTAATGTTATATCTCAGGGTTTCTACTGAATTACTGAGTGGCTCAATGCTACCACCATGTGTGTAGTTCCTACAACAACAGTCGGGGTTGAGCTGGTCACGGTCAACTAGTTTCATAGTCTCACTGTCGGTTGTCTCCACCATCAAGTTGAGTTGCACTCGACTGTGCATCCAAGACATGAAATGATTTTAACCAAAGGTAGCACATGGACTTCTTGTGTTATGATGTAGAATGATGGCAAGAAAAAAATGATAGCAGAGGATGATGATGTCACAGTGAAGCTGATCCTTTACCTCTTGGATACAATAATATCATCACTTCATACTTTTGCCATAATCAGACAAGGAATTCCTGTTTTTTGACCAAATTGTACTTGTAAGGTCATTGCGATGCGAAGCTTTGGCAACCAAAATTGAATCTATTCCCTCCCAGTGTTCCTGTTATATCCTGTTCATGAGAATTAGAATGGGACTGAAGAACACAGAATGTGGGCACCCCAAGATACCAAAGGAAAGGCAGAGGCAACAGTTTGGTGTATTTCCTTTATAGGAGAACATTAACATAATAGGAAAAATGCCAGATTTCCATAACTACTTTATGTAGGATATTTTGTAAAGTGGATAGAAACAGGAAAGGAGGCTAACCTTGATGGACAATCCTGGTGTTCCTGGTAATCCTGGGCGACCATCCTGCCCTGGTGTACCCGGAATTCCTGCAGCACCTTTGGTCCCATCAATGCCTGGCCGACCAGGGTTCCCCTTCATATGCAGAACAAACACTGACTTAATGTGGATAAAAAGAGGCTAGTTCTGGTCATCCGGATAATGATGATGTGCTTGTCTTCTGTTTGTTTAGTTTAAAATGTTCTGCTTTATTACCGGTACTCCTGGGATGCCTGGTTCACCTTTCCTCCCTGGTAAACCCCCTTCAGTTATACCTGGACCTGGATCACCCTGAAACATCAATATTTCACCATGAGCAGAAACACACAGACAAATACTTTTTGCTCTCTGTCACTTTCAAACTGGCATAAACAAAGCACATCCTTTTTGAAATGTGCGAGGAGAAAAGTCACTCAGCTCACCCTTTCACCTTTGTTACCCTTTGGCCCTGGTAGCCCTGCCACGCCAGATTCACCCTAGAAAAATAGAAGAAGACTTAGGAAACTCTGAACTTGACATTTATGTCTGCTTAACAAGTCAACATGACTGTGCACTTACTGGGACCCCTCTGACACCGGGTATGCCCTGTGAACCCTGCAGGGTGCAGAAACCAAACAATTCATTATCATTTCAATGAAACAACAGTAACACAAAAAATATCCCTGGGTTTTGGTTCCTCTACTCACGGGGACTCCTGCATTTCCTGGAGCACCTGGTCTTCCAGGCAAACCTGGACTTCCATCAATACCAGGAAACCCCTAGAAAGAGTGAGCACAAGATTCTTGAAAGACCAAACCGGGGAAATTTGTGTAATATTCATGACGTTTTAGTTGCACTCACTCTCTCTCCTTTTTCCCCTTTCGACCCAGATGAGAGGTCAAGTTGGCCTGGTGGACCTGGGCGCCCTTCAGGACCTCTGGGGCCATCCCTTCCAGGCAAACCATCACGACCCTGCAGCGCACACACAGTAGTATGAACGATCAATCATAATTTGCATCAATACATCACAGGATCTTTAGGGTTCACGTTGACGAGTGACTCACGGGCTCTCCCTTGCGTCCATCTGTGCCATCTCTGCCTCTCTCACCCTGAGGAGCCAAAGATAACATGGAATATAAACAGTTGAATATACAGATTACAATAAGGGTGGTGGAAGAAATAGAGCACTGTACCTTCTCCCCTCGCTCTCCCCTCTCACCCTAGAAATAATAAATAGCAAAAATAAAAAGAGGTTAACCATAAGAAGCTGAAAATGTAGAGGATGCTGTAGTTTTAAAACCCATTTGTTCATTACATTTCATTAAGCTGAGCTTGTGACAATAAAAAGTGACTCACCCGTGGACACTGAACAGTACACTGCTCTGGACCAGGGGATACCTAAATAGAGTACAGTAAGTTTCAACTCTCTTTGAATTTATTCAGATTCACTCTGTGTTTAATGTTAACACTTAATTGTGATCAAATTAATTCATGAGAATCATAGATAAAGTTATACCACAATGATAGTATGTCACTTGTAAAGAAACAGGTTCATGATCATAATCTTACCTCTGGTATTCTGGCAATACCACAGAGCAAGTCTGCCAGATCAGTGTGAACTGAGTCCAACTGGGCTGCATCACGCACAAACAGGATGTTCTGGGTGCTGCTGTCCGTCACCACCCGACGCAGCTCCTCAGTATCCGCCTGATCCACACCGACAGCCAACACCGTCACACCTGGCAAACAAGCGTACATTTTCTTGTATTTGTGTAGCAATTTATGTCTGTTGAAAAAGAGTCCAAAAATATCTAGATTTTCCAGCCTCTTTAATTTCCAGATTCCATTGTACCAGTGAAAAAAATTTAAATTTTGCACGCAAGCGAGAGCCTCATAACTGTCGTGACTTTTTTTTAAAATTCCATTCACCATATTTATATTCTCCAATACTTTTTTATTCTGCAGGTAGTAAGATCCAGTCAGATGAAAACAACCCTTACACACCTGCTGCTTTGAGACTATTAGCTGCAAGTGTAAGGTTGTCTGCAGACTTTTTGTCAGCAATGATGACAACAGCGCCGGGGACCCTGGGCCTGCGTCCAGCTGAGGGGGTCAGCAGGTATTGTCTGGTGAAAGTCACTGCCTGACCTGAAGACAGAAACAGACACAATTAAGTTCCAAAATCAGTTTTGAGTGCCAATGAGAAATACGGGACGGTAAAAAAAAAAAAAAAACCTGACCAATGTTATTGCCGGGACTTTCATCAAATGGTGTTGACTGGATCTCTTGCATCAGTGTGTCAGATCTGCCATGTCGATTAAGCAGGAACCATATTTTGGGCCTGTAACCATATACTACAACTCCCATCTGAAAAAAGAGCATAAAAAGCAAATGTCAGTAGATTGTAGGAGCGATATTGACCATACTGTCTTATTGCTTCTCTGTACCTGTGAGTCGCGGGGTCCGATAGTGCTGAATGACCCTGCAGCACTTGTCAGCAGCTCACGCAGAGGTCTTGCAAGGTTAATCCGGTCAGGAGAAGCCGGCACCAGAAACACCACATCTAGACGCCCACCAACACACACTGGGCAGAGAAGCAGGGTAGAGCAAGTATGAGATACATATCAAAAGATGTTTAAAAATCAAATAAGAATGGGTGCGTGTTTGTTACCAGTGCGTTCATCGACAAAGCCCTCTGTTCCAAGTCTGTTCCCAAAGGTGGGCTGTATGGTGAAGCGGTACCGATGGCCTAAACGAAGCCCATTCACCTGGTATGAGCTGGATGAAGCAGGGAGTGTGATGGACAGGCCTCGGCCAGTATCTATGAGAAGTGAAGTTACACTCATGAGGCTGCGCAACAGGTACATTCGTGTGTTAAATTGAAATACAGTTGTAATGTGCTTCACCTCTCTCCTCTTTCCACCGAAGAATATATCCAGTAACACCTGGTATCGGAGCCCAGCCCAGCCGCACAGAATTCTGGGTTACCTCTGCCACTCTTAAAACTGTGGTCGGTAGTGAAGGAGATGGGGTGTAGTCACCAGCTATATACAGAGATAAAGAGGATCAGAATACACACAGGTTTGTGTTCAGCATCTATAAATCATGTCTCTGTCTTTTTGTAACTCATGTCTTTTTCTGCCATCTGCAGAAAATCTTTCATTTTTAGGCTTGAGCTAACAAAGAATAAAGGATGACAGGACTCACGTGTGGTGACTCTGACAGACACTGGCGTTCCTTCTCGGTTCTGAACCAAAGCCATGACCTTCACCTCATACTGAGCTCCAGGGTCCAGCCGGTCCAAATCCACAGCTGTCACATCTCCCCCCACCACCTGACTGCTCTCATCGCCTCCTACAGCAGCACAGAGCAAAAAACAGTGAGTGCAACCAAGAGTCGTTCCTTGACCCACACTCCATCCATTCACACCATCAAGTTTCATGACCTGTAGTTTCATGTTATCCTCCTGACCATCAGACAGACAAACAAAGAAATCCATAAAAGAACATGACCTTCTTAAAGGTCTGAGAAACTATGTAAGATTTTGTCAAGATGGAACAATAATGGCCCTACCATCTGTTCTTCTCCAGGACACACGATAGGCCGTTGCTCCCTGAACCCCAACCCATGTCACTCGGACAACCTCTCCTCGAGTCTCCTGCACCTGAAGAGACGTCACAGTCCCAACCACTGACTGATCGGATTCTGCCAGTCCGAACAGAGAACATGTTTGAAGTATTTAGTACTGTCATCGTCCCAGCAATCCTCTTGTTCGTATTTCATGTTACTTCAGGATAACAACAATAGCATATTTGTTAAATTCAGTATGCTACCTGTTCTGATGCTCAGGGAGGCTGGACTTCCCTCTCGAGAACCACTCAGAGAGGAAACTAACACACTGTAAGTAGAATCCGACTGTAGTCCATCAATGGTGTAGGAGGACACGTCAGCGGGTACATTCCGACTTGTTTCCACTCCTGCACCAAGCAAGACCACCACCAAAATACACATACTCAGCAATCGTTAATCATCCTGTGGGCTGAGAACTTCATGCCAAATTTTGCTTACCATCATCACGGCGCCAAGTGACCTTATAACTGGTTGCCCTGGTGGAAGGTGACCATGCAATGCGTATCCTCCGAGATGTGACATCAATTATACGAAGCCCTGACACTGATCCATTGGATCCACTGTGAGGATTAGTCCGGGAAGACAGTGTGACCACCTCTCCAACACGTTGATCGATTACAGCTGCAACACCGATCACTAGGGCCTCATCTGGTTGTAGGCCATCGATAGTAAACGTTGAAGCATCAGCCCCCACAAGACGGGATTGCTCTGCATCTGTAATGAAGAGCAAGTAGACCTAAAAAATCCTCCACTTCTAGTCAAGGTGCTTCAAGTCAGACATTGAATCTGTTTTCTTCTTTTTAAGTCATTGTGAGACCAGAACTAAACCCATTATAACACTCACTATTGCCTTGTCTCCATGTAATCCTGTATCCTGTTGCTCCACTAACACCTGTCCAAGCGATTCGAAGTCTTCGGCTGTTTGCATTAGTCACTCTCAGGTTAGTCACTCTGCCAGCACCTCGCTCTGAAATTAAGCAGAGAAGGCATTACAAGACCAGACAACAGAAAATGCTATAAGCTTTCAAAATATTTATCAAAGAAACACGCCAACTAATACACTACTTTACCATTGTCTTAAGGAAAAGACTTGATACATTATTTCTGAAGGCCATGTTTTTAAGAAGGGACATCACATTATGAAACTGCTTGACTCACCTGGTTTGATGGAGACTGTGACCGGGTCTCCTTCATTGTCTCCCACCAGTGCCGTGACTCTCACACCATAAGACACGCCCACTGTTAGGTCTCTTAGGTCAAGGGTCGTTTGGTTTCCAGGGATAATCTGAATTTCCTCTGACCCCACTGACAGTACATGAGACACACAGTGACTGACACGAATTGACAAGTTTTCGAATCATTTTTGCAATATCATGCATTTTAATCATTTTTGCAATATCTTTTGAAGTTGTGAAGAAAGAAAATAATAATAATAATGATACCACCACGAAACTGATTCTTTAAATTCATCTGTTATTGAGCAATAATGCCAACTTCTATGTTGGAGTGTAAACCAGACTGACAATCTACTTGTGCTGGAATATATTTTACAAGACTATCATATATACCTTATTAACATGATATGAATCAATAACAGTACATTATGACACCCCAAATAATGAATATGTGAGTGAATGTACCCTCAGTGTTCAGGATAATGATGCGATATTGTGTGGCCCCTGCAACACCGGTCCAGCCAAGTCTGACTGTACTGCCCAAAGACTCCACCACTCTCAGGTTGGACACCCTCCCAACTGGCTGTTCTTCTGTAACACCAGACAATGAGCAGGACAGTCATTTGTGTTCTATGTTATGTTAAAACAAATTGATGTCCTCATGAAAGCATATTGAGAACGTCATGGAATTCATCCCAACAGGTTAACAAGCCATAAATCAGACCAGTCCAGAGTTTAAAGTGCCCCCTGGCTGAGCTGCTGACCTATGGATGTGGTGGAAACAGGTGTGGCCTCCTCACGACCTTCAAACAGGGTGTAGAGGGTGATGATGTATTCTGTGTTAGGCTGAAGCCCTGTAAGCTCATAGCTGTTCGTACTTCTGGGGAAGGACAGCGTCTGGACACGGCCTCCTGGAGACAAAGCAGCAATCAGTGAAGATGTAACAGATGTACATGCATACACCTTCAACAAGGGAATGGCAAAATATCATGCTCTTTATTAGCTTTCACTGTATAATATAAGTTTGCATTTGTTGCCATTACTTGAAACAGTAACTTAGTAATTACAAGAACAATTGTCTGAGCATGCATGTGTCATCCTCATCTGACCTTCCCCTTCTCTCCACTCCAGGCGGTACCCTTGAGAGGCCTGAATGATTCTCCAGGTGAGGCGGATGGAAGAGGGACCAGTGGTCGCTGCTCTCAGCACCTGCTGCTCCTGACGCTCTAAGGAAACATGACCGATGTATGTATGTAATGCTAACAGGTACATGTCAAAGAATTGTATTCCTGATGTCATTGCATTGCTCCTTATTATAAACATAAGTGTGTTATTTGAAGAGTTACATTGTAACTGTAAACAAGGGCTATAGCTACAATTATGAGAGCGCTTACAAACATGTCACACTGATACACTTCATACAACATCATGGCTCATGCTGAGGGCAGACTATTTATAGCCTGATGAGAAAATCTTTGCACACACCATAAAAACCCGAGGCTTACAGTGTATATGAGATGAGTATGATGCACGTAGAGATCCTCACTAAAAGTTAAGACTAGCAGTAAATGACTGGGCGGCTTTTCAGAGGCAAGAAAAGCAAAAATTAAAAACACCCACAGATATAATATCATCATCATTTTAAGTTGACTGTTTCTCACACAGAAAGGGAGTAACATTACTATATGATGTCATGTAAATACTGATATTCAGTTTAGCTCTTTTTCTGTTTTCCACAACTCTTGGTTCTCTAGCAACAAAGTGCTCCGCTATGCTTGCAAGCAAACTGCTAACATTTTCCTATCTCTCGTTTCGAGCAGGGCAGATAGCATCACTGCAGCTGAAAATATGTCGATGAGACCAGTGAGAGTGAACAAAACAGAAGCCATCGGCAAAACAAAATAATTTTACATCACACGCATTCATGTGCGATTGTCTGCATTCCAAAAAAAAAAAAAAAAAAGATTAGAGAGCCTTATTTCACAGAAAAGACAACATAAAACAATCTTGGTGGTCCACTTGCAAAACAAGAGACAAAACCCCCTTCCAAACATAACATTCCCAAACACATCCAAACAACCCCTAACACATTATTTATTCTTTCATCAGCCAAGTGTAGTATTTTCACCTATTCCCATCCATAACTTGATGCCACAGCATGGGTGGATACTTCATTAGTATTCAGAAACTAATTGTAAAATGATGCAACGCACTTGAGATGCCAATAGACCAGCACTGACATCAGAATAAATTAACATTATAGAGTTGCATCTTTACAGACAAAATAGCACATTGTTGCCCTCAGGCTGCTGATGAAGGGGACTTGGTTCAAAGGAATTCCTTTTTGAAGTTCAAATGCATTCTGGGACAAAGCCAAAACAACATTTGTTCTCTTTCTTGCGCATGTAATGATCATACATCAGTAAAAAAGCAGCATGTGTCAGTAGGTCAAAGTCCACCGCTGTCCGTGCTGAGTAATAAGCACCCAGTGATGACCCTTCAAGGCCAGTTAGAGTCAGACCGTAAGAACAGAACATTCTTTACTTCATGATGCATTATTTTGCTTGACTGAATGTGTAACTTGATCCAAAAACATTCTGAACATTAAGAAGTTCAATTTGTAGAATCTTACAAAGCTTGGGTTTCATACTGAACACTCCACCCCAATAGGGGGCGGCATATCACCAGCAAGTCAAAGCTATTTTAAGAAAAAGGGAATGCTAACTTCTTTAGCATGAAGCTTTGAATTTATCATCAATCCATTTACAACCAGAAACTGGCATATGGGCACAAGCTTTGGAATAACCAGATCACACAAGCAGCTGAAATGAGTTTCGTCTGTTGGGTGGCTGATCCCTCACAGTACAGTGAGTTATTTCACACAGTTTGTTCAGGTTGGGAATGTTGTGCTGCTGTTAAGCTTCGCCGTCTGCATTTAAAATGCACCAAGATGTGATCAGGGAAATGGAACATTTCAGCAAAGGAGGCACAGGGCTGAATCGATGTCTTTATAAAAGGGACAGAAGGAAAAGCTCATTCTAAACACCATTGTTGTGGATCACCAGGTTCTTTGCAAACAAGCAGAATATCATAATGGCAGCGTGATTTTCCTGGTATGATGGAATTTCTGTGTGAAAGTTGCTCGTTCATCATTGCTGGGAGAAAGGAGAGATTACAGCCCTCTGGCAGAGCCACAGCTTCTTCCTGCTGCACTGACTTACTCTTGCCTCTTGAGGAAGATTTTACAAGAAAAGACAGACCAGCACTAAGTTGCTCAGGTGCCTATGAATTGTCCCCTTAACTTAAAATGTTAAGGTGTCTCTATGCCACAGAGTGGAATGAAACATTAGAAGCCTATCATTTAGAACTGAACAGAATAGAATTTTATTGTCCAAATTTGTTCACCAAACACAAGAAGCAACATAAGACATGGGCACAAGACATAAGAGCAGACAAGCAGCTCATACACAGTTCATACCTGTGGCTCAGAACTTATTGTTTAATTTGTCGAAATCAGAAAATGACTAATGAATAGGTCGATGACATATGGCAACGAGCCTGTTAGCTACTGGGTGAAACTGAACAAATGTTTCTGAAGAAATAGTCATTAAATGAGTTTGTGAAGAGAAAAATGGTCAACATTTTTTCCTAATGAGAGGGAAAAGACACCACAAAAAGTTGTAAATCTTCGTGTGTACACAGGAACAAACAAAAGACATAAGCGCTCAGCTAAAGTTGAATTTAATGAGGTGAACAGTGTATAGAGAAATGTATACAAGTCTTCTTTGATAAAAGAACTGGGGCAAGTTGCCTTTCAGTTCTCTGTGTCTGCCAGCAATCTGCTCAGCGCAATGACCCAGCAGTGACTCAGCTCTCATTCAAATAACACAAATCTGACTGAAGAGTTGCCATATGGGTATTAGTCACACAAGACAGATGGTGTATGTGTCTTTAGGAGTGTGCGTGTGTGTGTGTGTGTGTGTGTGTGTGTGTGTGTGTGTGTGTGTGTGTGTGATGAGTGTGTAGTTGTGCTAGAAATGTTTCTAAAACAGATATAAAGAGGAACATGTGTAGTTTTCCAGAGGAGGGACAAACAGCAGTGAGGATTCCTGGCCCTCTCTGCTTCCTGTCACTTGGCTCCAGACAGCAGTAAGATGACAAAGAGTAGAGAGTGGCATTTGGTGTAGTGGTGCATTTACACCTACCTATCTTGAATCTGGCTGTTGCCACGGGGCCCTCGGCGTTGCCCTCATACAGCGGAATGACAGTGAGGATGTATTCGGTGTCTGGCTGAAGTCCAGACAATGTGTGAAACTCGCTGTCACCAGCAACCTCAACAGTCTCGACATTTCGGCCTTTGTAAACAGAATAATACAAGAAATATCTTTAATACACTCTCAGAAGAAGAGAATCATTGATGATTTTGATCCTCTCTGCAGTGTTCTGACCTGTGAACGGCCCCCAGACCAGACGGTAGGCTCTCGCACCACTGACGACTCTCCAGCGCACACGAACGCTACCCTCGGACACGGTCTCCACTGACAACTGCTGAATGGCCTCCAGGCGCACTGACACATGCAGGAACATGAACGCAGACATTGTGAATAACCAATAATTATCAATTCCCCCCACAACCAGACAGGATCATTACCTTAGTATAATCACTCCACTCTGTATCAAAGGCTAGGTTTTGGTTAAATGAGGTCTATGGTTTAACCAAAACTATATGGTGCAGGGAACCTACAGTGATATTAACTTCCAAGATTGACCAATAAAAATACATCATCACTGCAGCATTCTATTCTCGTACAAAAGATATAATCCGGTGAACTCACATGTGCGGGCATTGAGGATGGACGGGGATGCAGAGTTTCGGGGGAACAGAGGGTAAAGGCTGATAACATACTCTGTGTCAGGCTGAAGTGACTCCAAGGTGACAGATGTGGAGTCTGCCGATAGAGACTGCTCCAACAGCTGAGCTGCTGGCTGACCTACTCTTCCAGTCAAAAAGCAAACAAGCAAACAGATAGACAGAAAGACCAGTTAATGTGCTAACCGTAATCACAAGACATCTCAGGCTGCAATGATACGCCATTTTCAAGGAGACAACACAATTATCATACTGTGCGTGTTTCCTTATCGAAGGAATTGGAAAGAAAAATGCAGTCAGACAATTTCACTGGAATCTAATCATCTTCCTCCTCAACCCTTATTTCCAAATGTAATACGAGTGTGTTGCCTCAAAAATATTATATTTGTCTTTGAGAGGTCAGTGCACCCCAAAGAAAGGGACAGAAGTCAACTAAGGGATACACACTCGCATGCAACTTAAGCGAAAAGTATTTATACCCTTTTCTGTACACAGTGTTACGTCTAATATGCGAGTGTGAAGTACTGTGTTTAACAAAGACTTCTTCCATTAAGCCAATGTAGTAGATATTTAATACCACATAACTTATAATGTGAAACTGTGATATCTTGTGAGACAATGGCCCTGACTTGAATACTTCAAATGACTGCAACTTTCTAGTAACCTGTTTGTATACGGTCAAATAGGCTGAGACAGGCAGAAAGTTACAGCATCCCAGGTGAGCACCTGCTTACACTCTCTTTCCTATAAATTGATTTTTCCATAAAGTATGATGTGAGCCACTATTAGGACACAATCTAGACTTAAGATCATTTAATTGGGGACCAAAGCCATGTCCCTTAAAGGATCGGGGTTCAAGTTAGAAAGATAATGGGTAAAGTCAGTAAACCTTCAGGGGACAGATTTAAGTCTATGTAAAATATCACAAAGTGTATTTATATGTGTGTGTGAACGTATGTGCATGCGTGAATGCGTGTGTGTTTGAGCGTGCGCATTGCCTGCATGTGTTTGTTTGTACCTGTTTTTTTGCTACTTTTTGGGAAACTTTTCTGGTGCTCTACCAACACTAACCTTACCGGGACCCCCATTCCTCATTGGGACCAAAGACTTGTCTGAATGTTATTCATAAGTTCCTGGTTAAATTACAGTTAAGGACTGAATTGAGTTTGGGTTAGGGTTAAGGGCTAGGCATCAACTGGTCAGGATTAGGACTAGGATTAGGATATGGGTTAGGCTGTCCAAAATGAATGCAATTCCCAATAAGGATAGCACTGCATACTTTAGAGAAGCTCCATGTGAGACTGGCACTCCTGCCACATGCTCAGCGAGAGAAACATTTTATATCAGCCCTCGGGGGACACTTTTCTCTCTTCAATCACACCAGGAGCACCCTGACATTTTCACATTTATGACTTGAGCCACAACCTCTCTACCTTAATCTAAGGTAAAAATAACAGACAGCCTGTGACATAAGTGAGTCTTTCCTCTGGATTCAATCTCGGCACTGGTGATGATAAAAATGTGCTTAATTGTTTGGATGATGATTACTGACAGCTCAAGCCCGAAGGAAGTAAGAGGAGCTCATGTTTTACCCGTATTCAGCTGTGACTGTTGAACATTCAGCATGTTTCTATCTTGACACCCCCGCGAGTTAACTTCTTTCCCTTCTCCTTGACGAGGTTTTGTCAAAACACCATTATGTCATAACACTTACAAGAAGTATTTAGCAGCAATTTCGGTTACTTCTTTTTCTTTTTTGATGTTGCTTAGGTCCCTGTCTTAAATGCATAAATGCACAAGTTAGAAAAAAAGGCTGAGAAAAAGACAAAAAAAGAGATGATGTAAGAAAGACAATGAACCAGGCGAGTGCCTGACCTCGTGGTCCATAGGTGAGTCTGTATCCCTGCACAGGAGATGAAGGCTGATCCCATCCCACAGACAGAGAGAAGAAGCTTGCTTGAACCAGACGTAGACTGGAGACCCCTGGCAAGGACCCTATAAAAGGAGGGAAAAAGACATTTGTTAAAGACACTTCGCTAGCAATCTGGCGATGTCTCAGTTGACATTTGCATCGTCCACTTTTCACTTACGGGTACGTTGCTTGGCAGAAACGGAGTCCCCCAAACTGTTGGGGTATTGAGCGATGACAGTCACCAGGTAATCTGTTCCTGACTTCAGCTCTCGTGCAGTAAAGGTCCTTTGATTTGCAGCGAGAGTCTCCTGCAGGGAGAGACAGAGGTCATCCTTGTGAACAGTCTAGCCTGGAACAAGTTTCAACAAAGTGAAGGACTGATATAGTTGGATGAGCCATGATATTCTTCTATCCTCATTACGTCTGCCAGTGTACAGAGAAGGGAATTTGACTCTGTTCACTGCCAAAATTAAAATCTACAGCATCTACATGAGGACGGCACACCCATCAGACATGTTACTACCCAGCCTGGAGGCACGCGTTGATCTCAACTTTGGCTCCTACAATTGCAATTAGCTGCTATAATCTAGGTTACAGCGATGCTGCTGCTCGTTTCCAAAATAAAGACAGTATCCTTCAACACCTTTCCTCACCTGACGTAGTTCTGCTGTTATAGGTTGACCCAAGCCAGACAGCGGCACATACTGCACCGCATAGCCACTCACAGGCCCCCCCGCGGCACTCCAGCGGAACCTGAGAGTATCAGACGTCTGGCCTGTGAACTGAATGTTGGACGGGCCAGTGTACGCCTCTGAGAGGAGAGAGGAAACAAGGGTTTTATTGTCTCACACAGACTAGATACTAGACCACATCTTATCTTAAGTGATCTTCAGTTGAGGTACGTTGCAGTACATACCGTCACTAGCATAGACACCTCCTGCTTTAGAACACACTTGGGGGCTCACAAGAGGAAGAAGTGTGTTCAGCAACTTAAAGTCCCCAACAAAGGAGGTGAAATCGCTGCTTGGCTGGGAGGAGATCTGAGCCAATTCATTCCTGTCTGCGCTCTTTATACCTGACAAGCACAAAAAAGTTGGCAGCGATCCCATAAGCAGATCTTGCAGGAATCTTAAGCTTATTTTAATTCCAAAATATCCACGGGTAAACTGTTGAGACACCTACCCACTGCAAAAACATGCACTCCCTGACTGCGCAGCTTCTGCGCTGGTTCCTGCACGCTGTCCTGTGACTTCCCATCTGTGATAAGGATATTGATCTGATAAGAAAGGAAGGGAAATAAGAGACTTAATAAATGGCATTTACACAATTAAAACATTTAAAAAGAGACAGATTGGTGTTCACACCTTTGGCACGTCCCGACTGGATGTAGGGTTAAAGAAGTTATCAGCAACAAACTTGAGCCCAGCACCGGTGCGAGTATTTCCACCTTTATAGTTCAGATTCTGGACAGCGTTGACCAGCTCGGTGCCATTCAAGTAAGTGTTAAAGGTGAATTCAACCCTGGATGAAGAAAATATTGTGTAAATATTGTGTTACATAATACTGCTCCTGCAGCTAGATGTTATTCACTGACAGACACAGTCATGTAATCTTGCCGTTCACCTGGAGGTGTCACTGTACTGTATAGCCCCAAACCGAATCCCTGCCTCACTGACAGAGCTGGCAAACGGTTTGATGATCCCAGCCATGAAGCCCTTCACCTGCAAGAAGTTAGCTCTGCCAATACTGGAAGACCCATCAACCAGGAAAACAATATCGGCTGCTCGCACATTATTACACCTGCCTGGAAAGAGGGGAGTACATGTGAACACATAAACAAAGATGTACAGTAGGAGATGAACACTCCTGGAGGAAACACTTACCCTGAGCCTCAGCCTGTTTTATAAAACCCAGCAGGACGGTCGCAGTGAGAACCCAGCTCCACATTTTCACAACCTGAAAGCACACAAGGCAGTTGAGGCATTTTACTTTATAGAAATCAATTAAAATGCTCCTGGAAAATCCATCCACTGAATTGTGCTTCAAAGCTTCTGTGAAAATTGTTGTCATTCCAACCCTTGCTGATGTCCTCCACCTCACTTTGTGTCTCCAGTTCCAGTTGATTTTGATTTTGCAACAATAATCCATCAATTGCAACACCTCACCAGCTCATTAGTCATCACCTAATCTTGTCACAGTCCTCTATAACTGCATCTCATTTTCAGGCCAATATTATTATATCCGATTTAAAAGGTGCTTGTCAGATGATCCGTGCTGCCTTCAAGTAGCAGCTATTGTCCCCGTCTGTACCTGCTTTATCTAGCTTACATCATTGATATCCTGCCTGCTGCAAACATCCCCTCTTTGAACATGTTTGCCTGCTCTAAATACCTGTCAAACACCTGGCTGGTGTCTGCTTTGCCACGCCAGCTCACCCTCACCAGCCTGTTACAGTCTGTTACAGATTCAGAAACACTTACGGTTACAGTGAAATAACACTCTAAGCTCACTCTGACCAAACATGAGACTCACTGGCAGGAAGAGGCCATTGTTGCAGCTAAATACTGATAATCCTGAGAAAGAATTACACCATCTAAACAAATATTTGGGCTCTGTTAGTCAACAGCACACCAGTCCAACACTCTTGCTCAAAAGTAACAATCAGTTTGAAACTAAATGATCTCAAAAATCTCAGAAAACTCTCATTCCTTTTACGCCACTAATCAAGAGATTCATTTTAGTCGCGATTTTCTAAATGGTGCTTTCTTTTGTCATGTTGACTTGAAGCTGATCCCTGAATTTGTATCAAAACAGGACTTATCCACAAAAAAAATTCTGATTTATCTCATCATTGACAGTTAAGACAAGATTAGCTAAAATAAGAAGCTCCCAGGAACATAACTGCAAACTAGCAGTCAGTTAAGCTGAATATCAGGTTAAATGGAGGATGTAGGAGACATTTTTCTTCAACTTCAAGGCATTTAAGTTCAGGTACAATGACATCATTACTGCACATCCATCATGAATAAATATAGACATAGTTGTCTGACATGAGGACGCCATCAAGGTGAATTTCTTTTTTTTTTTTAACACTTGAAAGGACTTGCTACACGCTTCTAACTTAGGGTGCACTGAATCCTGCTTCTTGATTTCTGCTTATCACAAAACATCTGACAGAACCAGAATTGACTCTAAAATCAACTAAACGATAGTTCTCTTTTTTTTTTGTGGAGGTATGAAAGAGCATTTAAACCATGTGTGTGAAAACACGACCACGCTGATACTACAGTGGATGGAAGAATAATGGCTTTTAGTGCTGGTTCTGATGCCTCCATAAAAAATATGTTGAAATCAGATGCAGTTATCGTGACTTACACACCCTCAAAACTTCTTGTAATGCGTACATTTCCAAAAGTCTTAATAGCTCCTACTAACATGTGATTTCTGGATGAAGCTGTCGCTGTGGTTCTATAAAACACAAACAGGTTACAACCAATCTCCCGTCCTACTATCAGCAGTTCTGAATTGTACAAAAACTCTTTGAAGTAATCCCAAAAAAAGGAAAACACTTCACACAGCCTTTAGAATGATGAACTCCAGTTCTTGAAATAAAATTTTTACAGCTTTTCCTCTCTGTCTCTGTCGTTAATCATGCCTAATAAACAAATCCATAACTGCGGGGATAATCAGTGACATTTTAAACAGAATTTTGCTGGTATTACAGAACTTTCTAAAACTTCATCCCAAGTGTCACCCTCATACATCCATGCTGTGTAACAGCTGTGTTCACTACGGATGGACGGTAATATCAGCAGGTCATCAGTATCAGCAGAATCTGATCATTTTTAATGTATTTGTATCAATCTGATGTCCAGTAGTCTTCTTTTCTCATAATGTGAATTTTGAATAAGCCTCTTTCTACATCACTTTTTCATAATCAGAGATGGCAAGCATTTAAAGACCCTTGATCGAATATCTATTTATAAGAAGACGCAGGGAAACAAATAAGTGGAAGCTGCTGCCTACTGTGCCTTCTCAGTATCACAAGGGCGTGTGGAGGGTGGAGAAGAGGCATTGACCCCTTTGGGCTGTCACTGCGCATGAAGGTGTTTGTAAAATCAAGCCTGGCAACCTCCTGTCCACACTCCCCGGGTGACTGCTGCTAAAAACGGGGAGGTGGCGATGCTTGGACACAGGACACGCTTTGTCACTTTGGGTTTTGTGGTTAACGGAGAAAAAAGCAGGACTGACTCAACCTGTTTATTTTACGAGTGCGAGAATCAATAAATCGGGTGTGTGGTGTTTGCTTGCGTGAGGCCTGTGAATGTGTCAGTCACTCTGAGTTGCAGCAGAAGGTGAGAGGGTGAGAGAAAGTGAATTGCCAGTGCCAGTCCTAACTTTCACTCTTGGGTCAAGCATCTCCAGATGACAAGCAGCTGAGAGAGCACCCCTCACAGCTCCACCCCTGGGTGTCTCACAGAAAAAAACAAGTTGGATTCAACCGTCTTTCAAGCCTTCCCACGCAATAAGAGGATGTATGACCCAGAGACCCTACGTTGTCTGAAGTGGATGGGCTCAAGTCCACTCAAAACTAAAGATGTCAGCCTGAGGGGCAAACATATGTGACCCAGAGTGGAACTGGATGGAAAAATAACAACAGTTCCAGAAAGAATATTTTCTCTGTCCGTATCATCCCAGTCATTTCTCTGTTCACTACAAAATCAAAATGTGTATTCGCTTCACTGCCTACCTGTCTGTCACCCGGGAGCTTCAAGAGTTGGACGCCATTCTTCCTGACTGGGCCTGACTCAGCTTGGTGACAGGCCAAAGAGGAACTCTAGGTATTTGTTCAACCTGAAACATGTATCCTGATCCTGATCCAGTCGATATCCAGTTTTTGCCTTTCATCTATTTTCTTCTTTTCTATTTACTAATCATAATAAATGATGAACAGAAAGTAAATCCAAGTTGTTTCTATCTACAAAAAAAAAAGTGACGTCCATAAGGAGGGTAATATGATTGGTGCTGTACGTCTTTGTGTCTGTTCATTGAATTATTCAAAATTTCAGCAGCCTATTTTCACCAAACTTAGGGAGCGTGGGCTAAGGAAGAACCTGTTACATTTTCAAGCAGGTCTGTTTAAGAAAGCAAAAATTAGCATTTTGCTGAAGTTTTCAGTTTCCAAGTGCCAGTCTGTCCACAAGATGCCTCGGAGGAGGTGTGCGTCCCTGTGTGCCCCCTAGTAGGCACAGGAGTGATGCCATTACTTCACCCAGGTGTGGGAACAGCATGTTATATTTCACAGCCAAAGATTTATTAAAACATGACCATGAATTCATTAAAGCATGCAAACAACCTGGTAAACCATATTTGACCTCTCTGCTGACACTACAGGGGCTGTAGGACCCATGTCGAGAACTTTTTCATGACAAGCTCTGCTCATATTCACCTTTATATAGAGGGGATGCCAAACAGAGCAGCTACTGCAAATAGCAGACAGATGTTGAATCAAAGAAAACAACTTTTAATCTGCTCCGTAGACCAATAGTAGCTATAGTAAATAGTGTGAGGACCACAACCATGAGAAACCAATTACACTGATGAAGCCAAATGTACAAAGGAAAGCAGCAGGACAACAGCAGTAAATGGTCTATGCCTTTATAGGAATGGAAAAAAATACCAACAGCATCTGGAATTTGATCATTTTCACTGCCTGGCATTTTGTTAGAACTTTGACCCAATCCAGACTGTCAGAACATCTCTGTCAGAACTAATGAAAGAAAGCAGCTATTCCTACATGCTTGAGAACATTCACATCTGACAGAAAACTACATTAAAAGGCCTGACAGATAGTTCTGGTTAGGTTAGCTATGCTACTGGTTTATTCCAATAGCAAATGCTAACCTCCACACAAACATTAGCCATTTTAAAGTCTGTTGTTCTCTGGAGGAATAGGAACAAAACTTAGGAAATATATTCATAGGCTTCCACACCAGAGTTGGACAAGATGAGTGCTACCATTGTGAGGCTACAGTCATCAGTATGTTAGCTTAGCATATGGCAGGAAGTTGAGCTTCAGAGGTTGGGCCAGAGCTAAGCTGGGTCCAGTTATGTAACAACTTGTGCTGCCACTTATGTTGTTGTTGGTTTTTTTTTTGTCTGTTCTGTCGGTTACAATTTCCTGTTTTATTTTGTTAGCGGTTAGCTTACCTCTCCTCTTGTTTCAAAATACTTCCTGTCCTCGCGTGCCTCCTGTGACTTCACCTGTGCCCAATTATCCAGCCCTCCTCAACTAATTAGCCCGACTGTCTGTGGTCTGTTTCCCCTCTTTTATGCCAATTTCACATGCTACGTCTCTGAAGAGTGTTCCAGCATTGTTTTTTCCATGGATGGTTTTTTTTTCGCCTCTGTTTTTGATTATTTGGTGTTTTTTTGTACTTTTGCCTAAATTTTTGACCACGATTTATGACTCACCCCGCATAGTCTGTACTCCTGCCTTTGGACTGGTCTGTTTGCACTCACTACTGTGTCTGCAGGTTGTGCTCTTGGATCCATTTCCTTTTTGGCTTCCCTCAAACAGTACACTTTGATAAAAGCACACCACCTCCAGGTTGTGCCTTTTTTAGTACTCATGAGCCTGCAATCTCACTCTTTTTCAAAGAGGACTCGTGTCTTTCTATAGCAATACTAGACTACTTTATACATTCATAAATGAAATGTACGCAGAACATTCAAATGTACAACAGGTTTGATAAGTGCATAAATTACTTAGGGTTGTCTTTATTTTAAATCTTTTCAAGAATGAAGGCTGCAGTCATTGCCTGAAGCCAGAATGACACATTAGTGTTTGTTCCCTTAGTAAAAGCGAGAGCCCACAAACTCAGCATTTAATGGGTAATGGGCCCAAACAAATCCTTTTCAAGTATTTATTTTAAGACTTAAACAAATTAAAAAAAAATATGTCCAAACCACATCAGCCGGTTTTCACCTCCTCCAATGTTTCTTTTTCTGGATGGAATCTAATGATATGTTGTTAATTTCTGGTTTCATTATAGAAGACAGGTGTTGAGACCGCAGCCTCAGCCGAAAGTATATATACTACGAAGTAGTAGTTCTACTTCATAGCTGAGAGACATTCATGATTTGAGGGCAATTAAAATCAACAGCTGAAAGCTAAAAGAAGTGGCAGCAAGTGTTGAAAGCATAACCCAAAAAAAGAATCCCCTTTTCCTCTTCCTGCCACTCCATCACACACCCAAAGACCCTGATCCTCTATTTAGAGGCCACATCCGGATCTGTGCTCTTACAGCTCTCATAATATCAATTTATTGAAATGATGATTAAAGATAACTCTTGGTAAATTACACAATTGTGAGAATGAGTGAGCAACATAGCGCCACCTGGTGGAAACAGGAGCTTGAAACGGTTCTTTACATTTAGAGGCTCTGACAGGGCATTCTAGGTATCTGTTATTCATTCATGTCAGCTCAGTGCGGTTATCTGTGTGTGTTGCCGCCATTGGCTGTGGATGTATTTCTTCTCTTTAATGTAAAAAAACAAATGAACAAATTGTGACACAAAAACCTCAATACGAACTGAGCTGTGGATTTGCTGAATGTTTCACTGATATGATTCAGTATGCTAATATGGCAGCGGTAGTCGAAGGAGAGAAGAGGTCTTGGAACTGAAAGGTAACTATTTGATCCTCTAAAGCAGCAAGTGGTAGTGGACACGTCTCTTTCCACTCCCATAAAGTTCACGACTGAAGTGTCCTTGAGCAAAGCACCTAAGCCCCCCCAACTGTTCCCCTGGTGCCATCAGCTGCCAACTACTCTGGTGTTTGTTGACTGTTCACTGCAGTGACACCAGAGTCATTTCCCCAGCACAGAATCAAAACTGATTCATAAAATATTGAAACAATGCCCACGCCTCCACCTGGAATTTTTTAAAGGGATGAAGTAACTTTTTCATGACCAAACCCATTTCAGACCACCAGCACGAGGCTTGAAAGGCCGATGCAACCGTAGCAACCATCATAAACAGGAACTACCTGAAGGCACCAACAGAGGAAAGGTTTTTCAGGGACAGGAAAAAAAAAAGGAAAAGATTAGGACACATCCCAGGGCTTTAGCTAAGGCTGGGTTGTGATTTCTGAAAGCCTGGCTCAGGAAGGAATGGTGCTTTAGGAGACATGCCATTCTCCCAGGGGGGGCGACGGGCCAGAGACCACTGCAATGTGACAGGGTTGTGTGAGAGCAGGGCTCGCTCAGCAAAAACATCAGTCCAGGGACAAAAATTGACACAAGTGGACAAGGGCATAGAGGGGACGTGTGGGGACAAAAAGAGGGCAGCGTGTCACAGTAAATTACTCAGGTCTCCTGCAAAAAAAAAGCTCACAGGAGGATTTTGTGACTAAAGCTGTGCGGTAACAAGAACAAACGAGCCTCATCTGCAAGTCAAAAGACATCTTTTACCTCGAGCCTCCAGTCGAATACATCATCTCTCATTTATGGATTAGTAGCATATCCAACCGAACAAAAGAACTTTCTGATCCATGACCCTTTGTTGGAGCAAGTTTCAAAAGAAGTTCTGGTTTTATCCTCCAAATGTAAGTATTGCACAATCTTAGGACTGTGAATAAAAGCCAGATGGGCTACATTAGTGTAGCAAATTCATTCATCAATGGGTCATACACCTCATTCAAAAACATGAATGAGCAGAAAGAAAAAGTCAGAGTCTATTTGTCTTGCAGCTACTTTGATCCAACAATGAAACAACAAAGCAACAATGAAAATACACACATCCGATTGGAAATAAACGTTCTCGCATCCGTTTTCTATAAAAATGCCTCGCTGTTGAAGACTAATGATGTACAACAGTCCCTTCCTAAGGCTCAAGTGAGGACAGTAGTCCCCTAACAAACCAGCAACAGTCCTCCATAGATGACACACTTGGGATTTATCCAGCCCTCCACTATACCAGAGTAGCATGCCAAAAACTTAAGTAAGCACGAACAAAACAAAGCAGAGAAATAAAAGATGAGAGAGCACTTGAGGGAGGGAGATTAAGGTGAGGTACGGAGGTAGAGCCCTGGCTGCAGATTTTGCAGACATTTTTAAAAGATCCAGACGTGCAGAGAGAGGGGATTTCTTTAAGTTCACATGAGCCAAACCACAGCAAAGACACGGATGCTCTCAGAAGTGGAACACACAATTGAAACCAATCAAGACAAAAAAAGCAGAGCAGGAAACAGAGGGGTGAGGGCTGTGCAGCATCATGCCAGGACAACAATGTCCTCTCAGTAATGACTTCAGCTGTGGTCAGCAGGGATCACTTCAGAATCCCCTGCTGTCTTGAGCAGACAAATGATGAATCCTAAATACCTGGCAGAGCAGCAGATTTTGTCCACTTTATAATGCCAACAAAAAAAAATGTTGCAGCAAAGCTTATAATGTAGTTTATAGTAACATCGTCATTTGTATGAATGAAATAAGCTCCTGCAAATTATTCAATTAGATTTCTATTCAGAAAAATCTAAGTAAGGATGATGCATGTTCTGCTCTGTCTTGTTCAAAGTGAAGTTTTTGCTGCAGGGAAAAGATAATCTAAGGAGTGGTGTGTCCTTGGCTACAATTCAGATAGTTTCTCTATAAATAAGGACTTCAGGCTTATTATTTAGCTGCATGCTGAGCAGATGCAACATTCAGCGATCAACTTAATCTCTATCCCCACAGAAACATTAAAAAAACATTTTTCCCCAGGCAACCCCTCATCTGTCCGCGCCTTCTTCAACTTACCTGGGAATCTTTGTTCCGTGCACCGGGCCACAGCCTGCTGCTCCCCACCTTTCCACCTGTGGCATATCCAGCCTTCACTCTCCGGCCGGTGTCTGTGTTACTCACTCGTGTCCAGTGGCAAAGTATCAAAAAGCACCATGCATCTCCACTCTAACTCAGTGGCTGAACTCCTGTCGCTGCTGCATCCCTGTTAAACGCTATTTGCGGTTCCCGAGGCAGCTTCAATGTTTCGTGTAGGCAGAAACACAAGCAGCAGCAAAACAGTCCAGACTTGTTCGGATGCCTAAAGGAGAGTCCTAAGCTCTTTTTTCTTTCTAACTCATTCTCTTTGGCTCCTGTCCCTCCCTGCTCCTCCCTGCAGGAGATTCATGTAACAAGAGACAAAAAGTTTAACTTTATCTAGTAATGCAGCACACTCATGCAGGGTCACTGGAACAAAAAACAAAAAAAACCAACAACAACAAAAAAGATGCAGCACACAGTTTTACCACCGCCTGCAACGGGACATTTCTACTAGAAATACTGAGATAGTGCAGAGAGCTCAGTGCGTGTAACATGGTAGCTGAGAACGAGCAGGCTTGCGACGACTTTTAAAAAACGTTTATCTCAAGATCAAGAGTTAAATATTGCTTGATAATTGAGCTGTTTTCTCATTGTTTATCCAATTACCTTGGGGGGGGGGGGAACAGCTTTCTTTTGTCATCTCAACATGATAGATACATTCGCTCGTTCTAATGAGATAATTAATTCAGTTTCTCAAGATAATTACAAGCATGTGTCAAAAGTATTTTCAACTTTCCCTTGCAAGACCTTCACATGGATTTTTGTGGCTATTTTCCATATTAAAAGCCATACCATAATTTGACTATTTTTTTATTTGTTTGTTTTTCTTTGTGTTTATCATTTGTACCATCTGTGAGACTCTCGTTCCATTTAAGTAATATCTCCTCCAAAGAACAAATCCTTTACTGGGGACCTTCCAGGCTGAATAAAGGATAAGTAAAACATGCTCACTGGTGAGGATTTATAGTGACATATGCTGTGTGGTAATTCAAACTAACTCATATAAATAGGGTTGACAAAATATGAGGAACACCTCTCAGTATAAGCCACCGCTAAAGTTCAACAGCACCACAAATTACAGCCTCCCAGATGCTCATTAAAATAAATCAACACCTCTCTGAAACAGGTTCAATAAGAACGGAACGTTATAATCCTCATGAGGAGAGGCTGGTGTAAACAGATCAGCAGGCAGGCAGACAGAGGCCTGAAGAAATCTGTGTGAGGCAGATGTGTTGTGCAGCTCAGGATCTGAAACCGTAACCATGCTGCACTAATAAAAACACATTCCAGCACTAGAATATATGTTCTCGTGACACTGCTTGTCTTAGACTGTGTTGATTAGAGACAATAGAGACAAGATGGATCGTGGTTTAAAGTGCTTCAGTTTGCACTTTTCATACAATATACCTCCTTAAAAAATCTGAACCGCTGTTCATCGTGAGCCTGGTTATCATTAAGATAGAGGGATGCCACCCTCTATCCTAATGATAACCAGGCTCACAAGCTGTTTGAACAGCTTCACCACTCCTTAGCTTGACTCTACAAGTCTCTGGAACTCTGATGGAGGGATGAACACAGGGGTGTAATGTGCAGGCAGTGTGGGGAACATGGAGTTGTGTTCAAAGAACTAATATTGACTGTTTCTTTGCTGCTGCCTCTTGTGTTGTGTGAAATCAGTTCTAGAAAAGTGCCAGTGGTGGTTGGAGTGTGCTGTTGTCATTATTATTATTTTAATCAGAGCTGTAGTCATAAAATAAGAGCTGGGTTATCTAACAATGCCTGCAGCAGCTCTCCCACAGCAGTATAAAAAGGAGATCAACTGCCAAATTCCGTCAGCCAGCTAACAGCGTCTTGCAAATGAATCACATTGCCCATTTTAATCTTAGTAAATGATGACCTATTTACCATTTTGGTATCTTGTTTTTGTTTTGTTTTGTCTGGAGGAGCTTTGAAACATTGTCTGATGTATATCCTGTCATGTGGGAACTGTCTCAGTCTTGCTGGTAATTGTGGGATGGGATTTGGAAAATAAATTAAAACAAGATTTGTTGATTGCATCGGTTCACGTGCAGGGTGACATGGGGAGATTGTTCTGGGAATATTACTCATGTCCGGTGGAATTTACCGAATTTCTTTAAAATGTTTCACTGTAACAAGAGTATAAATAGTCATAAAAAGATGAATCAATGCTAATATTATACTTAAAAATATATATAAATGGCAGATTTTGCTCTCCGCTATAGCCCAACCCATAATGATGATGATAATTTCATTATCCCTTCTTTTGAAAAGGAATTCTTCCTGTCTTTCTTTCTTTGCTTATACCCGCTCTGTGTGAACGGTGCTTCTGCTATGAATTTGATCCACATGATTAAAATATAAATGCAAAAATTTTTAATTGATAATATTTGTAACGGCAGAATTTCTAGCTGAGCTGTTGTATCGGATCAGATTACGATGTACAAGTTCAGCTAATGAAGTGTGACTTTGAAGTTCTCCAGATGGAGAGGAATGTGCGACAGCAACATATGTTTGCTCCCACTTAACTTGCAGTAAAGACGTGTGGCAACGTGGGAGACAGGAGAGATTATTGGAGAGTGTGGTGGGTTTTACTGCAGGGAGTCATTTTCCTTTCACCTTTATAAACATGCTATTGTGTGGGTGGATTATCTGCGAGTGTGTATATAGTTGTGAGCGGAGACAAATCTTCTTAAATTTGGGTTCGAGACCGAGGCACGCCTGAGAATGTGTGTTTGTATAGTGTTATATGAAAAGTTGATCCTGACCCTGCATGGCTGTTTTTCTGCTAAGACATGAAGGAGGGAAGGTGTTCCTTGTCATAAAGCTGGAATTCTTCGGCTTTTACCGTGTTCTCTCAGGCAGGCTTGGAGAGAGTGGGATGAGCAGCCAGGTTCTCTCATTTTAATCCTCAATCGCCTGCAGCTTTGACTCCAAATACCACCTGTCCAGGTGACAAATAGCACAGTGACCCGCTTTCATGCCTCCATAAGAGGGGGATAGCAGAAAGAGAGACACAAGAAACCTGTAATCCAGCATAAATATGCTTAAGCAAGACAAATAAAGAGATGTTGTGATTTGATTAATATTTCATAACTTGATATTTGACATTCAAGCTAAGGTTGAAAAGGTTGGTGCACAAAGACAATTAAAAAAAGTCTATTTCATGTGCTTACTTTTTAGTACAGATTTAATCAGTGTCAGCACTTATGGCGGGATGGTAACACTGAATTGCAGGAACCAAAAACCAAAGATAGGTTTGCTCTTTGATCTACCAGCATTAGTTTACGCAGCCAAAACCACACCACAACACTTCTGGCAACACAGTGTTCCCACCAAGTTGCCTGAAAGCATCACACAGTTGGAATGGAGTCAGTGCTCTGTTTGTCTTCATGAGTAAGTGTTTATCTGCAGGTGAAGCATACGAGTTGAATGGTAATGGACCACACACCATCTCTTTTTTAAAGTGCAGGGTTCGAAAATGTGGTTAGGCCCAACAGTGAGTTGTGGGAGAATCCTCTAGTAGCCTACACGTGCCATATCCAAAAACATTTGTTTCTCTAAAATGAAATAGTTGATGATATTATCTGGATTTCAAGTCCCTTGCATATTGAAATCTGCGTATCCCTTTAAAAAATCTTAAAAAAAAAACAAAACAAAAACAGACAATCCGATTTTCTCTTCTTGAAAACATGGACAAGACTGTGACTTTTGGCAACATTTTTTGTGGAAAAAAAGAGATTTTTGATTATGATCCTGCCATTCGTGCATTCTAAGTAATCAAAAGTGTTAGAGAGATTGAAATAGTAGCGCTAAGAAAAAACATCACATGAGCACCTTCTCCTCATCTTTAGAGAAAGTCACTCCCTCTCCCCTCTCTCTAAGCTGATTATTTTGTCAATTACTTTGCTTTGAACACCATCTTGACACCCATCCATTATCCAGACATTAACAGCAGTATTTCTGGCTTGAAACTGGCTTCTCTCCAATCACTGGCCTGCTTCTTTGTCAGTCCATTCAACAGAAGATGTCCTTACACTTGACAGGTTTAACCAAGCCACCACTTGCTATCTTGATATGATCCCCTCAGTTCTTCTCGAAACCATGTTCACCAGTATCCATCCATCCATCCGTTGTCTTCCACTTATTCCTGTTAAGGGTCATGGGGCGGGGGGGGGGGGGGGGGGCTGGAGCCTAGTTCACCAGTATCTCATCCTTGAATTCCTCTTACTGGTCTGGTTCTGATGGCTTGAAAGTCTGTCAGAGTCAAACTTCTGCTTAAAAAGCCTTCTGCTGACCAGATTGCTACCCAAACTAAAGGGAACCTATCTGTATCTCATATTTCTATCCAAAAACCCACGAGTAAATGGTCTCTAACCAATTCTCCCTGTCTCAGGATTGTCTGGAACACTCTTGTAAGTCAACCTATATGAATGGGAACAACTTGATCTGCACACTCCTGGTTATCATCCTCCCTATTTGACACCATATTGATATGTCTAAGGGCTCTCTGTTTAAATTACACTCTTGTAAATGGTGTCCCTCAGGGTTCAGTACTAGGGTCCATGCTACTCTATACTCTAGGTCCCTGGTGATTTTCTGTCTTGGCTTCAATCACTGCTATTCCCAACATTCGCTTCTACATCTCTTTACATCTCTCAGACACATATTTGACCGATATATCTGCATAGGTGTCTGTTTTCCACCTCAGTCTTGAAAGGATGAAACTACTCCTGTTCTCAGGGAAGGTTCGCCCAATCCCAGCTCACAGACCACCAAGAACCACAGGGTGATCCAGGACAACTAGCTGTCCTAGTCCTGTTCTGGTCAGATTGCAGAAAACAATCAGCAATTGCAAGTTCTTCCCTGGTAGCATCCAAAAATGCCACTGTTCTTTATGAGGGAAGCTGTGAAACTGCTCCTCCAGGCACTTGTCAGTTCTGCATGGACTCCTTAATGTTTTCTGGCAAGAATAACTGCCTCTACCATTGAAAGTCTTTACAGCACATTCAGAACACTTCTATGCTTGTGTCACTATTGTTTCCTGGTCTTTTCACACTGGTACTCAATCTCCACTAATATCAAATCCAAGATACTGTGCTCACCAACAGGGCAGTTTGACTGAATGCTCCTCCATGTCTGCTCCTCCACGTCTGCTCCTCCACCCTTGCAGGTAATGCCACCTTTACATAGCTACATGGACTCCAAATTGACTCACCTGGGTGCAACTCCTCTCATCCCTGGCACCACTGTCGAGGAGGAAACACTTCCTTACCCTTCAATTTATAAAAAATCAACAACTGTTACCTATTGCAATTTAAAATAGGATCCAGATGAAGAAACTGTGTTTACTACCTTTGACACAATCTGCAATTATGTTAAATGGTGTAATTGTTGGAGTTAGTGGAGGCAGCTGCTGTCAGGCTGTGAACTTGACTCTTTATTATAAACTAACCAAAAAACTAGTACTCTGTAAAACATAAATGTGGTAAAGGTGACAAAGAAAATGAAATAAAATAAAACAGTAGTAGCCAGGCTGGGCTCTCAAGGTATATTATGATGGAACACAGGTGGAAAGAAACCAGGCAGGAAGTAAAGCAAACCAAGATGTAATAGGGAAATTATTTTAAATGAAATAGAAATGAACAAAAAGAGGGTTCAAGCAAACGTATGACAGGGAAATACATGCGCTTCAAAAGTCCAACAAAGTGAAAGAAAATGAAAAAAATACTCTGCAAACGTTGAGTTATGGATATACAGTCTGTAGTAATACATCACAACTTACACGACATATGATTTTTATTATGCGCTTCACTCCTGAAAATGTTGATTGTTTTTGAAAGCTAAGGCCTTTTCCCAGATGTCTGAAACTGAAGATGACAAGACACGGAGTAACAGGAAAAACACAGCAGCACATCAAACACAGGAAGGATTGTACTTTGACTGATGAAAACGCAGAGGTGTCAGAACGTTAGTGCTTAATGAAGTTCTTTGCCAGTTATCCGTGTGCTCCCGCTGTTGCTGAACTTTTTTTTCCGGAAGTTTCCTCCACAGAACATCTAACATATTGTGTGTAAAAACAAACAGTTGTTTTGGTCATGACTGAAAAAATAAAGCCAAATGAAGCTGCTGGAAAATGCTTGAATCAAAGTAGTTATGGCATTCGACAAAGTCTTCAAAGGAGAATTGATTGTTGTTGCAATGGAACTTGGTTACAGAGAACATAAACGTAATTATCTATGAAGAACCACCTAAGATGACTTGCACGAAAAATTACTGTCTTGACACGGCAGGCAGAGAGGAGATAAAAGGGCAGTACAGATTTTTTTTGTGTGTGTTGCCAATCCATTTCTATATAAACACACAGTACCGCAACCCAACATATTTAATCAGAATCATGAATTGATAATACAACCCACTTTTACACAAACAAGGGTGTTAAGGGTAATAATATATGTGTTATTCCAACATGCCTTCAAGAGTTTCATGGTTCTTTGACATACCATAATCGTCTCAAAACAAACGTTACCGGGTGTTAAGACAAATGTTATGAATCGATAGATCAAGTTTTTTTAGGGTTTTTTTTCGGGCTGCATGGTTACGGCTCATTTACAGTAATACTTTGACTTTTACAACCATCTGTTTTCCCAAAATATCCTGGTTGACCTGCAGTGGAAACACTGAGGTCAACTGGATGCCGCAGCTGAAGTTGATACCGAGTTTGTAATAACAGACTGGTAACATGTCTGAACAAACTAGTGCAGACAATTGCCCTGTCTTTGATGAATCACCAGCTTGGCTTCGACCTTCACTTCCGCAGTAATAGCACTGTTGGGCATCTTGAGTCCTTGGCTGGAAGATCTGACATTTTTAAAATATTTAAAAGCAAAAACTCTGGATCAAAAAAATGTGAGTCTTTTTTTGGTCCTTAATCAAATAAAAAAGGGTACGAAATTGCACAGCTAGCCGTCATCAGTGTGTAATTCGTAGGAAAAATTGTATTCTTTCGGTGATTTGGGTGTGGTCGCAGTTTTACTACTTTTACTGGAATTTAGCCTTTTTAAAATAATAGCACTTAACTTTTCCACTCATCTCATAACTCTCCTTAACAACAGGGTTTAGAGGCTTTAAAGTGAGAGTAGACTTGCAAATACCACAATGATTGACAGACAGAGCTGCATCGCTGTTTTTTTTCCTTCTTTTTTTTAAAGGTTATGCATGTGTGCAGATATGCATCAGCCTTCCTTGTAGAGACTCGGTCCTGCATAGTCATTCTGAAGGCTCACTCTAAGGTTCTTTCTGTTTTATATTCATCAGAAACATGAAAGGGCAAACATGCTGATGATGAAGGGAGGGAATTTTGGGTGTGTGTGTGTGTGGTGACTTGACTAATCTCCCATTTAATTTTCAGACGGATGACTAAGAAAATCCTCACACTTAACCGTCTCTGATAGACATTTTGTTTTTTAAACACATCTGTCTCATTTTATTGTGACTGGATCAGTGCCGGTGGATAAACAAAACAACTCTCTGAGGACCTCTAGTGTTGTGGAGAAGAATTACAAACTAAGTTTCATCATTTTCTGTTTTACATTACGTCAGCCACCCTCGCTCAGGTTGCTCGGAGTGATATCCGCTTACCTCCTCTGAGTCAACTTTTGGATGGGTTGTGAGTGACGTATTGCAGCGATTTGTCTTGATTAATGCCTAGAGTTTGTTAAGAGAAACACACCGAGCGTGTCGAAATTGTAATGTGTTTGACGAACGAGTTAATGACTTTGACAGCAAGTGCAAACCTCCTAACGATGTACTTGTGTGTGCGTGCCTGCGTGCGTGCGTGTGTGTGTGTGTGGGGGGGGGGGCGGTGTTGGTGCATTTTTTTTTTTATTAATTAGAGCCGAGGACCTTGTTTAGTTGAAATGCCCTTCATCCAGCCAGTGATGTCATGTCAATCATCTTAAGTACAGATTGACTTTTTTATGATATAGTTTAACTGCAGGATGCAGCAGAGAGGTAAAGGTGAAGGGGCCCAGCGGTGCTACCTGCTGTAATGGCTAATGACTACTTGCTGTCATGGCTTCAAAACTTCATTACAAGTATTACAAGTATACTTCATTACCAGCAGAGGGAAGCACATGACCATTTCTTCTCTAGATTGTAATATTTCCTCCCCTTGTGTTTGAAATTTTCCTTTTTCTTTTCTTAGAATCCTTTCATAGCAACCACGACATACAAAAGTGTTATCATAACTGGGAGAGGAACCCCGAGAAATCCAGTGGAATCCTAACTAGACAGTTGGAGGAAAATCAAATCCACAAAGTCTTCTCTGCTTTCCCAAAAATAATTTCCCCCCAAAAAAAGAAGGGATTTTGTTGACTTTACCTGGTCTCTAGAGAGCAGCAGTGATTCAGGAAATACTGCAGCTTATTGGTTTCTTAACAGAGATGAAATATTCAAACAATTTGGAGCTGATAATAAAAATGATCTGAAACGTTACAGGAAACAACAAAGGTCATACAGAAAAGAAAGAAGGAAAGATGTTTTCCATGCAGATCATGAACCCTTGCTTTCAGATCCAAACGTTGCAAAAGTCAGTTTACTCAGAGGGGATTCACACACTTGAGGGAGAATGATGCTTTATTTGAACCCACATGACCTTTGGTGGAAAAGCAACAATTTTATCACAGAAATCGAGTTAATTACAAAGAATCAATTAATAATTTCACGAGCAGGAGAGGTTGTGTATGTCATTCACCTGCCCAGAGTTGACACCCCCTTCCTGTTCAGACATGTCTGTATGACTCTGCAAAAAAGAAAAAAAAAAAGAAGCTCAGTAATAATGGGCGGCTCAGTAATAATGGGCGATCCCTTTCCTGCCCATCCCAAAATGATTTTTTTTTTTTTTGAAATCCCGTCTGGCTTTTAATGAGTTATTGATGCATCATTATACTGCATGTTTACAGTACTCAGACATACAACTGGTAACTAAGCCACTGCTGTGCTTTTACCAGTCACAAAGTATTGGGAGATGAAAAGATTGTCATTTTTCCTACACAAACTTAATACACACCCATCAGGACGTGTTTCATTCATCCCTCTGATAAATGGGTTTTGCAGTGAAATAGCTGACAACGATGCATGAGCTAGAAAATAAAGGCGGGTGAAAGGTCTATTCTGCCTTCGAGGGCCCTTGAATGGACTCCAGCCTGGTCTTTTATGGCCGTAATCACACACAGACCCCCCTGCAACCCTTTCAGTCCTGTACACATGCACACACTGGTGCAATGGACCTTCCATTCAATGGTAGCTTCTCTCCTTCTAGTGAACTGGAGAATAGACACTTCAGAGAGTTTAGTGAATATGGGATTATCCAGCTTTGAGGAGAGTCTGCGATGAGGTTAATACAGTCTCCGGTAGCTGAGCAGATTTTACAGATGTGATGATGAAGAGTTGTCGTGGAATCCTGCTACCAGAAACATTTACAGCAAGTAGGAGTGTGATGTAGGCTACACAGTCTATCAAACTTGACCCCACTTTAATTTAATCTGGAAACTCTTTGCTGTTATCCCGCAACAGGTGAAACTAACTTTGCCTTTCACTGGTCCTTCAAACAATTTCTGTGTTGGTCTTGTCTCTTTAGGGAGCTGAAACATCGCTGAAGCTGCATAGATCACATGCAATGTGTTAACGTTAATCAATCAGTCATAAAGATCCTCATAAACAGTTTTAACAGGAAAGGAAAAGAGAGTCAGAAATCACTAGGAGAGTCAGAGAGGAAGGACGGGCAGATGCAGCAGATGTCACAAGTACAGATCACCAAATATATAGGTCACATTACGTGACTAGCTCAACACGAGTGATGATGAGAGGATATTGAGCATCATTGGAAGTCACAAAATGTCTCCCAGGCCTCCAACCTCACCTCCTCCAGGCACATGCAGTGAGCTGACATGCAAACATAACCAGGATGAGAAAAGAACAGAAGAAGATGGAGTTAGCATGCACTTCCAGGCGCTGCTATGAGCACCCCTCCTCAGGATTTACTCTCTTACTTTCACTCCTGTCACTTTTGATTTCCTATGACTGAATTTGATCTCTGCAATCACTTCCTCCACTCCTCTGGTCTGCAGTCACCTCGTCAAAATACGCCTATATTTTATTGTGTTTCATTTGCAATCTGTTGAGAGCCTTCTTGGCTACCGCACGCAGATGAGAGGCTTGGATAGAAGCCAGATTATAGGTAGCCTGGGAAGCATATGTATCTGCTGGCCAGTCTTTTATTTGCTCTGGCAGATGCGATTTGGTCTGGAAATGTCAGGCTAAAATTATAAGCTTACTCAGTTTGGTGAATTATGATTTTAAAAGCGTCAAAGTTGATTACATCATGTAGTACATACTTAGAGCAGCATTATGTAGGTTTGCTGCACAGCAGCGGCCTCTGCTGATATAAGAGGTAGAATGCAGGATCCTGATTCATTCCATCCATCCATCATCGTCTTCCGCTTATTTTTTACTAGTACGGGTCGCGGGGGGGGGGGGGGCTGGAGCCTATCCCAGCGTCTACGGGCGAGAGGCGGGGTACACCCTGGACAGGTCGCCAATCCATCGCAGGGCCAGCATACAGAGATGAACAACCATTCGCACTCACGTTCATACCTACGGTCAATTTAGAGTATCCAATCAGCCTCGTCCCCAATTGCATGTCTTTGGACTGTGGGAGGAAGCCGGAGTACCAGAGAGAACCCATGCAGGAACAGGGAGAACATGGAGACTCCACACAGAAAGATCCCGCGCCCGAGCCGGGACTCAAACCCGGAACCTTCTTGCTGTGATGCCACAGTGCTAACCACTGCACCACCGTGCAGCCCCACTGATTCATTCCATTCAAGGAAAATACAAAGTAAAACAAGTGATTTTGACAAAACAGTGCCAGTTGTTTCTTGTGTGTTCTTCTGTCTCTCTACCCACAGCAGTTGTTTGTCTGTTGAAATGCATTTATTGATAACTATTGTTACATGACTGTAGGCACGGATTTTCCTTTTCTCTTCCTAGGTTCCTCCGTAAATATTCTCCAGTTTGGAAAATAGCAACAGCTTCCGCAGGGATTTCGAGTGTACGGAGCTCAGAGGAGGAATGAAAGAGGCACGTTGTTGTTATTCACATGTTGAAACTGTGAGTTTAAGCTGAAAAGGCCTCATAATGTTACTTTATGTAATTAAGAAGTCAATATCAAAAACATCAAAAGGGATGTGAGTACTCTGTGACACTTTCTCTTGGAATGAATATGACTTGATATAACAAGAATTGAGAATGAGAACGACACAATTACTGACAATGTTGACCAGGGGAGAAGTGCATTATTTTAGTTCTATTCTATCCCTCTTTTGAAGGCAGTTTAACCTGCTTGAGTGTGTCTGGTAGACTCGTATAATCCTGCCTCCTGGCTGCTATACACCCATTAATGAGTGTGCACCTGAGTGTGTGTTCTCTTTTTCTTGTTTGTGTTTAGCATTACGAAACTTTACCCCCTGGCTTTGCTGTAAAGAAATCAACAAATACGTTCAGGAGTCCAGTAATTGTACAGTCACAGCGAGCCCACGTCACAACCCTGGACATGCATGCGCAGAAAATCCTCGCCACACACTTCCAGGTCGAGAATTCCATGTGGTGCGTCACAGTTTCAGTGTGTGTGTCCGTGCTTGTCTGAGGTGAGCTGAATTACCAGCCTCACTCGTCTTCAGTCTGTCTCCACCTCTACCTCTCCCTCTCCCTCTCTCTCTCTCTCTCTCTCCCTCTCTCTCTCTCTCTCTCTCTCTCTCTCTCTCTCCTACCATCCGTCCATCTGCTCGGGGAGGACTTTGTTTGCGTGGGTTTGTGTGTCTAAAGCTGCTCTGATTACTGCGCAAACATGGTCTGTTTTCTTGAGTGAGGTTTTGTCACTTTGTCAGAACGAATGTGCCCCCCCCCTCCCACCCCCTACCACCATTCCTACCACCATTCCTACCACACACACACTCAAGCACATGTCCAAACACACATCTCAAACAAGGTTAAACTCAAGATTTGTTCAGACAATCAGAAGTATGTTAGTATAACCAATATTTTCATAATAACAATGACAACTTGAATATGAAAGACTGTGCTTCCAGTTGTGAACCCACATTCACATGGAGCTTCATCTTCAATATTCACTTTCCTCAGCACTATTTCAAATTAAAAAAAAAAACTATAAACATCTCTTTAAACTAATTTTCCCTTTTTTTTAAAAAAAACAAGCAAACAAAAAAACTTAGTTCCAACATTTATAGAGAATTTCTCTCAGGACTTGATGGAGACTGCAACAAGATCTTTATATATATATATTTCTTTAAACTAATGGTTCAGGGTTTGATTGTCTTGAAAGAAAAAAGCTATATAGGTGTTTCTAATTCATAGAAATGGAGTAAATAAAGAAACACCTCTCATAACAACACAAATTACGGCATCCAAACTGAACACGAAAATAAAAATAAACATGATAATCCTCATAGGTTTGCAGGGCAGCTTTAATTCTATTGAGGTGAAACTAATAGATTCTCAAGAGTGTAATCTGAGGTGTCGTGTTTCGATCCCTCCAGGCAGGAGGTCTTGATCACAGATTTTCCTCTCTAAAGTGAAGTGTAGTAAACTTTGAAGCTTTGTGAAACCTGTGAAACTGTCCTGATGTGTGTACCGTCTGTCTGGCCAGTGTGTGTGTGTGTGTGTGTGTGTGTGTGTGTGTGTGTATGTTGCCTTAGTGTCGGGGGTCCTGGGCCTGGCACCCATCACACACAGGAAACAGGCCCTGGCCCTGAGTTCCACATTAAACACACAGGAAATACACACAGGAAACCGTACCTCGCCCCCCTTGCGCACGTCCCGATCACTCCTCCATCATGCACTCCTCTCCTCCAGATCCCAGAGGAGGGCTGGCCGCCAAAACCCTGCTGCACACTCAGCTGACAAGCTGTCCAATTTCAGTGCAGTGTGTACAGTCTGCTGTCTACCCCCCCACCCCCACCCAATCTAGACTCAGACCCACCACGTGTTCAGAATGCAGTGCTCAGATGGGCAGCGAGTGCTGTCTCAACTCAGCACTTCATTGTGACGGTGTTTAATGAGTAATGTTGAAGTACCCTGAAGCCTGATAGATGTACTTCCACACGCTCTTCTTACCGCCTCAGAACTCCTATGCGCTCGGTTACGTTGCATTTGAAAAAGATGAATCATTTAACTTCATAAGGATAATCCCATTTAGTGGCCCTCCTCCTCGTGAACTTCGTTACCTCCACCATGGAAGTCATGTGATCACCAGCATTACTCCGTCAGCAGCCTAATTCTGAGAGCTGTGGGTGGATTTAATGGAATGATATAATTAAGATTGAGGAACAATTGATTAGATTTTGGAATTGATGTGAAACACAGACTGTCCTGTTGCACTGTAGGACCACTGAATTGAAAGAACCGAGGCCGGGACACACTTGAGACTGCCATTTTTAATTGATAATGAAAACCTACTCAGCTGAACCCTTAGAGACTCAGAAGTGAAGTCTCGGTTGACTCTTGATGAATCAATGTCATGTCTAGCTGCGCTGGCTTGGAGCAAGCTACTCTGGTCCCCAAACCCCATGGCACATAGAACGACTCTTTATCACGCTACTGCTTTCTATTCTGGGTATCACACAGCCGCAGGTCCACATGGAAACACTCTTATGATGTATTTTCCTTACTCACTAAAAACTATTTAAATCTTGCAGCCATGAATATAAACTCCAGGTTTTAGCCGAGGAAGTGGCTGACTGTGATGTCCTGAGATATCGTGAAAAGAGGAAAGCACAACAAATTGGTTAATTTCATTTAACTGAATATGAAAATGTACTCTTTCTGCATCGTGACCGTGTTCAGAGGAATGTAGTCCTGCTGTGGGACAACTTTAAAAACTTGCATGTTGAAGATATTGTGTTGTGTGAGAGAGAAATGTGACCAAAAGTGCCATAAATGTCGTTTTCAGAACATGTAAGTTTCTCTTTGGCATCCATGACTAAAATTCTTGTTCTACCGAGATCTTTACAACTGAAACATGGACAAATCGGTGGAGAGAGCCCCTCCGATATACATGAGAACCATCTGGTTCATGGATCTGTGTTTCCCAGATGAAGCCATCCATCAGTCACATACAGCTCTCTCTCTCTTTCCTGTATTTTGGGATCTCTGCAGGTTTCTTTCACCACTCTATCGCCGTCATTCTTACAGTACACAGGCACGTGAAAGTAGAGCTCACAGACAGAGGTGAACGGTTCATTTCCTGGAGCCGATAAAGAGAACCAACATTCCTCGCACAATTTGAATGCTGTGTGGAAATGTATACGTCAAGCTAAAAGATTTTGGAGGAGAATCTGGAGGCTGCATCTTGCATCTTTAGTCACAGATAAAGAGAAGAAAGTGCACGCATGTCCTGGAGTGATAAAGAGTGATCGATGGGGAAAAAGTGAGGGTGAGATATTCATGTTTGAGAGGATCTTTGATTCCTTTGAACGTTAAATCGAAAGATGGATTGGGAGTTTCATCTTAAAGAAGTGGACTGTTCGTATATCCATGTGACACCTTCGGACTTAATTGAAAACCGACTCCTGGAGTTTCGGACTATTCTGCCCCCGTTAGACCTCTGGTAGGGTGACCTCTCTCTCCAGCCTTTGGTGACCTTGCACTGGGATCAGAGAGCGTGACTGATAGTCACCTGGTTTTCATTACTTGTCAATCAACACTCTTCTCACATCAGCTGCCTTTGTTATATTGTATGCAAAGTTAAATTATGAGGTATTTTCAGCTCTTTCTGTATAGCATATATAACTTCATATATTTCATTCTCACGCACCATCAGGAGGTGTGTGTGTGACACCACATGTGTTTCAACTTCTGCTATCAGATAAATGACAGGTTAGCTCCGTGTAAAAGCTCCTCATCTGTGCCTGTATTCTGTTACTCGGTGCTGACTTACCTGACATGTGTTCAGAGAGCAGAATCCAGATGGATGCATGAATAAGAATGGTCAAGAGGATTCCTATTACACACACACACACACACACACACACACACACACACACACACACACACACACACACACACACACACACATACACACACACGTGTGCGCGCTCAAATAAGCGTCTCACTGCCGCTGGAAAAAAGTCCCCTCATTTTTCCACATAGGAAAGTGTTTGTAAAACATGCACGTTTTTTATGGGAGTGAGGGTGTATGTGATAGTAGCCGGATGGAAATCAGGCATGTCAAATCTCACTTTCTACTCCTTGTAAAGTTATTCCACACAGTATCTCACCTCAGTGATTGCACACACACACACACACACACCCCCCCCCCCCCCCCCCCCCCCCCAGAGTCCAGGCTGGCTGATGTCCATGAGCTTAATGAGAAAAGCAACAGTCTTCACAGGACCATTACACTCGAACAGAAGTCTCCGTTTACAGCTGGGTTTACGAGCTGCCTTAAAAATCACTCATCCCAGGTTCAGTCAACATAACCCTCCATGTCCTGCTTTAACTGAAGTCAACATATCTAGACGTACTGTACGCTTGCAGAGCACACACGTGATGTAGCAGATGTAATATGTAAACACAACACGGCCCTTCTCAGAATCTGATCCGGTCCACTGTTTGGGTCACTTAGAGCTCACATAGTGTCAAAGAGAATTTGTCAGCTGGTTTTTGGAGGCTAAATCTCGCAGAGAAGGTCTGACTGAGGATGTCACACCACGTGCAGATTTTGAAGCCCCTAGATCAGATTCTGATCTGTGATATTTGGGCTTGTAAATCAAATTTAATTGGTTTATTGATTAAAATGTGATCACTGGTGTGTTTGTTTTTAAGCAAAGTATCTCGAGGTAAATCCTGGATCCTCCTGAGGACTCTCCTAGACCACATTCAGGTCATAGATACTTGTAGTGTTATTCTGGACATGTGTGAGGTTCGTGCTTCACAAAGTCCTGCCTGCTTCCTTACCCCCTCTTCCCCGATGGCAGCTGGGTTTGCATCCCACAAAGTGAATAACCGCTGATTGGCTTGCACTTGGTAGGTGAGTGGATTCGGCGGATGATGGTGGGGGAAAAACCCACATAAAACAACAGTTTGTCGTTCTGATGGAGAATTTTCAATTTTGATTGCGGCAGATTACTTGAAAGGTTTGATGGTTGGAAAGAAAATTGATGAACAGACACTGACATTCCTATTCCATATCCACATTGCCTACAGGTGGAGGTCTGTATTAGCAGTACAAGATGAAGAAGCTGAGGTTCTGTAGTACAGCTACAGAAGAACAGTGACGTGGCTGCATGCTGCTAATCAAAAGGCCAGAGAGTGTGTGCGCGTGTGTGTGTGTGTTTATTGACTACAACACCTCGGAGAGGAGCGACAAACACAAACGTTCTGTTCAAACAGTGACACAATGAACATGACTGAATGTGTGAGCAGATGAAGCCGGGTCCCACGGGCCCTCACAGGGGTCTGACTGCAGGGTTAACTGCTCAGCAAAGTGCTGCAAGCCATAAAGCTAAACGTGAGAGAAAGGGATCATTAATGAGGGGTGGACTGGACTGTCCTGATGAGACCAGAGACACCCCTCCTTCCCTGTTACATTGTCTAATACCTTGAACGGGGGGGGCTCAGTAAATCCAGCCGTCATAGCTGCAGCCTGGTGTAATGTGGCTCTCTAGTTCTAGTTTGTTTAATGTGTACAATTGTCAAACACATTGTCTGCTGTAATGTGTCTCTTGTTGTTGTCATTTTTTCCTATTTCTTCTGTTAAAATAGTCAAGTCATTCGTCCTTAACTTCTGATGCAAATCCTGACCAGTGCAGCAGTTTTAAGAGAGAGAAAGCAAGAAGTGGAGCTGCTGATTCAAACAGCAGGAAAAGCCTCTTTAATTCCTGTCACATCCTCTGGGCTGAACCCAAAGCCTTCGAGCCTGCTGTGGTATGTGGTGGGTGCGATGAAAGCATATCCCCCTGGGAAATATTGTGTTACACTGCTGCTTTTTAGATCACAAATAGGATTCAAGATCCTCTGGTTCAAGGGTCTTTTTTTGGATCAGTGGATCAGGCAGCAGTTTAATGTCCCTGATGTCATATTTGGACAACAAATCTGGATCACCTGGCCTTTAAGGGCACCCGTGTTTGTAGATTATATTACAGGACTGTAGATCAGAGTTAAAGAGACTCTCCAATGTAAGTACGTACACATCAAAATCGGCCTGATTTGTGTTGTTTGTAATGAAGGTTGAGAGGCTCATGTTTGGACTGAAACCCCTCATGCATCGTTACACTGGAGTCCAAAGGGGACAGATGGTTTATATCTAATTAATTGTTGCATGCAGGAGTTTCCCATTTTCTATGACAGCGATGTTCCATTAACCATTTATTGGCTGCGTGTCAATTAAGACAGTTCAGGCTTGTGGTGTTGGTATCGAGGGGTGCAGCAGGCCCCGCAGCAGAAAGAGAGAGAGAGAGAGAGAGAGAGAGGGAGAGAGAGAGAGAGAGAGAGAGAGAGAGAGAGAGAGAGAGGTGCAGTAGCTTCATGATGACTCCTCACATGCCTGCTTTGTGTGCAGGGCTGTTTCCTGCATTCACAGGAAGCACTCATATTGGAAACAGATTTTCTCTGACAGTCCATTTGAGCCAAAGTCCGTCTGAAACCACTCGAGGCTGCTCGCACACAGACCAAGGACGGCAGCTTTGAAACTCATCTCCCTCATCCTCCAGGGTGTGGGGTATTTCCCTCATTATTATTTTTTTCTTTTTTACAACCACATACTTTTCTCTCCGTCCCTTCACCAAACTGCAGCCTTTCCTCCTCGTGCTAGAGTTCATGTTTCACTGCTGCTCAGGTTTTTTTGAATGTCAACAGACTGAAGGAGGCCTGGGTGGAGGAGTTACCCCTCGCTTCAGTGGTACAGTCCAAGCACAATCCTGGTCGGGCGGAACAGCCAGAGTCCAAATATAAATACAACGTGCGACACACCATCACAGCACGCTTTTAAGCACCCTCAAACAGAGGAAGTTATCACCTAAGCAGACAGTCATCTGCTGAGTGTATAAAACTGTCAAGAGGAACCCCGCTGACCCTGGACTCAACCCAAACAGTGTTTCTGCTGCATGTGCAGACACACATGTGACACGCATACGAGACCATGAAGACACTCATATACACCACAGAAGAAGAACATATGATTCTGAGGAGTATTTTTTTCATATGATTCTGTTTATGGTTTGCATTTATATGAACTGAAAGGTTTACATGCTGCAAAATCTTTCCAGTGGAACATATGATAGCCACCATATGGTTACTGTCAAAAGTGACATCACATGACTGCAGTTGTTAAAGGTTACACGTAAGACATCTATATTGACGACTCCTCTGTGACCACGACAATAGAGCAGCTGCCTAAGTGTCCGCAGGTATCACGCAGTAGCCACCGTCATTCCTCATGGGTGCTGTAGCTGGGATTACCATGACGATAACCTGGAGGTCAAGGGAAGTGTGCCGGAGGCAGGACCCCCCACAACGCAGGCAAGCTCCTTAGGGGCCACACTGTTACTTCTCTGGAGACTATTATTTACATCATGTTAGGTGTAAGTGGGAAAATGGACCACAAGATCTGTCTGTAATAAATCATTCTGTAAGCTCTTGGACTTTTGCTTTTTAAATATTCACCGATTGATCAAAGCATTTCAGTTTATCGCTCCCTCTAAGAAACTGTGTTCTTCAAATGGATGAAATCACAACAATTCCAGGAGAATCAGGGAAATTTGAAGGGATTTGCATTTTTGTAAAATTCCTGTGCTAATACCCAAATCCGGAGCAACAGCATGTTGGAGTGGTAAGAAAAAGTAGTCCGATCCGAGGTAATATTACCTTGATCCACTGAACTTGTGAGAACACTTGCTCTCTTGACTGACAACGTCTCTGCCGCAAACGACTGAGTTTACTCCAAAATTTCATCCATAAACTTTGTATTAAAAAAAAAACTCATTTAAAATTAGCTAGTCTCAGGTAGATAGTTTCTTCTTTGCTCATCACAACATGAAGTGGGTTTATGGGAAATGTGGTCCCAACTAGCCCTGACTCCACATGGTAAGACGGCGTGTGTCCTGCTTCCCTGCATCAGTCAAATCACAACCGACTAATGTAACGTGTCCTATCGGCACGCATAGTCAGGGGAAATATGTTAGGAGACATGAAGAAGAAAGCAAAACTTTCTCCTTTACTCACAAAAACCACTTGAAAAAAACGGAATATTTAGGTTGCTGTAAAAAAAGAAGTGTTTTTTTTATCTCAACATATTTACGCCTCTTCCTACAATTTTAAAACAAATACCATCCAACCCTCCGCTAAATCAAACATGTTTGATTCCAGCAATCACAGAAAAACTAGACTGCATTAAATCCCAGCCTGTAACTGTTGATGCGGTGGTTTGTTGTCTCTCCACACCACTCCAGTTAGGGTTGCTGATATTACTGCTGGGATCGCTCCGTGAGGATTTCCCACCTTTTCCTCTCTCTCTTGTCTTTCTGTCTTTCTAATCCTCATCTCAGTTTGAGATCATTTTGAGTTCCCCGTCTCTCCTGCTGCGCGCTGGCTCAGCCCGCTGGTCTTTGTCCTGCCGTGTTGATGGGCCAGGCCTCATTTAACATCCCAGGTGTGCTTAACGGAGGTATCCTAGCAACCAATTGGTGCAGAGGATGTGGGTGCACAATACACCCCCCGTCACCGATGTTCAAATCAGTTCAAAACAACCTAGATACTGTGTTTTATAAGATGGGCAGCAATGTATGCAGATGTGAGGAAAGGGAGTGTGTCTCAATACGGTAAGGGAACTCTACACAGGGCTTAGTGAGAGACAGTTTTGCTTTCTATCATATTTTAGTCAGGAATGCCCCACTGCCAAAATAACATGTTGATTTTCGGACAAAGTTTCAGGGTGTGTGCAGCGACGTTCTGCTGGGAAAGAATGTGCTCTCTCTCTCTCTGTCTCTCTCTCTCTCTGTCTCTGTCTCTGTCTCTCTCTCTCTCTCTCTCTCTCTCTCTCTCTCTCGCTCTGTCTCGCTCTTGCTCTCTCCCCCGGTGTCATGGGTGCCTCAGCTCTTGTCTATATTTGAGCATGAGAGCCTCCGCTGTGGTAAACCAGATGCTTTCCTTTAGTTTCAGACGAGGAGATTTTTCTTGACGTGGCCTTGTGATTAAAATACTGGGAGAGAGAAGAGCAGCTGAGCAGAGTGGATCTTTAACCACCAACTGACTTAAAACTGACCCAAACTGCTGTGTGGTCACAGCTAGATGAGAACCATTACTGCAGTATGCAAAGTATTTTATTTATTTTATTTTTTTGTAGTAAGTTTTTTGCTGAATTTGTTTCAACATGACGAAGAATGAAAACATCTGTATGGTGAACACTGACGATGAGATAAGGAAGCCCCTGTAAATAACCTGCATCTGCTCCTATACCTCACCTCCAAAGTTCGTTCCAGATATTTTGTGTCTTGATGTGCGATCTTGCCATCGCCATTATCTTGTCTAGGCTTGTGTGAACCTGAAAGTGCATAAGCTTGTGATTTTAATGGACTAGTTGGAGACACACACACACACACACACACACACACACACACACACACACACACACACACACACACACACTGCATTTAAAAGTTTTTTACACCTGGCCGTCAAGGGAGGCGATGCCGCAGCACAGTGCACTGCATCGCCCCTACCGACAGCTGTAATGAAGCGTTTGCCAGCTGAAACAAGATCAGCTCTCCAACCCAATTCATGCAACTACAATGACTACAATGACCCATTCTCATTTATAAAATGAGGAGGTTTATGTTTCTCTCATATGACTCTTGATATGAAGCTTAAATGAGTAGACAACCTGCCAGGGAAGCCTTACAAAGCTGAAATAGATCGTCACTTTGTTCTTCTAGACAGAAACTTTTATATCTCATTTTTCTTAATCCAGACAAAAGTACAAAGACAACCTCAGTGACCTCCTGAAGTCTGCTTGTGGCAGCATGTATAACATAAAGGGATAGAGTGTCTCACTTTAGGATTTGCAATTTCGGAGACGGCAGTGTTCTCCATGAATTATTCGTTCTTGACCAGGTCATTAAGGCAAGCAGGCAAAATATTGCTGTTTTAAAATTAGAATTGAGAGTTGGAATGTTTTTGTTCTGTCTAATCATCAGTGGCAACAGCGGCACCAGTAATTGGTTATTTTTTACATCCCCTCAGAGTACCTAAATAAATGAAAACTGTATCTGACTCGTGGAAAAGTAGGAAAAACTGTAAAAATCTTAAACTACTGTATCCTTAACCACATCTCAAACCAAACCGTGATTTCCGTTTGAAAACTTATGATCTTCTCCCCTGAAACTGTCAGAGACTCTGATCTAATCAGAGTCTCAGCATAGAAGCAAACCCCCATAAAATGCTGGACTGAAGATCTCGTTTCACGCTGGAGTGGGATGCTGTTGCTGAATCATGTCAGTTCTTCCTCAACAGCTACCAACCATCTCACACTCTATGAGAGATTACAGCTACATGTGTGTCTGCTCTGATTTAATGGATGCAGTTGCATTGTCTCTGCCTCAACTGTTGACACATACCAATGGTAGAGTGGGCAATCGTTTTGCTCAACTCCTCTTCAATAGTTTGTAGTCTGGTGCCAATTATCTAGATTGGCCAGAGCCTGCTGTGTGAGGGTGATTACATCCAGCACCATGAGGTGTGGGGACCACATGAAAACCTGAAACAGGAGATGGGTCAGTGGAGGGGGGTGTATTGGCATAGTCCCGCTGTGAAACACTCAACAAAATTAGAATCTTTGGTTCTTCGCAGCCGGACAACATCTGATTCCTCCGCAAATGGTTCATTGCATTTAAAAAAAAGTACTTCAGCACAGCCGCCTCGCTCCCCCGGTCATGGTGCTAATCTAGGTTTTAAAGGGAGCCTCTCTGTAAAAACAAATATGTTGGATGTCTTTCTTCCCCCTGTTGAGCCGCTCAGTCATTGATGATTGATGATGAGATTCCTGATTACTTTACAATCGCTTCACAGTCTCCTTAAAAAAAGAAAGAAGCAAACTAAGCAGTTTCAGGGAAGATGCTTTTCATGCACCTTTCAGATTCTCAACAAACAATGTTGCTGGGAAGTGGCCAACCCCCCACTGTACCCCTTAACCTGAGAACCCCCTCTGTACCCTGCGGTAGCAGACCTGGTTCAGGACCAGTTAAGTTTCTGAATCACCGATCCTTCATCATAGTGAACTGTGAGCTCTAATCTGTGGCAGGGCTGTGTCTTTTATTTTCAGAGCTTCTGGCAGTAGTTTTGGGTCTACAGTGTTTTCTTTATACACTTGAAATACTTAGTGTGTACGATATTGTAGCTGACATGAAGACATTCAGAGAGAATTGTCAGCTTCACCATCTAATACCTTTTTCACACTGAACAACGTGTGTCAATGCGGCTTTTTGGACCCGCGTTTGCTCGGTATTAGGGCGCATTCAAGTTTCTAGAAGACCTGGGTCTGAACTTCCGCTGTGAGGGATGCATGCCTGGCAACATCATCATTACACATAAATGTGCGCCGGAACACTGAGAGGTAAACAAACGACGCTGACGTCACAGAGTCGAACGTTAGTGTTGTCGTTACGTGCATTGCAATGTTGTCTCTTTTGCAAAGCATACAAACTCGGCGCAGATTGGAAAATGTCCGAGTGCTAATGCAGCGAAGGAGAATGGAGTTTTTGGTGAGTTTGGATGGGAGTTAAAGAAGCTACAGGCAAAGCTTGACAGGCAGCACACAGACAAAATAAGGATGCGACTGGAAGGTTGCGTGAAACCTGAGATGACCCATCCATCCATCCATCCATTCATTGTCTTCTGCTTATTCCTGTTAAGGGTCAAGGGGGGGCTGGAGTCTATCCCAGCGGCTACGGGCACAGGGTACACCCTGGACAGGTTGCCAGTCCATCGCTAGGCCAATTTAGAGTATCAATCAGCCTCGTCCCCAATTGCATGTCTTTGGACTGTGGGAGGAAGCCAGAGTACCAGAGAGAACCCACACAGGTACAGGGAGAACATGCAGACTCACACAGAAAGATCCCATGCTTGAGCCTGGACTCGAACCCGGAACCTTCTTGCTGTGAGGCGACAGTGCTGACCACTGCACCACTGTGCCGCCTCTGAGACAACCCGGGTTGCCTTTTTCACACTGCAGGCGAGCCGAGCCACTAAACACCCGGGTCGCTTGGGGAGATGGTTGACGCAGGTTGAAATGCTGAGTCAACCCTTTCAGAGTGCCCAAAAACCTGTGTTGACCCGCGTTTTTGGTGCAGTGTGAAAGGGGCTTTAACGAGAAATTAGAAAATGATCCTATCTGACTGAACTGTAATGAGATGCTAAACTTGCACAGTTTGAGGGAAACAATGGTAACAATACAGGCTGTTTACAATAATTATCATTATTTAATGTCCACAACCAGAAAAAAATACAGCCCTGAATAGAAGAGAACAAAAGTATACTGCAAAATAGTGTGTGTGTGTGTGTGTGTGTGTGCGTGTGTGTGTGTGTGTGAATGTATGCATGTTGAAAAGTAATATGTGCATACCTTGATTTGACCCCCCCCCCCCCCTTCAAGATAGATAAATCAGACACAATGCTCAAGTTTACATTGTCATAAATAGCAGGAGACACACACATCAGCTTGTCCTGTGTCCAAATATGGTAGTGGATAGTAGTGAGCTGAAACCTTCCTTCTCTCTCTCTCTCTCCCTCTCTCTCTCTCTCTCTCTCTCTCTCTCTTTCTCTCTCTCTCTCTCTCTCTCTCTCTCTTTCTTGTTTGGACAAGTTCCTGTAAACGTCCGCTCATAGGGAACACCAGCAGAAATTAACTGCGTTGTTAAAACTCAACAGCTCTGTCCTTATATAGACTGAGATGTTTGGTTGCAGAATCTCATTCAGACGAGTGGACAGTGACTCCCCACCCCCACCCTAACCCACGACCACCACCCCTGGATGGGTGGCTCTCAAGGTCCAGGAGGTCAGTGGCTGCAGGCGCCGTGTCGCAGTAATGGATCCCTTTGTCTTTGTGAGAGTCTCTTTGTACTTGTCTTCTTAGTGCTGCCACACTTCTCACTCTGAACTTATTAGCAGCTAAAAGCCCCACCGTCTGCAGAGGCTGTGTTGTAAAGCGCCGGGCCACACGACCGACTATTGATCTTGCAGCTATGCAGCTACCGGGACATCTGCTCAGCTCTAATTGAGACACGTTTCCTGTGTACAACTGTCAGCTAGTTTAGAGCCACAATGTTGTAAAACTAATTCTCAGAATGATGCGACCAAGGCTGACCTGTTTACTGGCAGGCACCAGGGTTTTTTTCTGTTCCCAAGAAAATCCAACCACAAAAAGTCACAAACTGACCATATTGTAGATTTAGTTTGCTTTATCTATGGCTGCATCAGACAAGGGTTGGACTCTGCTCACATTTGAAGCAGTAACTGTCACTACAACACTAACTTCAAGAAAATGACATTTCAGGTCTCACAAATAAGCACAAACTTTCCCTGTTTTCATGTTTGCTGGTAATGTGAGGTGGGAAAGAGGAGTACGACAACGCAATTGGACTTTTTCAACTCGATACCGCCAACCTGTTCACTTCTGCTCTTTATTTGGAGTTATAAGTGAGAGTGTGGTTGTGAAATGACTAAACTGAAATGATGGCCCATAAATACGGCAAGTCGACTGGGTCAAAACTGACCCAGAAAAAGAGCTGTTTACTGTGTTTTGACATTTAGAGAATGTCTGCATTAGAATCTAGCTTAACTGATTCGTTTGATTTTTACTTAATTTCCAAATATTTGTGTCGTCACCCTTTTTTTTTTAATTGCACGACCCATTTGACTTGTTTCTGATGATGTCGGCGTTTATTTTTTTGCACATTTCATCATATGGAGTGGATATTGTTAGCTGATAAAAGTCAACACCTAAACTTCAAAGATATGACTTAACTCAAATAGTGTTGTGTTGGATATTTCATCAAGTCCTGGCCGTCAGTCCAGTAATCCATCAGCTCCCTGCGACGGTGCAGCCGGCTGACAGTACTGTACAGAATATGGGCAACAGAGGACTCACCACAGAGAGCAGACTGAAGGGCACACATCACCTCAGGGGTCAGGGGTCGAGAGGAGCCACACTTCCTGTAGCCTGCAACGTGAAGCCCCTGCTGAGAACTTTATTGGCTCTCTCTCTCTCTTTCTCATAGGTCAGATTTATCATCCCTGCCACTGATGTGGCCTCTCGCAGAGACCGTTAAAGACCAAAGACCATCACCCCCAAACCAGATGTTTCACCTAACAAAGTGCAGTTTGTCACTGAAGCAACTCCGTGACAGAGTGATGAACTCGTGGATGAGGTTTTAGAAGTCACCACCCGCCATAAAGCACTCCGCCAAAATGAAAGGATCTGTCCAGATATACAACATTCCTACAATGGCTTCAATTTGACCACATCTGCCTTCTGAGGAATTCTGGGTACTGTACATCAGAACTGGAGAGCTCATGTGAGGGCTGTAAATGTAAAACTCCCAAATCTCTTCATCTCTGATCATTTATATGTTTTTTGTGAGCGTTTATACTGATAAAGTAATGAAGTTATGACATTTTAAATCTGATGAGTCATGACGAGATCTGGGAAACACCACAAGACTGTAATATGATGCCTCAACATTTCACATTTGGCAGGACTGAATGAACTGAACTCATACCAGGAAAAAGCTACAACATCCAAGATCTTAGCTGAGCCAACATCTTTGTCAAAAATTGGTTGAAGTGCTACAGTACTTTGTTACTGGGACTGAAATACATCATCAGCTTTGTGAATGGAGCGTCCCCACACCACTCCCAGCAGTCTAAGGATAGCCATACATCGGCCATGTAATTTAGCTGTTACAGACCATTTGGAGTTATTTCAGTGTGTGTGTGTGTGTGTGTGTGTGTGTGTGTGTGTGTGTGTGTGTGTGTGTGTGTGTGTGTGTGTGTGTGTGTGTGTGAGTGTGTGTGTGTGTGTGTGTGAGTGTGTGTGTGCAGCTTTGTGTTTGTGGCGAGTAAGAGAAGCCCAGAGGTCAAACGAACCAGAAGGACAGTCTGTTGAAGTCACGTGATGGGACCTGAAAGAGCTTTGTTGCTGGCTCTGGCTTCAGATTTTGTCAAAAGGTTGTTCACGTCAACCTTTTTAGACTTTTTCACCAGGGTGACGATGATATTATCGCTTCTTGTCAAAGGCATGTTGGTTTTGAGTGCAAGTGATGTGAGCGCTTCATCTTACAGCTGGATTTAAGTTAATGAAGGGGATGAAGCAGAGCAGTAATGGAAGTGGTTGCAGCATCAAATCTGCTAATCAAAGCAACTCAACCATAGTCGCAGGTGTAAATGGTGCCTCAAATCACGGTCCAGACCAGAGAACCTGCAATTGGTTCATTCCAAAGAGTTCGTCTTGATCTCGACTGTTGTAGATGATCCATGAAACGATGGGAGAAGACAAGAAATAGAGAAATAGAAGAGAGAGCAAAATGAGCTGAGCACACGGGAGGAGAAATAAATGAACCTGTCCATTCATTTTCCTCTATTAATGTAGAAAAAGCTCACAAAACTGATAACACACTGTCAGACACACACTCACACACACACACACACACACACACACACACACACACACACACACACACACACACACCTGCCCACAAGCCAAACAGTGTTTTTTCATGCAATCAAAACTATCTGAATCAAATGTATGCGGAGAGATGGAATATGACAGAAGGCTGGTTTTCATTTTTTTCCGTAGGGGATGTTAACTGTTGTGGGAAATGTTTTTAGTTGTTGTTTTGGGGTTTTCCATGTTAAAAGTTCAAGAATGGATAGTAGACGTTGAATTTTTTATATTATTCTGCGTGGATACCAAAAGTTTTGACGTATTCTTATACCCTTTCTTTCATACATCTTAATTCGACACCATTTTACTGTTTTGTTTTGTTTTTTTTCTTACCACTCCATTAAATTTTAATAACTGTTCACGTATATGCGTTGTCATTTAATTGGCCTTGGAGTGTGTGACACTCTGTATAAATTCAATCATTCGTGTTAATAAAGTTGTCTGCGTCAGATGAGGACATCTTTCCCCAGCTGCAGCTCTCATAATTGGACTGAAGTCAATTAACAGCCGTGGGCTCACAGCTGTGGTGAGACTGATGAAGCGCTCACATGCTGCTGACTAAACAACACGTCCTGTCACCTCGGTCGACATGCTGGAAACTTCCATGATGGGATATAAAATAGGCTTCATCAAACAATCATTTACTGAATTGTTAGGTGTTAAAGGGTCCTGTAAATTATAAATGGGGTTGACCGCTTCCCTGTTGCTATGGTTACAGTGCATTAGAAGATGAACAGTATGGGGTGTCAAATATTTTAAAAAAAAAACAAAACTTGATAATACTTGTCAAACTGACATATATTTCAATATTGTTTGATATGTTAGAAATAAAATTAAGTGTTAAATCTAAATTGACTGTAGGTGTGACTGTGAGTGTGAATGGTTGTCTGTCTCTATGTGTTGGCCCTGTGATGGACTGGTGACCTGTCCAGGGTGAACCCCACCTCTCATCCGAAAGCTGCTGGGATAGGCTCCAGCCCCCCCGCAATCCAAAGATGGATGGATGGATGGATGGATGGATGGATGGATGGATGGATGGAAATCTAGATATAGATATATCTAAACTCTAATGCTGAATCTAAATCTTGATACGACATCTGAGTATGAAATGTTAAACCTCCATGTTAAATGTTAACCCTAACACTAAATGTTAAATCTGAATATATAATTTCGTTTTGAGCTAACTAGATTGAACATTTAACATTTAGATTTAACATTTTACAATTAGAGTTAACATTTTTACTTTCCTAATTTGAGGTAGGTCATTGTAGTCTCTCTCTCTGATAAATTTCTCACTTTCAGATTCATTCAAGCTAACCAGAGTTTCCGCCCCTACATTTTTAAATGTGAGATGTCGGTACGTTGTCCTGAAATGTTCCTGTATCCCTTGAAATTTTGGGTTGTTGTGCTGTTTTGTTTGAGGGTTCACAATTTGTTCATAGTTTCAGTTTAAACATCAAATGCATTATGCTGAAAGGTTCCCCTCTTAGTAGGTTTGCAGGTTTAAATGGCTGAAAATATTAAAACAACTGGCATAATTCAGCCTCGTAGTGAAACACGTGGCCCAGGAGCAGCGCCGGTCGCTGTGCAAACAGGAGTTCTATCAAGGGTTCATTTGCTCCAGTATGATGGTTGAATGTGTTACTACTGAATACACAGAAGCCGCGAAAGCAGCACAGATAACAGGAGCTGAATAGAAATGAACTCCCTAATTAGATCGTGAGGCATTTATGTAATTAAAATAGCTGATAAGGGGGATGGGGGGGGGCTGCTACTGAAGCTGATAGTGCTGAATAGACCTCAAGACTCCATCAAGTGTCCCGTATCTGCTGTCAGCCAGGGATCTTTGCAATGGATCAGCAGTTTCAGCTCCCTGTCAAGTCAAAGACATGCATGACGAAGGAGTGTGTGTGTGTGTGTGTGTGTGTGTGTGTGTGTGTGTGTGTGTGTGTGTGAGTGAGTTGGGGGCGTGTTGATGGGCTTGGGCTGGGTGGTGACGAGTCACAAGAGGCCGCAGAGGTGACAGAGCTCAACAGTGGAGTCATTAGCAACACAGTGGTCAGTCTGTGTTGTCAGATGTAGCAGTGGTGGCAGAGCTGGGCCCTGCAGCTACACAGCCGCGCCGGTGCCAGGGGTCACCATGGCAGCGCATCATAAACCGGTCGACATCGCAGGGCTGTTGAACACGAGCTCACATCAGGGTTACACGTGCTAGTTTAGGCCAAATGATGCTACTAGTTTGGGATTTTTCAATTTTGAATTCTGTGTTTAAGAATCTGCATATTTGTTCGTTTTTGGGAGAATTTAGGTTTTGTAAGTCAAAATAGGAAAACAAAGCAGCATCTGTGGATTGATCTGAAGATTACTGGTAAATAGTAAATGGATTCCATTTATATGGAGCATTTTTTTCTTAACTCACAGTGCTGAACAATATCATCTCATTCACTCACTCACAAAATGGGGGCGTGGAAGTGTCTCAGAGCTGTCCAACAAAGGAATTTAGTTGATGATCATAAGAGATTGTCATGAATCCATGAAAATTTGAAAGAAAATTCAAAAAAGGTGATGAAGATGAAACTGTAACAATTACTTTGATTATCAAAATAACTGATTACCCGATTAACTCTGCATTAAGGGATTCGTGGTACATTTCTTTGAATGTATTTAATAATCCAGTAGTCTTGCAGCTCTACTCAGCTCATAGTGATTTTGAAACATGGTCTGCATTCTTCTTTAACCGGTCAACAAATGTTTTCCCTATGTTGCTCCATGTTATTGGAGTATGATGATGTTGAAGAGGAATATTGGTGACGAGTTTCAGATTGTATCAAAGACGATATTGCGGCGCTCATCTGCTTCAGTCTGATTCATTTCCCTCCTGAAAAGGATTTCACTGATATGATGAATAAAGGACTGACGTGACAGTCGGTAATATTTTTCCCACGCTGGATCCTGTCTGCAGGTTGCCCACGTCACCGGTCCGGTTCTGCAGGTCTACGGCGTGATTGCGCTGCCTTGGCGCTGCCTGACTCATCATCCAAATCCAATCTTCTATTATCCTGCTTTTCAGATTCTTGTTGGGGACATGAGGTGTGCTGGCAGGTAGATGAGGGACGGCTGGTTTTCAGAAGGTTGTTCGTCTTCAAGCAAACACCTCATCGCTTGAGTTCCAATAACAGGGTGCAACTGATAAATGACAGATATTGATGGGGGGGGGGGCGGGGTGGAATGGATAAATGTACCTTACAGCTGTTGTCTGTCCCGTTACACAAACACATGACTCAAGCTGGAGGGAATGATTGTGCTGTTTGGGAATATCAGCGGTGTGTGGCGTCGGCGCAGCCACTCAGTCAGAGTAATCGTTAGGACACATCATGACTGATCTACAAATTTGCCACCGAATGTCACCCAACCTGTTTAACCCTGTCACGGACGGTTGACTCCAGTTATCTGATTCCACCTGGTCATAAAAAACAGAGTTAAAGCTCGAAATTCTTGTCATCAAACTGTGAAACTGGTCACCGCCGACAACATTTAGTGCTGCTTGTGTGTGTGGATCTGCTTCTACACACTTGTGGTTAATGATAATAACCACATGCAGCCTTGAAATATAAAATATCTCATGATCACTGCAACAATCAGCTTTCATTGGTTTGTTATTATAATACTAGTCATTGTTACTGAATGTTTTCCCCATCATGGAAACCATCCATCCATCCATCCATCCATCCATCGTCATCTTCCGCTTATTCCTACACATTAAGGGTCGCCGGGGGGCTGGAGCCTATCCCAGCGTCAACGGGCGAGAGGCGGGGTTCACCCTGGACAGGTCGCCAGTCCATCGCAGGGCCAACACATAGAGACGAACAACCATTCACACTCACAGCCACACCTACGGTCAATTTAGAGTATCAATCAGCCTCGTCCCCAACTTGCATGTCTTTGGACAGTGGGAGGAAGCCGGAGTACCAGAGAGAACCCACGCAGGCACGGGGAGAACATGCAAACATCATGGAAATCTATTTTGGTTTTCTTCATAGACTATGATATTGATGTGTTAGCTCATGATGTCACTGAAGGGATTCAGCCTGTATAAAAACACAGCTTCAGGAAAAAAAATCTGATGTTTGCTCACTTTACTGACGATGACCACCGGTAACATTGGTCTATTCTGTTTTTTTTTTTTTTAATTATAACATCTTGACTTACTTGCTGTTTAAATAATTTTTCAATGAAGGCTTTTTCAAACTACCTCAAGTATTTGAATTTAAGATTTTACCTCTGTTTGAATACTTATTTTCGCCAAGTAACTGTAACTGAGCTTTTGGCTCAAACCTCTGCATGCCACCCAACCAAACACATATTTGTGCTCAATTAAGCACTTTTGTTCAGTTACATCTGGAAATGCTGTTTTGAATCACAACCAAAAGAGTTTTACACACACACACACACACACACACACACACACACACACACACACACACACACACACACACACACACACACACACACACACACACACACAAACACCAACCCTCCATGCCAAACTCCCATGTGGGACCCAACTCACCTCTTTGCTCAGATATTCTCTTATATATTGACATCATCGGATTTCCTTCTTTCCCATATTATTGCTTCCATATCTTGCATTTGCAACTTATAGCAAGTATTTCATCCTCCGGAAAAAAAACTGAACATCATGAAAAACTTTCACTCTTAACAATCCAGCCAAAATAAACCAGCTGTCCTGAAAATGCTTCATGAATTCAAAAGTAATATAGAGGTTTACAGGTTTTGAAGTAACTCAGAACGAAATATTTCCTTTCAATTTATGTCAGCGGAACCTTCACCTTGTGCAGTCTCCATTTGCTGATAAGGGCGTTGTTTTATGGGTGAAATCCCCAGAAAGATCATGAAGACCCTTAGATTGACCCCAGAACGCTAAAGTTCAAATGAGTAACACGTCACTAACGTCAGGTATATTTTACCTGATATAATATTCCTGGTAAAATATAGTTTTCATCAAAATATGTTAAAGTACAACACCGTATGCTAAACTGAAGTGCTCTTCTTTAATTTCCCAAAGTGCAATGTCACATAAAATGAAAAAATAAAACCTTATAAAACATGACAAGAATCGTGTGGGTGAAAAGCACCCGACATCAGTGTTCTAGGGTTAATACTTGTTTTATATTTCAGAGCATCTGAAGTGCATCTGAAGTGCTTTTCTTTGAATATTTTCTGATGAAAAACTCCTCGTTCTTGACCAGTGAGCTATGCAGTCGTACACGTACACTCACAGCTTATTTTACTAGATTTACTGAGCCCACGTTAACAGGCCTAAAACTCTATTTGACCAGGACAATGTGAGCAGTGTATGGTGCGAGTCAGCTGGGGGGGGGGGGTTGACAACTCCTAAGCTTAATATTTGACTCCATCAGCGGTGTGGCGGCGGTCGCTCAGTCATGCGAACTGCATTAGGACTGACAGCTTTGCTTAAAATCAACAGGAGTCCAGGTGCTGCGGACGGCCATCTGGAGCCTGCAGTAGCCCACCTCCACTGGGCCGTGTTGACACAGGGGCCACGAGGAGGACGCGCCTCGCTGCCAGCCTGGAGCTTCTACTTTACCTCTGACTGCATACTGCAGCACAGGGAGAGCTTGATGTTACATGGTGGGATTTTCTTGCTTGGAATGAGAGTAATTGACATTTTCCAATCTTTTGGCAATAATTACATCGTAAATGATTTGGAGAAAAGAGGAATCTGGTGTGTCTCATGAAATATAACTTCAGCCTCTGTGGACCACATGGCCGTGCGCCCGATCTGATTCTCCCTGGCACATGATTTCAACTTTCTTTTCTTGTTCCGATGAGGCTTCCTCATATTTTATCATCTCTATAAGACACCATCCTCTTCGAACATCTGCTTTTAATAAAGATTTCTGAATTGAAGCCATGTTGGTCCAAGATGGTTCAAAATGGGGTGAACAGTGGGGTTCATTTTCTAGAACCATGCTGCAGTTTCTGTATTAGAAATAATAAATCTCTGCAAAGGTAAACACACAACCAGTGGGGTATCATTGGGGTTATAATCTGTGTGCATGGCCCCAGAATTTCTATTTACACTTAGCCAGCTCTGGCATTTATCAAGACAAGAGGTGGCTAAAGAAGTTCAGCCATCATAACAAATTATCCATAGCCAGACACAGCCAGGGAGCACAGCTTGGTGCAGTAAAGCAAAGTCTGCGCAAACAAATAGTACACATCCTTACTGACAAATAACTGTGGGGGTCTATTCTGGGTGGACAGCACTGAAATGCAAATGATGATGCAGATGGTCTCTGTGGCAGTGGAAGGAGAAGACATCAGATGGTAGAGAAGATGAAATGAAGGGATGTCAGCAGGAAGTAGAAATGTCAGAGGAAAGAGGGTGGGAGGAAGCAGGAGACAGAGATCTTTGAGAGCGCACAAAGTCTGCCTTCTGTCAGTGTGGCTCATTTCTGAGCAGAGAAGGACTCTATTGTGTGAGCATCTAGTGAGGGTTGTGTGTCTGAGGCGGCGGAGGGACAGCTACTGGCTCAGCCATGCTGTGGAGCTCCACAGGAAGACGACTTATCAAGGTCACTCCTCTGACCTCAGCTTCCTGCCCACCAGAATGACTGATTGTGTGACTGGGCAGCTCTCAGGCTCGAAATCTCATAATAGACTTCCTCCTGAAAATGTTGCTTTTTCACTATTTGTGTCTTTTCCATCCTCTGGTTTATTACCTCTAATCGGATTCAAGCAGAGAGGAGGACTTTTATATTTGGGGAGGCTTGGGGGTGGCCAAGGCCACTCCAGAGGAGCTCTGGACTTGTAGTGCCAGAAAACCAGATCTACAGGGCCAACGTGAATTCCCACCGGCATGTATAATTCATCTACTGAGTATGTAATCATTCACAACGCAATTTTAGTTTATTTTATCACAATTATTTATTTTGGGGGCTAATCGTGATCAAGCAAGCCTCTGACAACGCTGCCAATCAATGAGCAACAAACTCATGGTGAGCATCAGCCTCATCAGCATACTTGTCTCTTTTTATCCTCTTTGGGTAAAAACTTCACATGAGGCGCTGACAAAATAGCAGCAATAAGTGATGCCAAAATAAAGGACACTAGATGAACCCCTTCAGACTGGATCAGCACCCGAGAACTGATCTGAAAAGATGCGTCTCTTGGGAATGTTAGTTAGCGTTAACGTTTCCTACCTATTAACATGAGCTCAACTAGCTGTGGTCGATGTGATGAGGGGATAGGCGGCAGTAACCCTTTCCCTGACAGGCAAGAGGGACGCACAGTGACCAGGACCGGGGCTCCCACTACACTGGGAGAAGGTTGGTTCAAAATATTGAGAGACTTGACATCAGCTTGTGATCAGAGGCCCCGTGCAGATCAAACGCTGAGATCCATCGTGAGCGATCCGATCACAACGTCTGATGCCAAGAGGGCCACAGAGATGTATTATGATGATGACGACGATGATGATTATCACTATGAGGGCTGAATCAAACATCTTTGATGGTTTGGTTTGTCAGGAACATGCTGAGGAACAGACCTGGTCTGGACTGATGATTTCTCTCTTCTGCTTCTAATTACTGATTCACAGCAACAAATAAAACTATCTGGAAGTGAGCAACATACTCACGTGTGTTGTAACAAATACAAACTGTCGCAGGTAGAAGCCTTGATTTTAAACACTGAAAGGGAAGTAGGTGCTGATTTGCATACAGAGCAGGAAAGGAGACACGGGTGGAGATGCATTTTACAGCCAAGTGTGAGCTGTCCACTTGTGATCAGGATATTGATGGATTTTAAAGCCAAGAGTGCAGAGAGCCAAAGACTTCAGACTTAACTCAGAACTTCCCCCCAAAAAAGACTTGAAACTTGGACTTTGCTCCTTCGTCCTCCCACTACATGAGTGATGTGTCCAGTCTCCAGGCTCTTATCTCTGTTCACCTCACGTTGATCCAACCACGAGTCGGTTAAGACCCTCCCCGTACACACACACACACACACACACACACACACACACACACACACACACACACACACACACACACACACACACACACACACACACACACACACACACACTACTGGAGTCAATGATGCATCCTGTGTCTGTGATATTTGGGCAACTAAGAGGTTACGTGGCTCTCCAGTGATTGGAAGGTCAGTCACATGAACGACGCTCAGCTGAGAATAATGGAGCAGAGAGGAGAGCTACTTCACTATTAGAGGCCAAAGGCCGTTTTAGAGGACGTTTGGAGCATTCATTATGTGTGTGTGTGTGTTAGTTTGTTTTTTTAATGTTTTCAAGAAACTTATCATTGCCTGAGTTCTTCAGAGCGCTTGTGTGTGTGTGTGTGCGCGTGCGTGCTTGTGTTGTATCACATTTACACCATGAGACAATGTTTTTGCGAGTGAGAGAGGTAATATTTGTGTGCTTGACTTCAGTGGAGGTGAAGCCTTGCTTGGCAACTACACACTGGAGTATGTGGCTGTGAATGGACTCTCACTTGCATTAACAGTCAAGGCATGAAGGAACGCAGCGTTTGTCACCATATGTGGTTTTGGCATCTTGCGAATGCTTTGTTTGGAATGATGTCTGGTGGTATTTTAACGTAAACATTTTATAAAAATCCTTCCCAGTTCTAAATATGGACATAACAGAGAGAACAATATGATTAGATGTGTTTTCTTTATCCTTGTAAACCAAAACATACGAGTTGTCTGCTTTGAACGGACCCCATGGGCTCTATCTTTTTTAGACAAAGAGAGGGAAATTGCTGTTCTTATGGGTGTCCTGAAATTCCAAAACCAGACGAAGAAAAAAAAAATGCCTCCAGAGAAACTATTGTTTGTTTTTTTCCTCCATTCTTTTGACTGTGGTGTTTTCTCAGTTTTTCCACGGAGATGTCACGTCAGAGGCAGGCTGCTGGCTCTGCTCTGCTATGTGAACATGCTGGCCTGCGGTCGAGTCACTGAGCCAAATACTGAAATAAGACATGGAGCGACACGAGCTCAGGCAGGTCGCGTTTCCACATAGAATAAATGCATGATAATAGCGCTGTAGTCCAGAGAAGGTGGATGTTTTGAAATCTTCCGATGTCTAAATGTTAGAGAAATCAGCTTCAGGATAAAAGGCGGCTGCACATACAGTATGTTATCCATCAGCAAATTTCTGCAGTGTTACAAATGCACTCAATACTAAGCTGCCTTTTCCCTGTGATTATAAGCAAAGTCCATCCATCCATCCATCCATCCATCTTCCATCCATCCATCCATTTTCTTCTGCTTATCCTGTCAAGGGTTGGGGGGGGGGGGGGGCTGGAGCCTATCCCAGCGGCTTTTGGGCGTGAGGCGGGGTATGAGTAAAGTGACGATGGTGAGATCTCACGTGCTGATACAGCATTAAACTCTTACTAAAGATCATTATCAGGGGTTTATGCTACAGGGCTGGGGGTGGGGAGGGGGGTGCTAGTAAAGCTGAGGGTTGTCATCACTAGAGGAAGGTAGTTGTGACCTCAGAGGCCCTGTTTGGCCATGAGAACCAGAACCAAGGTCTCGTGGGAGGTTTGCCGTGTCATGTCCTCTGTTGTGATTCCCATGAACCTCTTGAGCTGGTTTTCAGTGAGCAGAGGAAGAAGAAAGCAGCTGGGTGTGTGATGGTGTGTGATGATTCACTGACACCCCCCACCCCACCCCCCGTCCAGTGTTGTCATGCACTTGAAATATGGATGGATTTTGGATGGAGGTGCTTGCAGAAAAAAATATTAATAGAAATAAGGCCCATACAAGCATCAGTGAGAATGGTCATGGACGGCGTATGAGAAGAGGCGTGGGGGTTCAGGGTTAGCATGGTGACAGAGAGCAGAATCTCACGAGAAGCGGGATTAAATGGCTTCGTTTAGCCAGACATTTCACTGCTCACAAAATAAATCTAAATAACATTAATCACATTCATTCTTGTCAGACTGCAGGCTAAACAACCCCCACATTTCACTTCCTGCCCCTCGATACGGTTAACAGGGGGGAGTGTGTGTGTGTGTGTGTGTGTGTGTGTGTGTGTGTGTGTGTGTGTGTGTGTGTGTGTGTGTGTGTGTGTGAGCTAAATTGACACTGTTTGTCCAACTTTTAATCTCTGCTTCTGTGACAGAGAGCGTTTAGTGAAACACAAGCCTGATATTTACTGATTTATCGTGATGTTCCTCTGGTCCTGGCTCTCATCATTGACCTCCAGCTTCTTCACTCCTGAATGAAAACCTGAGGAATCACATGATGCTAAACTGCATGATGTCATTTACCTCTAATTTCCCGGTTTTGTTCCATTGAATCAATGGTGTAGCTACGTAATCAGAGTCAGCAGCCTCTGTGGTGCTCGTGGACGTCACACACACAGAAGCTCCCTTCTTCTTTACACAAAGCCCAAAAGATCATCACAAGACATTTAAACGCATCACTGAGGCTTGCAGATACGCCTCTGTTTTCTACCGCTCAGCAGGTATCACGTAGCTTCATTTGAACCAAAAACACTGAGATGGGGAGAGAGAGCGGAAGCTCTTTATCCTCCGCACATTTCATGTTTCACATAAACACGAATTCATCCGCGTGTGCAGTGAGGTGGATTATTGGCCCGAGTTCAGTTTCAATCAAACCGATTTATAGAACTGAATGAAGCGGAGAAATAATCCAGCTACATGGCAGCAGCCCTTTGAGACAGAATCGATGTCGCATCACCCGATTCTAGTCAGGTTTCATTACTTTTCATTAAAACGCTGCATCAAAACTCGACCGCCTCATGTCTCTTTCTCTGTCTCCTCCATCTTCATCGAACTTCAGTTCAAAATGAACAAAAAGATCTTTGCCGTCTTTATAAAGTATTATGAGAATATGTTCCCCCGAAAACATTTGATTATGTTCTCAAAGGTTTTTTTTCAACCAAAACCTTTTTTAGCTGTAGGGAAATAATTCCAACTTTGACTTTCTTATCGCAGTCACGGTTCAGATGTAGGTCAGATTGTGAAGGCCCTCAGGTGAAGAACAGTTTAGCCCCTGTGCTGTTGAACAGGCAGATGATGAACGTCCTTCAACGTTGTCTTTTATTTCATGCTGCAAATTTGATCACTTTGATTTTTTTTTTAGTATATTCCATATTCAGGCAGGGAGAGCGTGGAAAAAAAAACTGTCTGTGCTCTTCTCTGTCAAAATAAAGCTTGAAATCCTAATATTAATGCACTTGGAGCAGTTCTAATGAGATTTTGTTTCCCCAAATATTAACCCCCCCCCCTCTTGAAAAGGGCTGTTTAAAAGAGGTGGTGGATTAGTGAGGTGAGCTCAAGCTCACAACAATCAGAGAGGACCCAACAAGTACCCAGCACCTTTTTAACGAGCCAGTCCTTTCTGTTGCGTGTGACGTTAGACGAGGCCACCCTGGACTTGAACTATCAAGTCATCAGCCATTGTTGGAGTATTTCACAAACACACACATGCACGCACACACACACACACACACACACACACGCACGCACGCACGCACATCGTTACTGCCAGTGTTTGTGGAGCAGCGTCACCTCTGAGCCTCCAGCAGCTGCTCGCTTCATCAAAACAGAATAGTAGATTCACGGATGCTGCCTAGATGGAAGCGTAGCGTCGAACACAAGCTTGACTCTCATTAAAAAAAAAAAAAAAATTTTAAAAAGACATTCTTGTGGACCTCATGAGAGGAGAGTGAATCCAAACGTAACTGTGGACCGCCGCCACCGTAACCACTGAGAAACGCCGGTTGGAGCCATAAAGAAAAAAAGGGAACTTTGCTGCCAACTGACAGTTCAACAAGTGCGTAGTGACCCATTGGTAAATCATCAAGATACTGCTGCCAGGAGGACATTATCATGGACTGACTCTGGATCAGGCAGGCTGGGCTGCAACTCACATAAAGTCTTGATACTCTGATTACACCTTTGAGTCAGTGGGGCTACAAGTACGCAAGTTCCTTCAGTTAAGCATTGGTAGAAATACTCAGTAACCTGTCCAGTTCAGCATTCTACCTAATAAAAGGAGAGACGCATTTGCTATTGAGTTTAGAGAAGCATCAAAAGTAAAAGTACCCATTTTTCAGAATGTATTTCCATGTTTAGAAACATGCAGTCTTTGTGTGGTTATGATGAACCCTGCAGTCCCTAAACCCAACCCTTTGTCCTGAAGTTGTGAGCTTCAAACTGAAAAAGTACACCATCTTCATGAGGTTTTGCTGTTTTCTATGCTAAATATTTCTCCTCAAAGCAACGATGCCGCCCTTCAGATAAGTGGAGTGGAGTTAAGAAGTATATCCTTTTGAAATGGAGCGCAGTAAATGTACCCCCAAAAAATACTTGAAGCAAAGACTCAAGTAAAGAACAGATAACTTCATGTTTTTACTAGTGTACAGTGGGTTTCCTTGGGTAGAAATACGACACTGGTCATGAAAGTATTCCACTCCACCATTTTCTTATGGAAATAATGAGATTAAAAACTTTGGGCCTTGCAGTAAAAGTCCCTGAACACAATGACATCTGCGCCTCACAGGTCTATTTTTTTTTTAAAACTATTCTTTATTTTGATTTGATTTGTGTTTTTTGTATCATGATTATTGGTGTTGAATATAGCTTAGCCTCTGGTGGTGGACCAGGATCTGATGTTGGAGATGACTTATTTGATCCATGACTTCCTTTATCTCCTCCATTCCATCATTCTCACTCAGCTGTGTGTGTGTGTGTGTGTTTGGGGGTGATTTATTCTGCTCTCCCTCATTAATTGTCACACACTTTCCCCCTGATAAGAGCTTATGAGTCCGACAGTGACATTCCACCTTAACAAACACGACAAGACAAACGGCACCCGGTAAGAGAGAAAGAACCCCTCATGGCCTCAATAACAGCGCGGGAGCATGGGAGCAACAACTTAATCTTTATCTGCTGCAATTTATCCAGTGAACTGATGAAGAAAGCTGAGTGACCATTAGCTTATCTGTGAATCTGTTATGTTTTCCTCACATTTCACGGCGTCGTTCAGGCTTGTGCGCGCGCACGATCGGCTCCAATCTGTAAAAGGTTAAACGAGGCTGATTAGGTGAGTTAACCTTCGTTCCATCTGTAACCAGCTGCTTTCTATCTCGTCTCTGCGCGGCGCACACATGGGGAATGACCTCACCGCGATATTGATACAGGTTTTCTGGCTCGTAAACAGTTTAGTCATCCAGTCAAAAAGCCTGAGAAGAACTTGGTCCTCTACCCAGCTCCTAAATGTATAATTGACCCTTATAAGTCCAGGAAAAGCTTCCAAATCTGAGCTAACAGCAGTCTTTAGGTGATACTTTTTATTATTATAAAACATTTACACTCAAGCAAAGTCACAGTACAACATCTCGAATCATAACAAATGTGACTGCAGGGATTCCTTCAGCGAGTCCTGCCTGAGTGGAACCGCCGCTAATCGAGTTCACATGTTCATGGTTACGAGCTGCTTTGGATGATTTCTGGGAATTCGCTCTTACGGCCATGAAAGATCATGCGGGAATCGAGATTTTAAATAATGAGGACACGTTTATTTCTATCAGCATTGAAACAGTGAGTAAAAAACAGTCATGTAAAAATAAAGTGACTCTGAGGAGTTATCTGCTCTGGGGTGAGTCAGATGTAGCCGATGATATCTTTGCAGATGATCGGCTGCCGGCTGCCTGATTTCATGAGAGCTGCAAACTGATAGAAGTCTGAGTCCAGCTCATTGATGCCGGAGTGGGACTGGTGGAAAAAGGGGGCTTTGGTCTGCGATGGGATGACGGGACAGGACAGACGTTTGGGAGCATTGATGGTTCTGTTAACCTGAGAGGAGTCTGTGGATCTCATCTTCACTCGCTCCTCTACGCTTTTTGAAAAGCCGGCGAGTTTCCGTCTCATGTTGACAAAGAAACCTCTCCCCAGTCTACGTCTTGAACTTGGCTTCAGCTCAGGAGGCTCGGGGCAATCTGGCAAGTCCATCCAGTTCTGAACCAGGTCGGCAAAGCTGTTGTCACCCAGAACCAGAGGTTGCCGGTTGCGTCCTCTAGTCAGTAAAGAGTTTGTCCAGTCCTCCGGGTCGCTGACCTCGAATGATGTCCATCTCTCTAGACAGGCGTCAGAGGTAGATTTGGGTCGAACACGTCCGCTGGCTGCTCTGTTTGTACGGAGGCAGGCTGAGGATGACACCCTCACATTCCTGGTCCTCCTCAGAACCACCCTTTCATCCTGCCACGACGCCTCTGAGTAGCCTGAGTCAAACTCCAGACTGCTGGGGGAGCCCAGTCGGAGGCTCAGGCCCAGTCGACTGCTCGAGTCATCCTCCTCCTCCTCCTCTAGAGGACTCGCCAGGCAGCAGGCCGAGTCGTAGGTACTTGCCGTGCTGGCACTGGACATCCGAAGGCGTGTGCGCTGTTCTCGCTGTAACGCTCGCTGCTGACAAGCACGTGCTACTGCAGAGTGGCGCACTAATGCTGGGAGCTGAGTGTTGATGGGAGTGAGGGGGCGTCTGGCTGCAGGACAGGCTTTCCGCAGCTGTTTAAGGTCTTGCAGTGACCTCATCATATACTGCATCTGGTCTCGTAAGCATTCGCCCGAGTCACGTAGACAAAGCTGAGGAGACAAAGAGGAGAGTTAGAGCGGCTTCCTAATAAACCACTGCAGAGACGAAGTGCAGCGGCTTCACGGGCACGCTTGGGCTCGCTGGTTCTGTTTTGGTGTCGAGTTTCAGCTGGTGAAAGCACTTCCTCTCTCCTGATGCCATTCTGAAGGACAATTTAGCAGAACTTTTCGACATTCTGCTGCAACACAATGGGTCAACGCCCTGTTTTCTGTGACTTGGGGGAGATTCAAGTGAAAAGCCAGGCTGATGTTATCACAGCCAGATATGGACTAATTTCTGTCTTCGACAATTTACCGACAGGCGCCAGGGCCAAAGTAAAAACAGCTGCAGGGTATCAAAGGAGAAGCTGGATTCAGATACAGGGGTCCTGTCTCTTTAAGGCTGCCTATGAAATTCACCAGTGGCACGCTAACCATAGAATACTCCTGTTTCCTGTACAGCCGGCGGTGCTGATTGGTCAGCACCGGCCAGTGAGCAGAAGTGGGCCGCTCTCAAACTCAAACAGGCTGCAGCTTGAACGTTGTGTGAGAGAAAAAAGCAGTGGATGGAGATTGTTGGAGGTCACATCCATCCGCTTCCTCTCCTCATGTAAGCAAGCTGACCCCTCTGAACCCCTGTGACCTCCCTGAGCCCGGGTGACCTCTCTCCTCTGTGGACCTACTGTCCATTTAGCAGTCTGACCCCGGGTGCCGGACCTTATGCACACCCTTCTGTCCTCATCATAACTCTGCTAGATGTTGCAAGAGCTTGAAAAACAACCGATGCAGCAGAAGACTGACAGACTACAAATACTTCTTTATCAGTGACCGAATACTTGCTGTTGAAACGACAATAAAAGATGGTTCAGTCCAACAAAATAGCGCCTCTGTTGTACTGCAGATGTCTTCTTTACAAGTTGGACGATCTTTTCTAATTTGACTGAAGCTACTTTCCTTCATCGCAGAGCCAATAACAAACCTTAAATACTCACCATGTCGTTTCCTCTCATCTGTTAAAGTCCAACTCCTCCAAGAAATGACGGGGCCGCTGGAGAGCGGGAGCGCAACATGCAAGCAGCAACACGACGGGACGTCAGAAACTCACTTCTACCGCCAAACTGAAACTACGTGAGCCATAGACGGTTCGACTGGTTTGGCTGATCGGTACAGAGGTGTATGAGTGCGTGTGCGTGTGTGTGGTCGCGCTCCAGCTGCGTTTGTGACGGCAGATGTGCTGCTGAGTGAAATCTCTTCAAGCCCTCCGCGTCTTTTTACAGCCGCCTGCGTCTGAATGAGCCAATCAGAGAGCAGGAGGCTCAAACCCACATCAGCGTGTATGTGCGTGTGTTCACAGGACTGCTGCAAGAGCACAACACACACAGTTGTAACTCTGATACAGTTTAGTGTTCAAATAGATGAACGTGCCTTTGCTTTGCTTTGCTTTTAAAAAAAAAAAAGGAAAAGAGGAAAACGGTTCATCAGCAAGTGGCATTTCTTCACTTCAGCGGCAGACAGGAGATGGAGAAGTGACTTCTGGGTTTGGTTGAACTGGGTTTAAAGATCACAATTCATTTGATTAACTTTCTCACATGCAGAAAATCAGTTTATAACGAAGGCAGAATAGTTCACTTTAATCCTCCTGTTTTAAAAAAAAAAGAAGAATGAAACCCTAATGGCTGCAGGTATTACCAGTATTTCTCAGTGTGAGTTTAATTAGGTCATTCAGCAGATGTCCAAGCTAAACTACAGGTTGAACTATTGAGGTCGGGGATCTTCAAAACAAAAAGAAATCCAAAAAGAGAAGCAGGAGTCTGTGTTTTATTGGAAAAAAAAAGAAAAAACATCAGTTCCTGGATTACATGCCCATGGGTTTAAGCTCTTTTCAAACACTGTCAGTGTTGGAGATATGAATTTAATTTAAATACAGGTTTTGAAATTCTTTCTCTTCCCTTTGCATGATTATTTATTTCAAGAACTCCTAAACATCTTTTGGCCGCTGCTGCAGGACTTAAAGCAGCTCATTGTAACTTCTCCAGGACGGTAAACAAATGCCTGAATGCAAATGCAACAATCTGCACCTTAATTGCTGACTGGGCCCGAGGTCCTGACGATCGTTGGGCCCCCGACGTTCACGCTATTCAGAGAAAACATGTTGATGCTAATCCGAGGAGCTGCATCACTAAAGTGATCCAGATTACATGGCCTGTTATCATTAGCATACAGGTACTTCTGACCTGTACAAACCTGCTGAGTTGAGCCGCATCCACATCTGGGAGGTGAGTGAAATGTTTCAACACAACCTTTGACCTTTTTAACTTGATCACATCTGGACCTCACCTCTGTGGTAGATTTGTCAACGTACACGGATTGAATTGGTACTTGAACACAGTTTATTCAGATGAGTTGTTTAGCATTTGTTTAGAAATTCTGAGGATTTAAGAACTCTGCTGATGTCCAGGCATCATTTCCATATCACAGCTGTCAAAAGATGAAGTACCAAACCCTCCCCTACATCCCCACAGCAGATTTGTGCACCGTCCTCATCTGGAGTCTTTCCTCTGGCTTTGTGGGAACATTGTTCAGTTTTATATATATTTATTCTGGTCATGTTGTGGCTTCGGTGCATTGCCAAAACGTTTAAGTGAAAGTTTGTCCACACCAAAGTTGGCTAAAAGAGTAAATTGAAGCTTTCCATACCTCGCCGTTCAAAGCTGAAATGTTATACATTTGGGGTTTTTAAGCGAACGTGTTCTGTGCCTAAGATGCTGAATCAGAGTGGAACATCTGCTCTTGAAGATGTAGAACCACAGCGCCCCCTAGAGAAAGCACAGAGAAAGAGAGAGGACGGCAAATTCAGTCGAATAATCTGAGTCTGCACATTTTCTAAGCAAATAAACCTTGATTTCACCTTCATATATATTCAAAACATTTCAGCAGATGTCACAATTAAACAAACTTACATATTGTATGTAAATAAAGGTGGTATTGCATTCATGCCGTCAAGACACACGCAAACGCTTCTGCGCAAATATCCTCAGACTTATGACGAACTGCAGTTTGCACCTGAACAACCAGCCAACACCTCGCTCTCTCTCCTCAGTACATGGTTGCGTACTTACCAGGTAGTAATTTAATCACAAATGTTATTAAAATTAGCAGATATTCGTAAACTATTTCCCCTCCTTTTAACACGCTCCCTTTAATTTCTGACTTGAATCGCTCTGATATCTTTTACCATTGTTCATGTTATTTTTTTTTTGGATTATAGTCTCTTAGCCTTTATCTTCTCAATTATTTTATCTGATTACTCCTCTTTGATGTGTTTAAATGAATAAACTGCACTCACATGACTTGTCAGCCTCCAGAGTTACTACTTTGTACATCGGGTTTCCTCAGTTCCTGAGTTTGTTGTCAGTCTGGTGTACACAGGGTTAAAGTTGTTAGTGTGTAGAGCGCAATGTGTTTGAGTGCAATGCGAAGACTATTGATTTACTGAGAAGAAACAAGCAAAACTAAGCTGAATAAAATGAAGGAAAAGAAAGGGAAAAAAAACCCTGTCATATCATCAACTGTCCACAAGGGTGCGCCCTCAGCTGCTCTTAAGCCCATCTCCTGGTAGAAAATGTGGGTATTGGACTGGTCCTGTCAGCAGAAACATAAATACTGCACATGTGGAAATTTCTCTGCATCTATCAATCTATCTATCTATAGATCGATCTATTTCAGAGGTGCTTTCTGTGTTACACCTGAGAGCAAACATGGAGACAGTGAAGTTCTCACAGCCAAAAGATAAACAGCATCATCCTCCCTTTGACTTACTCACATTGGAGTCCTCCCCTTTCGCAATCAGGTGAAGCTGCAATTTCATAAGAAATACAAGGAGATAAAAAAAACACACACAAACAAAACAGAGAGGCGAAACAATGTGCAAGAGTCGAGTGATCTCTACTTTTATTTAAATTAAATCATAAATGACTTTTAAAGCATTTTAATATTTACCAAAAAAAAAAAACACTAACCCTTTTTTCTGAATTAAATTTTTCGTCTCTCATTAATAATCACTATATATTCATAGACGCAAAGGCAGGAAAAAAATGGGGCGGAAAATATAGGCGCACAGTAGGTCAAGGGTACTGAAAAGCATTATCTAGGCTGTAAACAGAAGTCAAGGCACACACACTGCAACAGACAGGGAAATGGTACTATAAAAAGTGATAGGATGTTAGGTACACATTGAATAACAGTTAGAATTCTGTCGGCTGTTGCGCCTGCATGTGAAGCTATTCTTATATATTTCTTTTTTTTTCTTTTTTTCTTTTTCTTTTGTAGGAATGTTAGATAATTTGTGCAGGGTTACAGAGCTAATAATTGCCATGTTTGAGTCATGCAGAACAATAAACTGTTTGGCTATGAATGATGAACCTATGTAAACATTATTTAAAAAAAACAAACAAACCAACAAAAAAAGGACTTAAGAAATCATGTTTTTAACTCCATGCCTGTGCTTCATCTCTTAAAAATAAGCTTCATGTGATTAAAAGTTTAATAATTTGCACATCAGACTTTCTAAAAGTGAAATGAAAGCATTTATATAAAAAAGTTTTCCTTCGCCTCCTCTAGTACTTGAAAAAAAAGAAGAAAAAAAAAGAACAAAAACACAATAATAAATGTTGATTTTTGTGGTCATAGCCCAGCGTTTAAACAATACAAGCAACTCGATCTGCAATCGCTGAAATTCTGCAAGGCTCGTCGGATTCTCAGTCTCTTAGGTGTCTTTATAAAAAGCAGATTGAAGCAGGAATCGTGGTTGGCCAGTGCAGTCATTCATGTGTGTATGTTCCCCGTCTAAATGGTCGTCAGAGCTGTTCAAGTAATCTAAAAACACACACACACACACACACACACACACACACACACACACACACACACACACACACACACACACACACACCTGAATCAGACATTGCAGAGAGACTTATTGCTGTGTCACAAGCTGTTTGTCCTCTCAGTTCACCTTAACATGTTCTCACTTGTTTAGAAGAGACCGCAGTCCTTCAGGTTGTTCTTGATGATGACATCGGTGACAGCGTCAAACACAAACTGCACGTTCTTGGTGTCGGTGGCGCAGGTGAAGTGGGTGTAGATTTCCTTGGTGTCCTTCTTCTTGTTCAAATCCTCGAATTTGGTCTGGATGTAAGCCTGGGCCTCCTCGTACTTGTTAGGGCCTGAGAGAGGGAGAGGGAGAGGGAGAGGGAGAGGGAGAGAAGTGAATTCCATGACTTTTGAGGGATGCTGGCTAACGCTATCCACTACCATTCACTGTGCTAAGCTAACCAGTGTTAAGTTAGTCTCCTACTTCCCGTCTTTCACAAATAACAGAATTTCGGAAAAGTCGGTGTGTTCTTTTAACAGAAAACGAGAACAAATTGCATTTCACTGAAACTTGTGAGAATATTTCAGAATCTAGTGGTACCAGTGTACTCAGGGAAACAGATGGTCAGAGGGCTGTGAGCGATCTTCTCCTCAAACAGGTCCTTCTTGTTGAGGAACAGGATGATGGACGTCTCTGTGAACCACTTGTTGTTGCAGATGGAATCGAAGAGCTTCATGCTCTCATGCATCCGGTTCTGGGTGGGACAGGCACACGTGCAGATAAAGAGATTATTAGAGAGCACAACTAGGGCACATAAAGGAAATGAGTTCACTGAAACAGCAACCTCCCTCCTGTGTCAATCCTGGGAATGGGCTCTACTCTGGAATGAATGCGGAGGGATTTTTTTTTTTGTCCTTTCTAAAAGTGTAAACTGATGTGAACTCACCATCTCTTCATCCTCAGCCAGGACCAGGTCATAGGCGCTCATGGCCACACAGAAGATGATGGCTGTAACTCCCTCAAAACAGTGGATCCACTTCTTCCTTTCTGACCTCTGACCTCCAACATCAAACATCCTGCGTGGACACACAGCGTAGACTTGCTGTTTCATTCAAAGAGCGGATGGCATAAGCAGCACAGGAGCAGCTAGACTTTTTCAAACTGACAGGGAAGCAAAACAGCTTCAAGGTCTCCCCCTGGAGACATGCATACTTTCACTCTCTCTCTCTTTCTCTCTCCCTCACTCGATCTGCATGCACTGAATTCATCTTGTCCTTTCTTCAGGGCCGTGTGTTCACAGCACAGGCCTTGTCATCTCCAACCTTAAAAACAGGTTGTGGCATGGCGGCAGCACGTTTTTCACTGAGCCTCTACTTGACTTATTCATGAAGGTAGAGGGCTCCTAGATGGAGGAGAGAGGATGCTCATCTGCAGAGTGCATGACTCGACTTTCAGCTAGCAGCTAAAGTACAGTGGAGAAAAAGACCAACTGTAACATCTCAGTGGTTTTCATGATTAAAGCTGAACAGCTTTTACTTGCATTACTTTGTTTATTAGGACAGAAATTTGACTGGTTCTGCAGGTTTAGGCTGAGTAAGCAAAGCTCATTGTAACAGTGACATACTTGAGACAGTTTACCTTCCAATGAGCTCATTTCCTGTGTAGTTTACATAAACTCCATACTTTAGATCATAGCTGTGCAGAGACCAGCTCCAGAGAAATGCTCACTGGTGGGATTTGGTTTATGTCTTTCATTAACAAATAAAATAGATCAAGACAGAGATGTGAGACATAAATATAACAAACACAAATGCAAGAGCTGAAGTGAAGCCTGACTAAAAGCTTTCTCTGGTATTTGATGGTGCATTCTGGGAGCTGGGAATTGTAAAATTTCTCTTCTGAAAATCCCACATCCAAGCGAAAGAGTGTTAGCATGAGGGGAAGAAGCAGCATGGATGACCCCAGGATTTCTGCTCTACTTCTGCTGTCAGTGAGCAACCCGGTGACAAACAACCTTGTACAGTATTACAGTGACGGGGAGGTGACGCTAAGTAGCTAACCAGAATGCTGACATTACATTAGCTACACAAAAACTATCAACAACATATCACAATAAGATTTTATGATAATATATTACAATCCTATGAGATATGATGAAATACACATTTTGATACTCCTCATTATTTACTAAAAATACAACTCACTGTGTACTTGCTGGCTAGTTTAGAAGCATGTACATCATACTTGTTTATCTTATCCCTGATTAGTCTTTAAAACCAGAGTCCACTAAAACTTTTTTTTCTTCTTTTTGGCTCTCAAAGCTGCAGGTTCTGCTCTGCTGTTGTCCAACATAACAGTTGATCTTATTACTGAAAAAGTGGTGGGTGTGTGGAGGCGGGGGGGAAACCAGTCATGTAGATACATCTGGAGGAGAGGAGGATTTTTGATTTGTGTTTGCGTGTTCATACTAGGGGCTGGAATACTGATACAGTATCATGCTGGGGGGATTTTTTGTTGTTGCGTAGCCCAAAAGATGGAGACACATTTATCAAAAGAAAAAGTGGAGCATATCATCTGATATCATAATCACATATACTGAAACATCCTAAATGGACAAGGGACTGGTTTAGGCCCAGACTGGTTTAGGCTCAGACTTTGTCCTTGTCTCATCTTCTTAGCACCAGCGCTGCCATGCCAAGTGACGTCACATCTACTTCTCAGAGCTCTGTAAAACATTCTACTCTGGGATATTCCAACCAGCTTCCGAGGTCAAAGCTTTCCTACCTCCTTGTTGGCCAGTACACACATGTATTCTGGTGTTTCACAACCTTTAACAGTGACTAACACTCGCACATAGTGTGTGTGTGTGTGTGTGTGGGGGGGGTTAAAGGATGATTGCTATCTGTATATATCTGAAGAAATAAACCATTATTATGAGAAACTGGCTCACTTTCCTGATCATTGTTGTTATATGTGAAATTCTGCTCAGAATAAATCCCACACGATGTGTGTATGATTATCTGGGGAGGAGGTAAACATGCTGATGATTCCCCGGCTGGTTTTGTGTGTATGAGCAATACGTCCGGGGTTCCCATGAATAAGAGTAGTGGGAGTTGAAAGAACTATTTGGAATACAGACGTTTACAGAGCAGAGGCCGTAACTAGAAAGTTAGCGTCAGCAGCTCCACAAACTGTAACACAAATTTGTTCCTTTCTGTGAATATTACAGACTTTCCTTACAACCGGAGGAAACATGATATGACTCATCAGTTGCTTTTAACAGCTCATTAATTAACAAGATATGTATTTCCAGTGGGAAGCACATTGGTGCAGTGGCTGGCACTGTCACCTCAAGAAGGTTCCGGGTTCAAGCCCCGTCTCCAACACGGGATCTTCCTGTGTGGAGTCTGCATGTTCTCCCTGTTCCTGTGTGGGTTCTCTCTGGTACTCCAGCTTCCTCCCACAGTCCAAAGACATCAAGAGAGGACGAGGCTGATTGATACTCTAAATTGACCGTAGGTGTGACTGTGAGTGTGAATGGTTGTCTGTCTCTATGTGTTGGCCCTGTGATGGACTGGTGACCTGTCCAGGGTGAACCCCGCCTCTCGCCCAAAAGCCAAAAAGCCACCAGGATAGACTCCAGCACCCCCCTCCCCCGACCCTAAACAGGATAAGCGGAAGAAAATGGATGGATGGATGAATGGATGGATGGATGTATTTCCAATGCTTCTATATGGAGTTTATCTTCAGAGTTATTATCTTTAAATAACACAGAAATTCTTTGAGTAAGCTTTGATGTCAAAATCCATTTTTGATATGAGTTATTCTGAAATTCATGTTATACTGTATACATGAGAAAAGTCCTCCAGGAAACCACGAGAAAAATTAGAGTTTGTAAATGAATCAATCTTTTTTTAATATATATGTTGCTGGTTCTTCCTTCTTCCTGGCTTCACAGAGAAATGAAAAAAAACCTGTTTATTAACTCTAGATACCTATCATTCTATCATTAAAAAAATACTTTTTGGGCTAAATAGTACTTTGATTATATATATATATATATATATATTATATAATCATGAATACTGAATATTAGCGACAGTCAACATTTGATCTTTGGAATGGTCTACATTCAATTTGAGGTGGTTAAATATATTTTTTAATCACTGTTCCAGAATGGTACAGGGAAAAGTTCATCTGTGGGGTGAATTAATGACTCTCTTTGATATTGAAAAGGTGAAACTGAATATGACATGAATACAACTTTAAGAATTTTAAACAAATGATCCCGGTTAAATCTATCAAAGGGTAAGTCTTACTTGAAATGCAGGTCTTTGAAGGTGAAATGTGTTTCCACGATACCGGTGGTCTTGACTCGGGTTCGCAGCACATCTTGCTGTGTGGGGATGTAGTCTGGCTTGGCTATCCTCTCCAAGTCGTTTAGATAGCTGCAGACAGGACAACGACAACAACAGGTTCAATATATCAGATAAAGAAACCGGTGTTGTGGTGCCAGGGGAGAGGTTCCTTCAGGCTAAAGTCTCATCTGTTCCCTCACACAAGTGTGAGAAATACAGAGGGTGCCTCGCAGTGGCCTTCCAACAGCACTGGCAGCTCAGTGTTGTCTCAACACAGTCCAGGTCAAATGAACAGTCGTTTACAAGAGGAGTTGACGTGCTGGCACACAAGAAATCCACTGGAGCAATTCACACTAGGGTGTGAAATATCTACAGCCACCACCATTTCCTTGTAGTTCCAATAGAGCCTCTTTCAAATACTCTTAAAAATAGTCGAGACATGAATTATCTACTCTAATTAAAAGCACGTGTTTTATCTATGCCAAGTATAAAACCAGGAGGAATCTTTTGACGCTTAATGTCGTGTGACATCTTGAATGCCATGAAATATACACACACAAGGACCCTCGAAATATTCACTTGGGTTACAGAGGCCAAACCAATAAAGCTATTAAATAAAGGGATATAAAATATAAATATCTCTCATACACTGCCTCAGTAACCTCAGTTATAAACCACTGGAGTTTCAAGGACAGTAAAAGTATGCTAATAGCTCCAAAAATTAAACAAATGATAAAAAACAAGTACAAGAGGTAAAGCATAGTGAGGAATCAACGGTGATTTAGTATAAACCACCTACTACTAATATATTTTGCCAAAGCCCCCAGACAGTTGTAAAAAATTAGAGCCTTTGCACCACGACTTCACACCACGTGCCACAATTCAAGCCAACTCTCCACGGAGCTGCTTGAGCAACCCACACATCACAAACTGGATTTGGCTGCTGGTTTGATAAATCTTCAAGATTAATTTAATTTGGATGGCTTGCACTATAAGATAAAATAGGTACCAAAAAAATGCACCCTGCCTGATAAATGGGAGACATCGAGTGCAAGTATTCCCATCTACCTCAGCTGGTTAATCACCAGAAGTTGTGGTCATTAATTAGGAAGTCAGTTTGAGCTTTTGTTCTGTTGTGACACATCATGTGTAGTTAATTAGTTTTGGTCACATTTTAAGAGAAAAATGAATGAAATTACTGAAATAAGAAGAAAATAAAAATGTAAAATTATGTTACAGATTGGGTAAAGAATATTAGCAACATTATCAGATTTCTAAGCTCATAATCAATAATGTGACTGATTCATCTAGAGAGCACCATTTCAGTATCATACAAGAGATGATAAACCCACCTCATCACAACGTAATCACAATTATTCTAGTGAAGTTAATTACCCAGAGGAAAAAAAAAAAATTTACTGATCAAATCCTGCAGATATCGGAGTGCACAGAACAGTCTTAGTACGTGGAAAGACCATTTCTATGCACAGATTTATAAAAGGGTTCGCCTCGTTTCCACAAATGCTGCCAGGTGGATCTATTATATTTGAGTGTACAGCTCACATCCCCATGTCTATCACACCAGTGTGAGGAGGGAGAGAGAGAGGGGTCTGTATTAATGTGAGCTGTGCCATCTCTTTTCATCTTTCCTCCCTTTCTCTCACGCCCAGCAGGTGCTCAAACATGAATTATGGTTGGCTGCCAGACTCATTTAGACCTCTCTTAGAATAACTAACTCTCTCTGCGCTCTACAAAGCCATGATGAAACATTGCATATTGTCCACACTCTCCAAGGAGAAGTTATGATTATACTGGATGTGTCATAGTATTGTCAAAGGCCTTGCGTATCAAACCCAAATGAGCGCAGTAATCCCCACTGAAGCTTGCAGGCAGCCGGTGGCAAATAAGGCCGAAGCTCTCTGTTTTCTTTGGCTTCACATTGCAGCGCAGCAGCGCATCCCTGAAGATGTCATAACTGCCTCTCATCGGCAGTCTCTAACAATTACCTTACATGCTCCCCATCATTATA
>NC_141322.1:18270222-18320222 GCF_037954235.1 Aulostomus chinensis
TTTCAAAGGATATACATTCTCTGACACATCTCTTTACACAAAAAAATAGAGAGGAAAATACAGAGGAAAAAATAAACTAAAATCCATGTCAAGATTTACAACGGTATATTTAACTCAAAAGTGTATTAAAAGTAAGTCAATATAAAATAAAAAGGTTTAAATTTTTCCTGTGATCTTAATTGACACACAGACTGTATGCTGTGCAGGTGAAGCACATTTGTCTGGTGTTACAAGGTTTCACGTGATCCTGAACACTCATTAAAAAGAATGTTCCTTCTATAGTTTCTGTGCAAAGGTTTTATATCTTGTTATCTGAGTGATGTCTGCTTGGTCAAGGGCATCTTTGTACTTTACCATAAAACCAGGAATGAGGGACCGTAAACATCTATCAAGAGAGACAAATCAAACTTGCTACGCGCTCAAACTTGTCTGGCGTACAGGGGTGCTGGGTTAGGTTGTTACTCAACAATCAGCTGAGTTGACTATTTCGAAATTTGTCTCAGTTCTTTAAAGAGAAGTTTGCAAACCATGACACCAAAGAAAAGGATAAAATCAATTCAATAAAAGCATGATAGAAGAAGGTCAGCATGGTTTTGTCAATATCAGGAGTTTCCCCAAACAAAACAAACACTGGTGCCCTTGTACATACAAAGGCTTTACAATTTGCTTCTATGGTCAGATTTGAGTCAATAATTGTCCGTTGGTATTTGTACAACTGCACACATTCCATTGTGTGAGCCTTAAAGGACATGGCTTCATTTTTACTCTTTCAAAAAGCGCATGTATGAAAGCTACAGGTACATTGTGACAGCCTTCATACCATACATGCATACATCTCCCCACCAAGCAATTTGCAAATCACACCGTAATGATACACACACACACACACACACACACATCCATCTGCTCATGCAGGCTGTGAGCCATATTGTTAAGTAGGAGGAAAAGGGAGGAATGAAATGCTATGTCTGGCTAACTGCGTACTTTATGCATGAATGTAAACTGAATGAAACTATAGATTGATTTCCTCATAAAGAAAAGGGGAAATAAATAAGGTGCAGGCTTATTCATTGGAAATGTAAAATATACCTTTCACATACAAATTATTTTTCCAGAATGCAGATGGATAGTTGGTCATAAATAAATTATGTGACAAGCAGCAGTTCTACTTAAGCTGGCTAAAATCAAAATATTTGTAGAAAGCTAAAAAGCTATTAAAACAAAATTGTCAACTCTTGCAATTGCATTAGCTGTAAAGCTACCATCAACTTCTATGGATGTAGCACAAAATTTTTTTTTTTTTTATAATTTTGGACCAATAGGCAGAGAGCCATGTCACAAGCTTGTCCCATGAACCTCTTTGCCTCAGTGTGAGATATGCAAGTCACACAAACTGCTCGAACCTACTTTCAAGACCTGTGAATTCACGAATGGGACTGGCCAAGGCACGCTAGAGCGTCCGTTTCTCCCCATGCACACCAATGCATGCCCCCACGCCTGCACGCATGCAAACACACACACACACACACACACACACACACACACACACACACACACACACACACACACGTATCAAACATGCCCTTTAGAGTTTGCCCATTGGAACTGAAGCTGCTAACAGCTAAATGAGCAGTGAAGTTTGACTCATGCTGTAATGCTACTGCTACTCATTAGCAAAGAGGAACTTTGCAACACAACAGACAAACTTCACATATATTTTCACTTTTCCACAATGTTCAAGTAATCTGTGAGCTACATTATTTCCCTGAACAATTGAAGCAAATACGTTAAGATAAGTTAAGGTAAAGAGCTACAGCTGAAAGAAACATACCAGGGATTTTATGCATACAGCGAAAAACATGAAAAAAATTATTAGTATTTCGGCAACCACCATTTATGCATATACAGAGGCAAAGTACAGTTCTGCGCAGCAGTGTCTGGTTTTAATATTTCATTCTTGCAAGCTGGCAGTAAAAGGCTGCCAACAGCTCTACAAGCACTCCTTGCAGATTAGGCAGACTTCACTTTTATTATTACAGACTTAGCTGAATGAAGCACCTACAGACACTGAATAGGACAGCTGGAATGAACGAGGAATCTGTTTTGGTCACTGATTTGATTGAGGGGGAATTAGTCAAGATTGGGGTTCTGTGGGAAAAGGCAGTGGAAGGAAGTCAGGACATGTTGACAGCCCAACTGATCCTCCACTACTAAACTGCATGCTTTGTCTGATCTGTGGCTAGTGCTACCACCATATCATCATATCTCCATTTGGCACGCAGGAACATAGTTGTATGAACACACATAAATACACACAGACCATTTCCACATGCCCTTTTGATACTTGTATTTTCCAAAGACTGTTCGGAAAAAAGTATGATTCAGTTCTGAGCAGGCAGCTCTAAAGTCAGCTATAAGTGGTGGCTTTGGTGACATAACACACCAGTCATCATATAAAAACAATGCAAAAGACTTCAGGACAATACTTGAAAACAAAAACCTGACCTAAAATATCACCCAACTGACCTGTTGTCAGTCTTTTCTAAAAATAAACTGACATGAAACCTGATGCCACAGACACAGAAATGCATTCAACTAAACCGTTGGACCAAGACACACAGACGGATCCAACTGTTAGTGCAGAGCCAGAGACTAAGAAAAGTAGAGTTTGCAGGAAAATAAATGTCCACTGCCTAGCAACTGGGTCACGTGTACAGTTGAGAGAATGTCTTTGACTCATGGAAGAAAATAATAAGGCACAGGGACAAGTAAAGTCTCTGAGTTCATTTAGTGATAATATACAATATACTGTAGATAGCAGATGAAATGTGAGAATCTATGCAAGGGTATTCAAATGGTGATATAATATCAGAAAACAGCAGGGATTTCTGTCGCCTCGGGATGCCTGATGGTTGTTTGTTAGACGGCTGACAAAAGACACTTTATACTTTTTGTGTATTTACAGAAACCTCAAAACCTATTGGTTTTGTGCTCCAAACCTCATTAAGATTCACATGAGTATAGCTGGCTGTAATTGAGTATTTAGCCTTGCTTGGAGATGATCCGGTGGGATTTAAATGTGATTATCATCTTAATACCAGGGGAAATTTGTCTGATCCTGTTGTGCAAACAGCCCAAACACCTAAGGGATTAGAGAGACTCCAGGTGTATGAACACTGAAGCTTCACTCAGCAGCTGGTATTCCAATGGCAGACCAACCACATTCACAACTTTCTGGAGTTTTTTCTTTAAACATAAAGAAATTGAGTTTTGTCCCGTTTTTGAGACACCTGAAGCTGCATTTTTATCACTGGGGGAACTGTGACAGTAGTGTCTACGATGTGGCTTAATGGGGCAACAGAGGTCGTGGGGGATATTAACAAGTCATCAAAGAGACAAGCAGAGCAAGGCTGGTTATAATGTTGATGTCATGTGTCTGGGGTGTAGCTGACCTGATTGCTTTCTTAGCCATAACATTAGCTTTTTACTACTGACCATTGCATGATAGTGGTGTTCATTAGTGAAAATAATCTTGGACAAAATGTTTAAGTCTCATGAAGTTTGACGCAGAGCTTATTTTCTGCAAGAATGAAAAAGTAAAAATCCTGTTGGCTTTTGGTTGAGGGAACTCATGGTGATGCCAACTTCTGCTTGGCCGACAAAAATGTGTCATTGCTGTTACTATAATGCTGGGCACACATTTGAATACAATCAGGCAGATTTAGGATATGATTGCAAATGCGAGGGTGTTCCGGATCTCATGGCTGGTCAGAAACGATGATCTGCCCCAATGATCTTGCAATGTGAGGGGTTATAGGACACAAACTTAAGATTTCTGACCAGTCTGCAAACTCATCAGGGCCACGCCCATTTATTTCCAACAAGTCTGATATTCTTCAGATTTACCTGTACTGTGGTGAAGTGTCCTAAGTAATGGGAAATATTGGAATCCTTCTGGCTAATATTGGCTCATATATGGTACTGCTGTTGACAGGTACTCTAACTGCCAGCTGCAAATGTTTTTACATCCAGACTCATTTGCCATTCCAGTCCTCTTTTTTTTTGTTCTTTTGTTTGTTTGTTTTTTTATAGCTGTGAAACATTACTACAGCAACCTGATGTACTGGGTCAGTTTCACTTTTGCTTCAGTCCACTTTGTCATGAGATCATGTGAGATCAAAGTCTTGAGGTGGAGCGCTGCTCCCTCTGGTACCATCATCTTAATAATATCTTGTAGTGTGTGTGATGAGTCATTATTTTCAAGTCCTGTAGTGTGTTTGAGATAAGAGAGAGGAATATCTTTTAAGATTCTCCTCTAGTGCATGATGCAACAAGATTTAACAATCTGGTCAGGATTTTAAAACTCTTGTCGTGTGCGCCCAGTTTAAGGAACCTTGGTTTTCTTGGGCAGGAGGATCTGTGAGTCCCGGCCAAGTCTTGTTTGAGAATTGCTGGCATGCTCACATCGTCTCTGGAGTTATGTTACCGAGTGAAGCATGATGAAACTTACAAGTCCAGACATAAAAGGAGAAGGGAATGAAGGGGACTAATTCCACTGTCCTGAGCAGACTAAAAATCAACAGCATTACGCATCCACGCACAAAAAGAGAAAGTTTATTCCTATCTTTCTAAAATGCTCACTAATTGCATCAGCATCCTGCAACCAGCCCCACAAAATTACATGGCATTACAAAGTGTGTGTGAATTTATGTGCATGTGTTTTGAGCGAGTGTGACCAATCCTGGTCGGACTGGGAGCTGGACACAAAGGCAGCAGTGTGTGCCCCAGTGAGCTGAGAACACAGGGGCGCTGTTGATGTTTAGGCCCGGACCATTCCAATCAGCGCTATAGCTCACACTAGCAACTCACACTCCTCCGCCCCCTTTTAGTCAGCATGACAACTGCCTCTGCCAGCAACTACAAATCACTCTATGGCTACTAGTGGGAGAAAATGCTGGAGGGGGCATGACTGTCTGGCTGCAGAAGTGAAATCGTATTGCTGAGAAAAAGCACTCTTTCATTAAAATTCATTATTATTATAATGAGAGAACAAACGTTAAACCATGAAATGATTTCAGTAAATTATCACATGCACAGACCAGCTGAAATAAATGTCATCATGGACACATGATCACGTGTTTGAAAATTTTCTTCAATAGTTAACCAGTGTTAAATTAACTCTTTAAAATACAGTCCATGATTTTGTTAGAATGCACAAAATGCTCGAGTGTGCAGAAAAGTAATATGAATAATAATAATTGCTATAAAGCAATTTAGCGGCTTCAATTCATTTGTTTACTTTTTGTGTTTCATCATGATGGAGACGACATTTTCCCACTCAAATTAGTTTTACAACAAAAAATATAATGCTAATTTGACATTCACTTCTTAGGTCCCGAATGATAAAGCATCTTTTACTACTAGATAGTACTGAAGCAATTTGTTTAGTGCCATAAAAGTACTGCAGTCCCATCCTTGAGTATTAGGCAGAGCCTCATCTCTGAAAATGTCAGTCATGGGTAATAAGTACAGTAGTGAGAAATTAAGGATATTTTCATACATAAATGTGGAAAAAATATGCTCTGTTTAGTTAAAGTTCAAGACACCTTGCATAGTCTGTCCACAGTAGTCAGCTAAGACAAAAAACACTGATGGATCTTTATGACGTTAACAAAGGCAGTATTCCTCATATTGCTCCATTACTCTGCCATATCATAACAGAGAAGATTTTCCATGATATTGTGTCCAAGTGGGCTGCAGGTGTGGGCTGTTAAATATTGCTCACCCATTACGCTCATGCAGTGCTCATTAAACATATTTTTACAAGTGCTGTAAAATATCATAAATAGAGTAAGGATGTCATTACTGTGGTGCTACATTGTAACCATTTGTATCAAACCCACAGGCATGCAGATAATCTATTGAAAAATTGAGAAAGCATCATGGACAATGTTATTGCCATACATTTAATGGTGATTCCTGGATTCTGATACTGCTATTGTGAAAAGGGGCAAGTTAAGTAACAAGTATCATTATGTAAAGTTAAATGAAACACAGGCAAGTGTGTGTGTGTGTATATATATATATATATATATATATATATATATATATATATATATATATATATATATGTGTGTGTGTGTGTGTGTGTGTGTGTGTGTGTGTGTGTGTGTGTCCACAAAATCAATAATGGGCCAACCATCTGGTTCTTCCTGTCCTTACCTCAAAGCAGATCTGTTTAATAAATCAATGCCTGACCTTAAGTGACATTCTGACCCAAAAAAGGTTCAGTGGTATGAAAGCTGAGGCAAACAACGGATGCCATGATTCTTTGAATCAACATCCACTTAATGCCATTGAATTCATGTTAATGCAGGTTTTCCTGCTTCCTTCGAGTGGGTAGGTGCTCTCACTGACTTGAGACTTTTCACCGAGTCTCAGCAGGCTGACAACACACTGTGTCTCAAACAAACATCACAACAAGATGCTTGAATTCTTCTCACCATCAATATCCTGTACACCACATATACCAGGAGAAGTGAAGAGACAGCTTGTTTTAAAGCCAAGGTGAGTGACGTCAAAGTATAGAACAATCTGTTTACACAGGGGAACTGAGATAAATGTTCTGGATTGGTGCCACTAGGGCTTAGAACAGCCTCTGAAACTTCGGAGAATCACATATTAGTAAAGATGTTCAACTACATTAGGTCAGACACAAGATTTTGATCACTTATCACTTGTAACATTGATAAGAAGCAAACTTCATGTCTGCGTCTCAGGGCTAACAAAGTCCTCAGCTTTCTAACAGTCTGGTTTGGTTCCTGGTAGTACATCTGCTGGTCTGCTTGGGTTTGTAAATGAATCTAGTTATCTCTGAAGCTTTTGCATCTGTCAAACTGGTCTTTTTCACTAAATGAGTAAAAATGTCTTTATTCTTAAATCCATTGTGATGCAAATTATTCTGAATTTTCCCAGAAATTGTGTGATGATGGAGGTGGGCCCAACTGCGATGGAACTGTCAGGGTTTATTTACTGACTCAGAAAGTACTTTAGCAAGACTACTATCAAGTACATTGTGAACATCTCCGGGCACAAACTCTAGCTATCCCAGCACATGGGAATGGACAATGAATAGAAATTTATTTCAACTGCAACGTTGGTTTCCAGTGATTATGAAAACTGATAATGAATGACTGATGAAATAACTGGAAATCAAACAATGCCTAACTACATCAAACTTTCTTGTATGGTGTTTTTCATGCAACAAATCTGCCAAATCCATCTTCCCAGATTAGCACTCTTTTTACTCCATAATCCAATTTAGGGCTGAAAATGATTCCTCAAATAACTTGAGAAATTTGATTACTAAAATTCCTCGAGGCTCATTTAAATTTGAACTGTACTTTGTTTTGCACGTTGTGGTGGGCACTGAAATTCAGCATTAAACAGCTGTATTATTGAAGACCTGAGCATTGATAAGCTTAAGTTTTGATATGACTTATTGTCACACGGCTGCAGCGTCTCTCCTCTATGGGTCAATGCAGTTCCTACATAGACGCACGTGCAGTACACACACACAGGTCAGTGCGTTTCTCTTTCCCTGTCTTTTTGATCCGTTGACTTTCTTCATCAGTAGGATGTTTTATAAATTCACCCTAAAACCCAATGCCTTAATTTTTGTTTTCCATGTATAAATCCACCCGCAATTCAGTTTTCACTGCAGAAAGCTGCATGTGGAAGAGACTTGTTGTGAATGATAAGAGTTTATTAAAACAGTCGAAACTATCGTGATGGTGAATGACATTGACACCAATCAGGTGAACTTATAAGATGGTCTTCTCGGACTGATTACAAACATAAAAATGCCAAAACCTGAGTGTCTGCAAAAATAAAGTCCCTGTGTGTGAAAATGCAGAGTGTAACATCCTGCTACTCACAGTCTGCTGTCATTAGTTTGACAGAAAGACAGAGAGTGTCGTGTCTAGAAGGGAACCCTAGACCTGCAAAAGATTGTGCGTGTTTGATTATTTTGGTAGAAACAACGGACACAAATCTCACGAGAGTTGTGCAAATAAAGGGTTACCTTCTAGAGAGACGGAGAAAGGTGCACATCTCAAGACAGGCAACCTCATAAGAGGAGAAAAAGGTGGGATGCTGGAAGTTACTTTACTTAGAATTTTTACATGAGCATTTCATACTTGTTACTTTAAGAGACTTGTCTTATTTTCTGTTTTATATAGTACCATTGCTCTTAAATAAAGCAAAGTAACATAATTGGAAAAACTGCAGAATGCGCAAAAACTTCTTATCCGATTACTCGCCAGAATGATCGATGTATTGCTCGATTACTAAAAGAATCAATAGCTGCAGCCCTAATCCAATTAATTTCAATGTCCATCATTTCTCACTCGTTAACTGTCCTTGTCCACCTACACACCAACTGTGAGCAGACTGTTGCCACTTGTTCTGTTATCAAAATGTGTCTTGCGAAATGTGTCAATGCAGACTTAAGACCAAAGGCCCTCTCACAGACACATGCGCCGCTTCCTATTCTAAGATCTAATCAAAGAGTAAATGGAGGCAGCTTGCATGAACACATTTATGCTTATGAATGGAATAACACACAAACATGTATACAGAAATATCAGTCGGTTTCAAAGACAGGGACAAGAAGCCTCAGATGGCTACCATGCCTCAAGCTAAGAGCAAGTCTGGACAGCAGCCTGACAACTGCTGCCAAAGCAGAGAAGGACAAGAGGTGAAAAAGATCAAATCCTCTCAAATGTGAAGGTAGGGGGAAATTTATAACATTTTATGCATTTCATATACTTGATTTGCCGAAAAATTCTGGCAAGGGATGTCTGTTGATGAGTCAACACATCAAGAACCAATCCATTTACCCGAAAAGGCTTCTCATATGCAGAATGCAAGATTTTTTAAAGAAAACGCGGCCTAATTATATCAATAGCTTCAAGAAGCAGTTTGGGAGACTTAGAGCAGCAGCATGTTAAGTTGCAACATGTTCTAACTGTGCTATTCCTGCTTTGTTGTGTGGAAAAAAAACCCTCCTGCCATGCCTGAAGCAAGGCTTGAATTAAGATTGAACCATCATCAATTAATCATCAATATCACTTGTTTTGAAAACAAGAAAAACAGATGAAAAACTAACACATTTGTTTATAATGGCAGGTTTAATGCATTTGATTGTGAGACCATGATGTGACAGTTGTGAGATTCCTGCCAGCACAAGATAAGGACATTTTTTGTATTTCTTGGGAACATTCAGCAAACTCTCACGGTAGGATAAAAAACGCATAGCAAAAATACAGTGTCTCCTTTGATGGTTAGGATGCTGCACAGACAACTCTCAATAAGAGACTGAAACATACAGGGCTGCTGAGGGAGGAAATGCACATCACTGAGTGGGTAATAACTGAGGTATTGTGTTGAGATGTCTCTGAAAACTGTTCAACTGATAATGGAGCTCACAGGAACTCTGTCGGCCTTGAAGAAGTAAGACCGGTACAATGTTCTGACAGGCTTCTGGGACCTCTAGAAATATCTTTCTTCTTCCTCCCTCTGAGCAGCACATGTCTGAATACAGACAGACAGAGATCTGCTGGTCATCTCTATACTTCTACACACCCTGTAGGTGCTGATTGCTTTCTCGACCTTGTCATTTGATCCATCAGCTGATCAGAGGTCATTCTTCATTGCAAAACTTAAAGAAAGGGAATATCAAATTTCACTCATGACAGAAATCCTGGATTTCAGTCTTTGGCAGGATGGCGTTTTTATGTGAGGAAAAATAAAGGTAATGGGTCACAAGATCGTATGGAACTTGATGTGGGGATTAAATAACAGAAACCAAGTAGAGAAGCACCATTTCTGCATTATTTTACACAGCACAAAACTCTACAAAATGTCTTGCTATATTCCCCAGTATCTCAATCTAAAACAAGCTCTCTGCACTCCTCCAGCATTGGTTTCTCCCATAAAAGCCTTTTCTACACATGCAGCCTGCACAAACATGCTAAGAAAATCATACCAAACAGTTCAATACATAAATCAAAGGTTTAATATGCATGAGAACCATCATTTTTTGGTTACACAGGGAAACAAAAGTCATATTAACTTGTGTGTATCAAGTGGGTATGAGGCTCAAAAACATGCATGGCAACGAACAACATAACTGACAGCAAAAAATGAAAATGAACCAAACCCTTTACATGCACACACACAAGAAGACAGAATAAAACATACTACCTTGCAACATTTTCATAAAATAGATGGAAATGTTAGAGTAATGAGCTAACAGCAGCCAGATTTTCCAATGAACAAGAACAGATTATCAAAACAAAAGCATATAGTGAATTCTCCATCGCAGAGAACATGGAGGAACAAAAATCTCCTCGGCTAATTAATGATCAACAGTCAACAGAAACTTGTAGACACATTTGTCAGACCTCAAGATGAAATAAACAGGCCAGTCCAATGCAGTCCTCAGTATAATTGACAGCTTGTCAACTGGTTCTTGCTCAGAAATAGCAACATGTCAACATGCTCTGGGGTTAGCCTGGTTTGCAGTCTGCTGACTGAGAGACTGTGAGGCGGAAAAACTCACTCAGATAGTAGCGATATCACCAGTATGCAGAGATAGCATCTTGTTACAGTGCCAACCTTAGGAAACAGCCATTATATATAATATATATATATCCTATATTTATTTAACTGACATTAATTGGTCAGATTTCTTACTGTCTGTTATGTGGTTAATCGCATGCCTAATCAAGCTGGAAAAAAAATCCTTGGACTGGATTGGATCTGATAACTGGCCAGGCTGATAATCGTTTGACCCCTTCAGTGAGAGGGTGGAAAATAGACGAGGGACAAAGTCATTGAGGGTCAAGAAAGCAGAGACGGGAGACATTTTAGCACAGGGGGAATAAGTTAATGGGACACTGCAATGAGTGGGACAGCAAACCATTAATCTTGGGAGACAGTAGAGGGGAGGTGAGTTGAGGAGAATGAAGGGTGAAGGGAGGAGAGGTAAGAAAACAAGGGGGCGGTCTGAAGAGACCCTGACTGGACAACTGAGTGAGGTCCCAGTGTAAAGGTGCCAAATAAGCTGTCCCTAACCCCAGGCCTAAACTGAGACGAGACAACCTTGAAGTTGGACACAGGAGTAAACCAGCATATCATTTAGAAACACACCAACGGGGATCCTCAAAGCACTCTAGCATCACTAGGACTCCTGTCAATACTCTGAAAGCACTTGATTATGGTTCTTGGAATTGCTGATATGAAAAATTAAAAGGTGAAGTCTCTTGCTCTTGTTTTTTTTGGCATCCAAGTGACTCGCCTGTCTCATTTCATCAGCTCTGAAATCAGGAGGTGAAACCGTTTTTGATAGAGCCGTGAGCAGGAGTGGCTATCAGGCCCTCCAGATGGAGTGAATTCATAATTGATGTTGATTATTTTAAACTGTTTGCAGGAATGGAGACACAGCAACAGGCAGGGCATTGAAATTCTACAGCCCTCCATGCTTCTTTCAATGCGCCTAAACATCTGGAGCAGTCTCCCCTGGACAAAACACAAATAAAAAGAGACAATTTTCTGACTAGAAAGCACTCAGAGAGCATACACCTCCAACAAAGAAGCTTAAATACAAGTAAAACACACAACTGTAACAAATTTATACCAAATGTACTCAAATTTCTGGCCACAACATTCTTTCAACCATGTTTATAAGCTTTAGCCTTACAATGGCCTAGAACGGTCTTCAGGATCAAGGATCCACAATTTGATCCAGATCAACCCAAAATGTTATTCACTTGTTCTTTTTAATATTTGTAATATCATTTTCAACAAACTGAATCAAAGGCTGTCCTTTAGTTTGTAAGATAACCTACTAACCATCAGACAATCATATGTCTTTAGCAAAGGTAACAAAAGAAAACTTTCAACCACATCCAGAATGTGCAATACTGTGAAAACTATGAAAGTAGTGACCATCATTGTATGTTGAAAGACACAATCAGATTCTTGTTGGTGGTATTTATTGAAGGAGCTAAAACGTAATATCACACACTTTTATTTGCTTTTTTTTATGAGTTTAACTCATCATGTTCCTAACCCTTCTGAAAACTTTATGCAGAAGCCAGTACACATCAGGGAGCAAATTTGTGTTATCATTTATCTAAATACATTTAATTACTTCTTAAACAGTAGGGCAGCTAAAGTCCTGTTCAAAAAACACAATTTAAAATGATGAAACAAGAAATGGGTCATCTTAAGCATCCACTGATAAGCTATTCTTCATTCTTCAAGACACATTGACCAATACTGATTCTGACATCATAGCTATTTTTTCTTTATCATTACAGGTTTTTTTTGTTTGTTTTTGTTGGCATTGTGCTTAAGCTTGCATCATGAGGCTGTAGCAAACAAAACAGCACTTCTCACTGAAAAGCAAAGACTATACACAAAAGCATTCGATTTAAATATACTCCAAAGCAATTTATTTGAGCTGCATGTACTGACCAGCGATGTGTGTGTGTTTATCCAGTACACTTGCTCTACTTTGACGCCTACTGCTGTATAATTTCATCAGAGCTTGGATCTTGCAGGCATCTGGTGAGGTCAGACTTAGGATTGTATTACATGACCTCTGACACTCACTAGAGATAAACACCTGGACTCGTAATGAGGGTATTGAAAGACTATCTGTATTCACAAACATGTACAAAATCACACAAGATTATAGACACACACTGCTTGCATATTATCTGCATGATCTACAGACTAAAACTAACATCGCACACTGATTTAATACCTCATACAATCTATTCAATCAACCGAGATGACAGACACAACACTCAAACACTTCTTTAGAGGGATAAAGAAGCTATGTAGATCGCATGGATTTGCTCATAGCCTACAATACATGATCACTTAATCATGTTCTACGCAAAAAATACTGTTCGTGTTGATGCTGAGCAAGTTGGTTTCCATCAGTAAAATGGTTGGACGGCAACACAAAGCAGAAATTATGTCTTAATAGAAAATCATAAAAACTTTGTAAAAAGAATTAACTCAAAGTTCTGTGACTAGGAGTTCCTGAGGGAGGGATTTCTTGGTATTCTGTGTGACCTTTGTGGGGCAAGGGTTAGCCAATGGGGCTTTTCTCAAGAGCAGTGCAACAGTAATCCAGTTGGGCCCTTACTTACTGGCATCTCTGGATAAACAGACATTAATTCACCCTGAGTGTGCAAACATTTGTTTGCAGCAATGTATCCGTGACAGCAATCCAATCTTACACACAGCTCACTGAACTACAAAAATGCATCCTACCCCATACTGTGTGGTTTTATGTCAGACAGTCAGAGCACTCTCACACCACTCTCCTTCCTCTCTGAGGAGGAGCCACTTCAAACTATAATTATTTGAGCTTCAGTCTCAATTCAAGCAGCAAAACAAAGCTGGGTGAGCTTAGTGTCTCTTGCTGGCATTAATAGTCCACAGTCACAAAAGCTGCAGCCTCAAACTATTGAGTCCTCGAAGGAGGGAGGACCAATATGTGAATGTTTCCTGTATGATAGAGGGAACACTACCGTGCACAGTTCATGCATTTATATATCTTAAATGTAGCAGCAACCAGCGTGTGGTAGGTTATGGGGCATCTGCAGCATCACAGACTCTGAGCCACTGGGAATGTACTGCTGATGTATTATATATGCAGCCATTACCACCCGACGCCCCGCCCACTAACCTTTGTGCTCACACAAGCACACAACACTCACATGTTCAAGCACACAGATAGAAGGACAGAGCTAAAAAGATTCAATGAATAATGGATTGGTCCATTGAAATATGGAAGACGTTTAGTACAAATGTTGGATAAAAAAACAATTCTGGATAATGAGGCAAAAATAAATCACAGCCTGGTTAACAGTGCTAGAATTAGGGATGACCACAGTGAGTGTTTCAACCATTACACAGTACAGAACACAGCAAAGGTCACAAATCCAGATTCTGTTACCTTAGTTAATCAAGTCTACAAAGGGCCAGATAGTTGGCTATACTGAAAATGAGAACCTTCTTCATCTAGAAAGAGTATAAACATTGTTTAAGGTTTTGCTCCAGCAGGAATTAAAGATCTTGACAACACAATGTTGCACTGATTCACTGCACTTAGAATGCACAACTTATACCCTTTTCACACTGAAAAATGCGTGTCAACGCAGGTTTGCTTGGCATTAGGGCGTATTCAAGCTTCTAGAAGACCCAGGTCTGAACTCCCGCTGTGAGGGCTGTGTGTCAGTGTTTTTCTCTCTCGTACGTCATTGCGCCGATGTCGTCAATTCACATAAACGTGCGCCAGAATACCGAGGTAAACAAACGACAATGTGGATGTCGTCGACTTGAACGTCAGTGTTGTCTTTACGTGCATTGCAATGTTGTCTCTTTTGCAAAGCATACAAACTCGGCGCAGATTGGAAAATGTCCAAGTGCTAATGCAGCGAAGAAGGATGGAGTTTCTGGCGAGTCTGGAAGGGAGCCGAAGAAGCTACAGGCGAAGCCTGACAGGCAGCACACAGAAAAAATCAGGATGCGACATGAAGGTCGCATGAAACCTGAGACGACGCTGGTTGCCTTTTTCACACTGCAGGCGAACCGAACTGCTAAACACCTGGTTGCTTGGCGTGTCTGTCAACATGGGTCAAAATGCCGAGTCGACCCTTTCAGAGTGCCCAAAAACCTGTGTTGACCCACGTTTTTGGTGCAATGTGAAAGGGGCTTAAGATGATAAGACTGTGAACACAATTATGCACAATAATAAAAACAAAACTACATGTCTATTTAAATGATTTATAATTTCGTTTTGGCTATGGTGAGGCAGCACGGTGGTCCAGTGGTTTGCACTGTTGCCTCGCAGCAAGAAGGTTCCGGGTTTGAGTCCCGGCTCCATCACAGGATCTCTCTGTGTGGAGTCTGCATGTTCTCCCTGTTCCTGTGTGGGTTCTCTCTGGTACTCCAGCTTCCTCCCACCATCCAAAGACATCAAGAGAGGATGAGGCTGATTGATACTCTAAATTGACCATAGGCGCGGCTATGAGTGTGAATGATTGTCTGTCTCTATGTGTTGGTCCTGCAATGGACTGGCGACCTGTCCAGGGTGAACCCCGTCTCTCGCCTGAAAGCTGCTGGGATAGGCTCCAGCCCCCCCCCCCCGCAACCCTTAACAGGAATAAGCGGAAGTAAATGGATGGAGGGATGGATGGCTATGGTGAAAGATGATGCAAGTGTCGGAGAGACAACAGGTGAGACCAAGCAAACAATCAACACAAGCTATCCACTCCTCATAAGATGAAAGCTTTAAAAAATGGACTGTTGTGTCATTTGCCGATAGAAGAAGGCCTCTATTTGACATTTCTCTGCAGACATTTCTGAATGGATTGGAGACCTCCGAGGTTCATTTAAAAATGTAAAGAAATATTTAAGTATATTCGCCTTATATTTTGTTCACCTTTTTATGGACATGACAGTCCACAAAGTCACCAGCTGCTCAGTCTGGCCTGGGATAATTACTCCGAAGTGAAAGGCCATCGATCAAAGAGCAGCCGATGCAACCAAGGCTGCTTGTGATGACTGGCCTTCTGACAGCCCTAAAAATCAGAGGTTGTCCTGGCCTTGAAGTCTGCAAACATGAAAGGTGCAACCAGACCAATGCAACTGACATGGCAGGAGCAAAACATCATCACTCAGCATTTCAACTCAAGTTTAAATGTAACCCTTTGACTTTGAATGCAAATTAATTTTCAAGATAGAATCTGTTGATAAAATTGAATGGAAAAACCAAATAATAAATACAATTACAAAAATAAATAAAGGCAAAATGTGCAAAGGTGAACCTCTGCTAAACAATTAAAAGAAGCTTTGGATTATGAACAACTCTAAGAATAAAGCCAATTTTCTAAGCATCTACATATGATGATAAAAAAGGAAAGAAATTTAAAACAAAATTGAAATAAAAATTGAGGCAAAAGCAGGCCATAATTAACCACAGGAAATAGAAAGTTTATTCCTCTGTCTCTATAGCAACCTCTACTTGTAAGAAAAAAAATAAAAAGTTTACAGGAAATGGTAGGAGGGGTGAAATGGGAAGTTTCTCTTTCTTTAAACACATTTTCATCGCAGTACACAAGCTTAAACCTGCTTTGCTGACACATTCCAATGACAAAGAATTTAAGTTGACTTGTCAATTCTTGAAGGCAGAAACCATTGCTGAGGTGCCACTTTAAACTCCCAGTCCAGGCTGAGGTGAACAAAACACACAGAGTAGAGAAGAAATCACGGCATTTTGATAGCCTTCTTTTGAAATATGCCTGATTGATCTGAACCTCAAGACAAATCCACTTGCCAGTAACACAGACTATATACAGTATTTATGAAACAAGAAAAGGAAGCTCAACATTAAAAATACTGCTTTCTTTCCATACCTTTTATGGTATTCCAAAACCAAAACATAGCCTGCTTTAATTGCAGAGCTTCATTTCTGTCTGGTCTGCATATCTATTTTCTGTGGGTGTTGTGTCTGGGTGCAGGCTAACTGCTGAGTGCCAGTCTGTGCTGCTCTCTGTGGAGATTTAATGTGTTTTTTCAGGTTTATTTTCAGGCCTGTAGTGATACTTAAACATCAGTGAGTATTGCAGGGTCTTAATTTGTCATTATTAAAACAAAACTGTAGCGTTTGATCTTGGAGGGGTGCCAAACCACAATATGAATTTTGGCAATGCTTTGGGTGTGTGTGCGTGTGTATGAGTGCGTGAGCGAGCGAGCGAGCGAGTGAGACTCAGTGAGTACTCATCAGGAATACAAAGCACTAGGACTCTCACAGAGAGCTCTTTGTGTGCGCACATTAACCCTGAACCAGCATGTCTACCAAAACTTGTTGCGGTTTTGTTTGGCCTGCTCCCCTTTTGTTTCTTCTACTTCCTTGAAGGTTCCTCTCTCTGCAGCTGACCAGGCGGATGGTTCTGGACTCTGAATGAGCACAGTGAGCTAAAATGAGAAAGGCAGACGGAAAAACAAATTCTATCCATAGTGAAAAAGGCTGAAGATGATCCAGGTAATAGACCAGCTGAGAGGGCATGGAGACTGAATCAGTTTATGATAATAACCCTAAAATATAAAGCTAAACCTTTGTTTTCTTATACATCTTGTTGCATTTGACCCTTAACTGCAAACAGTGGGTGCATTCTTCCTATTTGAGATCTCAAATAATGATAAAAATGTGAGGGAAGTTTTTCTCTGTAAACTACTGCTGACAATGAGTCATCTTAATTCAAATATGTATTTGGCTTTCATAAACATTTGAATGTAATAATACGTGAGTGAAAAGCAGCACAACTGCAGTTGTCTGATGAATGTGCGTGCACTTTATTTGCATGAGTCAGATAAAACATTGACTAAAAACAAAATGTAAGTCAAACTTTGTGGACTATGGCAGAGAACTCAGACAGCAACTGGCACGCTACTACTTAGGATCTTCAAAGACAAATCCTGAGATACTTTGGATTTTGGTCAGAATACCAGTACACATATTACATAATATGTATAGGAATTTAGTTATCAATCAAAAATTGAATTCAGTGACATGTAAATTATAAAGGATTCATTTGATGTCACTTTGAGAGAAAGAGCATTCTCAGTTCTCCTTCTGGCATCACTCATGGCACAGAGAAGAAAATAGAGATCTACAGTCTTTAAAATAACATGATATTATTGTGTTTATTTTTGTAATTAATCTTTTTAAGAATATAATCCTTTTCCTTCAACATTTTTCATGGCCATGCTTCTATAGTAGCTGACTAGACACAGGTTAGGGTTTTGTAGGCTTTCAAGGAGCTAAAACAATAATGTTTTCAAATGTCAAAGTATCGCTACATTACACTGTTCCTATAAATTTGTGTAATGTTTCTGTAATGTCACTTGTTTCTCAGGCAATGATGCCAACTGCAAAGCAATAACAATAGAAGGCTACCATAGATTTTCACACCCACTAGGGAGGTTCAATTGCTTTTAATCTTGAAATTCACCACTAGATGCAGCTAAATCCTGGAACTTCCAAAAGTATTTTTCTCATCTCTTCCCTGAGTTTAACAAAAGGGTGATAATTAACAGAAATCTTTGGTATCAAGGACGACTCATTTTTGGGTCAGAACAGGTGTGAAGAGTAGAAGATCAGCATCTTTCTGATATATATTGAATTAAAGGACGTGAGGATAAATGGTCTTCCAGGTGATTAGCTCATGCACTGTATGAATGTCATCCCCCCTCCTCAGAAACAAACAAGGTGAATCAGAAGTTTTTGAGCACAACTACTGAGCTGACTATAACATAAGCACCATAATTTCCAACCTAGATCAAAAAAAGAGCATGCAAGCACACAGTCATCTTCATTGCTGTTACTGACATCCTTCCAACTGGTTATAGTGCCAAAACAGACCTGTTTGCTTTCAAAACACACTCTGCTCCACTGATAATTGCCATAGAAACCAGAGAGCTGAAACCCTAAGCTATCAAGACCTTTCCACACATTTAGCGGTTACAGCTCATTGAAGCTGACATGCAGAAGAGCTGCCATCAAACATTATGTCAAAGATGAACAGAAAGCATTTTAATTTATAAACAGTTTTACAGTGAGAGCCTCAGAGCAAACGCTCAACAATTAAAACATTTCCTTGACGATGCAGCTTGGCAACTTGGCGCTTGGCCCTTCGGCTTCATCCAGGAGATGGCAGAAAGAAAAGGTGGAGATAAGGTCTCTTTGCAGAGCTCAAATATATGTTGACACTTTCCCTCCTTTTTGACCCTTGTTTATCCAGGACAGATTCACTTAGCATGACTGCTCTTTAGCAGGAACATCTTGCTCTTCACTCATACTGGAAGCTGCACTGTTTTTCCGCAGTCTGACATTTGTTGAATGCACAGGCTGCTCTTTCACTTCACTGACTGATAATAATCTTTAGATATTAACCTCTCTTTAGGCTACTTGTATTACAAGGCATTGTTTGTTCAATCCACCACATCATTTGTTCTCAATTTTTGATCAGGCACATTTCATTCACCCTGAAAAAGGATTAAGTACTGGGATAAAAAAAAAAGACAATTTTTTTCAATGGTGTGAAATGCTAACACGTCCCCAGCAAATCAAAGGAATCTATATTAGTCCCACTAGGTGAAGGTCAAGGCATCCAAATAATAAATTATATTCAGTTTTGAAATGTATTTTTAAAAGCTCTATTCAGCAAAAAAGATGTTTCCAAGGTTTATCTAAAAAGAGTTTTTTAAGTGTTTTATGATGAACACACAATTTTTTTGTATTTAATCCATTCAGAAGTCATTATCAGATGCCTTGCAGCTTTCATAGATGTTATCTTCACAGGGTTCATTGTGACACTCAAGCAGAAACATGAAATGTGCCATCTCATTCCTGAAGCAAAAAAGCTGCCTTTTAATATTGGGTCCATTTGCTGACTTCCAATCCAGAGTTAATGAGGAGCGCTTCAAGGCAAAAACTGGGGCAGCGTGAACCCAGCTGTCATTCAGTTGGAAGTCTTCCTATGAGTACGTGGTTAGCCAACAGTGTTCTACTTAAGTTGAGGAACGGATGGATAATAGATAACTGATTTTGCTCTTTTTTTGTTCATTGTTCCAAATTTGATAGCCATTTGACTGGCAGCTCCATTCAACTGCAGAACATTATATCTGCAAAGGATATTTATAAATAAACCGTTCTCTGTTCTGAAAACTGACAGAACACCTTACAGAGGCAAGAACTGGTGTGTTCTACATAAAACTGTGGATGAAATCACTTTTTAAGGGGGGATGGTCATGCACAATGCTAATATCCGCACAATACACAGAAACAGTGGAAGATACCACAGGAACCTGCAGAAATGTACAGAACCCCGAGTTTATGGAAGCACTCAACATTTGCTGAATGATATTTCACCGCAAAAATGATCTTTAATACCAGACTGCACTGAGGGTACCATGCAAAGATTTTATTCATACAAGTAATATATTTTCTTTGATTAGTTTTTGATTTATCGTCATGTATTTGGGGGGGACTGATTTGTAGTGGATATGCAGTCCAGAGTCCAAAATAAACTTTCACCTTTTCTGAGTATCACTAGCAACAGATTAACACAGTTCTCCTGCAGACAGAGTGTATAATACTCCAAACATGTGCTATTCCAAACTGAGCTCTCATTGATTAATTTACTTGTTCCTTTGTTTATTCAACAGGGACAAGCTACTGACTGAAAGCCAAATGTCATCAGCTGTCTCTTGAGAGGTAGCTCCATAAAATGTTAAAATACAGACAGGGGTACAGAGAATAAAACATTGCATCACACAAAATTTCAGTGAACAATAAACATTGCATGTATTGCATGTATGTCTTGTATGCCCTGGACCAAAAACAATTCAGAAACAATGTTATAGAGGTTTTTGTAAGAAGCTAACTGCCCTGCAGTCCTTGACATTCATAAGCAGAAATACAGTATTCTTAAACTGTTCTTTTCATGTGATTTAACGATAGTTTATCGCTAAAACATCCTTGCTAACTGGCCAGTGAGACAAAACTTAATATATTGGTCTAAAAAACAAAGTATGAAATCAGAGGGAAGAGTGAGCCATTAACAGATTGTTTGTTTTGGATTTTGGCAGCAGCAGCAGCAGCACCAGAGCATAGTGCTTCTGTGGTCTGACCCTGCTCACTTCCTGCCTCACAGGAAACACGCAGCACAGCCCTAACCCTGCCCTTCCTGTTCCCCATGCCTGTATTCACACTCACTCACTCACACACACACAAAATCTGTCCAGGTTTACATTCATTCAAGATTGCCTCAGGCCAAGCAGCATCAGAATTTTATGAAATAACATGAAGTCACCATAAGTTTGTATGTCACAATAAGTTATAAGCTTTTCAGACTTTGCATGTTTCGTGCAAATAAGTTTGCTACGTTCAATGGAAATCCAACCTACCAATCCAACCAATTAAGAGCAACATATCTTTGATACAACTTGTTTGGGGGGTGTGTCCTTGCTGCACATGACAAGAATGTTTTAATGGCAATGGCGAAACACTACTGTTACTTCCTCTTTATTTCAAACACAACCTGATTAATTATCATGTATATCATGTCAACACTCCACTACACTGGACCATTACATTTTACAGAGTGCATTGCGTGTGCAAAAATTCTTTATTACAAGGATTAAGCAATGAAGACTGTTCACTGGTCTACTCCTCAGACTGTAAACCTTAACTATCTTCCTAGCAAACCAAAACATTAGACGGAGCCAATGAAAATGTGTAGATGCAGAGCTTGGAAATAATTATGATTACACATGTGGCCAAGCTGAACAGGGCTGTAATTGAGAGGTGACAGTGTTAACAAAACAGTTCTCCTGAAAAAGACAGAAAGCTGTATTTAGAGACTCCTGAAAGATAGCAGGGAGGGCCTCCCCCCTGCAATCCAGATTCCTCCATTGTCTGAATGCCTCATTTCCCTGCAATCTTTAATCAATCTTCAGTGGAAAGGGCAGGCCATTATTCACAGCAGGCAGAATGTGGATTCTCTTCATCAGACAATGTGACAAAATGTGCATAAAGGAAAATTGAGTCAAACAGAACCAAAATGTGCACTCATTTAAATCTGATGTCATTAGATGTGGATATAGTGAGGGCTGCAAGCCTAAATGTGTGCAGTCTTTCAAAGGAGCCACCAAAAAAAAGAAGAAAAAAAGAAAGCAGAAAAACAGGAAATCAAGCTGCTGCAACTGGCAGTCTTTGTTGGCAGGTTTTGAGTCAATACACAGCCCTCTGCTTTAAGCCCAGCCAGCTTTTAAGGGAAGTCAAGTCAAGTCAAATCAAGTCAAGTCAATTTTATTTATATAGCGCCAAATCACAACAAATGTTATCTCATGACACTTTACAGGTAGAGCAGGTCTAGTACCACACTCCTTCAATGAATTTACACCCAACAATTCTCCATGAGCAAGCACATCCTGCAACAGCGGCGACGATACCCTTCCTTTTAACAGGCAGGAACGTCGAGCAGACCCAGGCTCAATGGGGACAGCCTTCTGCTTTGACCGGTTGGGGGGAAAGAGAGCAGGAGAGAGGTGAAGAGACAAAGACAGATAATGGAGGAATACAGATATGCAGAAAAGCACATGGAAGACTCCAAGACGACTGATCAATACGCTGATCCACAGAAAAGCTTTGTCTAGAATAACACACTTAAATTATGTACAGCAGTACCCTAAAAAGGATTTATTGTTGAAAACAATCTGTGAAAGCAAACTGAGATCAATATACGGTAATCACAAAAACATTGTAGGTTATTTGAGGTAGGCAGCCTCTGGTGATAAATTTCAGGCTATGTGTGCTTTACAGTTTAAGTACGAAGCAGGCATAACCCAAGCGCAACAAGCTTTGTGTGGAACTGTGCTCTTCCTGCCCTGTTTTCGAATTGACAATAAAAACACAGCAAACCATAGGAAAACAATTCTAACAATATAACCAACCATCCATATTCTTCCGCTTATCCTATTAAGGGTCGCGGGGGGACTACAGCCTATCCCAGCGGCTTTCGGGCAAGAAGCAGGGCTCTCCCTGGACAGGTTGCCAGTCCAACGCAGGGCTTACACATATAGACAGATAACCATCCACACTCACAGCCACACCTACGGTCAATTTAGAATATCCAATTAGCCTAGTCCCCAATTGCATGTCTTTGGACGGTGGGAGGAAGCTGGAGTACCAGAGAGAACCCACGCAGGTACAGGGAGAACATGCAAACTCCACACAGAGAGATCCTATGCCCAAGCCAGGACTCGAACCCGGAACCTTCTTGCTGTGAGGCGACAGTGCGAACCACTGCACCACTATGCCGCCCCACAATTCAACCATTTTACACAAAATTGGCATGTCTACGCAGTCGGGATGTGAACAGCACAGTAAGTACACAACACAGAGCCAGTGACATTAGCTTAGCAACCATCAACCTAATCCCTTGATTTCTAGTCATAATTTTTCAGAATACAGGTATAAAAGCAGCTCTGAAAAAAAGCAGAACAACAATAGAGTAATCTTGCTTTTATTTTCAAGGTAGGTGTACCACATAGACTGTACAAAAAAAGTCATAGCCATGGGGTTTTTGGTTTGCAACATCATGCAGTGTTTGTGGGCATTGCACTTGAAAGGGACAACATTTTAGGGAAAATTTTGAGTCTATAGCCAAGTCTTATGTCTACATAACAACTTATGAGAAGTGGAGCCAATAAATACCCCACTGCAGAATACTGCAGAGAGAAAGTGTGCTCCTCTGCATCTCTCTGTTGCTCTACCTGCCTACTTCATACCCCTGTCCATAATTCCATCAAATCAGTACTGGGATACAAAAATTTGTCAATTCCTTTCTCGGTTTCATGTTTGTTTTTTGTTTAGGTTTATTGAACTCCCTCATGCTAATTCGTTCTCTCCTCCACATTTACACAAAGGGATCCTATGTCAGTTTCCGAGGGCTGCCAAGAATAATCTTTCAGGTCACAGACAGCATGCTACTGAGGGAAGCTGAGCCACTCTACAGCACACACACACACACACACACACATCATTTAACCAAAAATGCTTAACTGAATGGCAGCTCCTAAAATTCTGCCCCTTGACATTGTCTTGCGTTTGAAGTGATGGTGTGAAGGGTAACAAAACTAATGGTACACTGCATGAAATTGTGCATTAAAAAAAACAAACAATAAAACAATCTGTGTCTGGTATGTGATAGTTCTGCACCATATCATGTTTGACTGAGGGCAGAATATATGCTACATTGACTCTCCACTGCCTCTTACAGAACAAAGTAGTATTAGAACAAGGAACACACAGGAGTTAGTTGGTTCTTATGCTAGCTTCAGTAAATTTATCTGCCACACAACACAAAGATGAACAAAAGAAAAATCATATTTTTTCCCTTCATGTTGATAAATTTCAGATTTTTCGAAATTTCATACACTTACATATATCCGCTATAAAGTCGTGTTCATATCAATGTTTGAATGTCAATAAAAAAATCAAACCAATAAAGCGATCACTCTCAGATTGGTAAAAAAAAATCCTGAATTAAAATTGCAACACTACCAACAGTAATGTCTACGTAGAATCAATGGCTGAGCCAGAGAGATTGCTCCTGAATATTTTACCAGGTTCTCTGCAGTTTACTCATGACCCAGAACTGAACTGAAAGACTACAAATGATCAAATTTATCAGCTGTTTTTACTGCTTTGTGGTTTGTTATGAAGGACCCTGGTCTCAGCCAGCTGCTAATGAAGGACTGTTACACTGCATTTTTCTCCATGCTTTTCATTAGAAACAAAGCACACACACCAATTAACTCATACAAGGGTATGAATTTTTGTTGTTGTTGTTTTACCTCTGGCTTGTTTTTATCTGTCCAGGATTTTTTTCCCATCAATTTTGAGCATCTTATAAACCACCTTATCCCCTCAAATAGTAAGAAAAAGAGCCAGAATTCAAATATAAATCTGACCTGTTTCTCAGTTATGCTACAGCCATGTCTGCCAATTCTTGGTTTAACAGAAATAGTTAACAGTGACCCCAGCCCCACCCTCTCTCTCTGTTCTCCTCCTCAATACTCCCCGACTAAAAAGAGCCTCAGTGTGGGAGCGCACCAAACTGAGGCCCCACAGAAAACCACATAATTACAAATCACAATAAAGCCCTCAGTGCTGCATCCTTGCCAGAGGCTCAGCTGCACCCTGCTCTGCTCCAACTCCATCCCTTTGCTTACAGCTTTACAACCCCCCCACATCATTGCTTTCTTTCAATCTGCTCACCCATGCCCTCCCCTCTCCCTCCCTTGCCCCTCTTTCTCTTGTCCCTGCTGTAAATCTTGCTCTTAGCCCCTTAGTCCCACTTTTTTTCAATTCAAGTTTACCACAACTTTGCAAGCATTCCTCTGCAGCAAAGAGACACAACAAGGGAACCTAAAGGGCTCAAAATGCCCACCCTATGCCACGTCGTCCTCTGGAGTTTGCCACAGAGTGACTGGGAGAAACCGACCAGGTGTATGTATGTGAAGTGGAGGGGTCAGGCTACCTTAAATGAGCCTTGGTCATAGGCAGTTGGCAGTCAAAACTTGGGAACAAAGCTTTGTTTGAGCTTCTATTCACCAAAAGAGCTGTACTCATACCAGGCCTACATGACAGTGATATTATTTACTAGCTTTCTGTCAGGCACTTCTTAATGCCACAGGCTTCTAATGGAAATCCTGCTGTCTAAATATTTGACTCAGTGCTGTGAAGATGTTCTACGTTCAACAACCAACCAGAGAGATGATAATGTATTTTACTGACAGATTACTGAGTAACTGAGGGCAGACAATTGGAACCCAGGGATTATCTGGATTTGGACACCACAATTTCATTATGATAATATCAATATAACTATATTTTGTGCCATAACTTCATCCAAGCATGCACTACTCACTGTCAAGTCAACCTTTGACACATTTACCTCATGGTCCTGTCAATGCAGAAGTAGAACTGCAACAGGGGGTTAGAGCAAGCTGAGATCCACTAATTATCATGATGCATGCAAAAATAACATCAAAATCTACTTGGAGATTAAAACTATCCCAGCTGACATTGGGCGAGAGGCGGGGTTCACCCTGGAGGGGTCGCCAGACCATCGCAGGGCCATCAGGAGCAATTAGGGGTTCAGTATCTTGCTCAAGGATATGTCGACATGGTTACCGGGGGAAGTGAGAATCAAATGGTTGCAAGATGGCCATTATACCTCCAAGCCATGTTGCCCCTTATTTCTAGTAAGAATAAAAATGTAAAATCAGCTTTGAAATGCAAAAAACAACAACAACAACAACAACAAAAAAACAAATTAAGATTGATTTCATCATGATCTATGGAAGTCTCGGGACACCAGGGCCAACTAGTGCTGCTCATTTGCTGAGAAGTGCAGTTTAATTATATATAAAATGGGACTCTGCTGTTAACTGGAGAGAAGATCTGCAGTAATCAGGTGCTAATTACTACAGCTCCACTGCACCCACATAGACACACACTCTCAAAAATTCCAGATGAGCAATCATAACACTGTGCCAACCACAATGTCTGTACTTGTAAGCTAATGAGACAGGAGATAGCGAACATGAACACAAAAAATAGCCAAGGATTTGTGCCAGAGTAATAAAGACTTAATACAGCCTAATACAGAGCAAAAGCTGCAGCTTTGAGCAAACTAACCTAAGTCAATCATTAAGCTGCATTCAAGTATAAAGGGTAAATCTCCCTGCTAAGTTAATTATGGTTATTTATTACTCCTCCAGGCATCAGTGGTCTCCTGATATTAGGGTAACCTTCAGATGGAGTCAAAAATTGCAGTGCTTGTTGATGTTAGACAGAGGCATGGACAAAATAAATTATTTATTCAAATGATTAAATTGGCAATGTAGCTTAATGTATGTTTAAAAAAAAAAAAAAAAAAAAGCTCAGTGTGGGAGAACTCTGACTCAGTAACTTAAAGATGCTTTCTCAACAGGTTTCAAGATAAATAAAACAGTCTAAACTGAAAAGATAATGTGGGACAGAATACTTGTCATGTTTCATGGTAAAGGTCATTCTTAGAGTATGAGTGATGAGTTTTTTAAAGCTTCGCTATTAATACTATGGTACATTACATATTGACCACAATGCGGTCACAAATCATCCAGGTATGCACAGAGAAATACTACCCCCTCCAACAGCCTGCTAATGTCAAACTCTCCCTCATTTGAAGCTTGAACTTCTAGTTGAAGTTGAGTGAGACTTCAAGTACGATTATCACCTTATGTGTACTGTGAAAATCCTCAAAATGGTAAGGAGGTACTATAAAACCAGTAATTCACAATTATTGGAAAATATAATACTGATGAAAATGTACTTCGCTTGATAGCCCCACAGACAGGTTAGAGGGTTTATATGCACAACACACTAGTTACAACTCCAGGTTGAAGATGGAAATAAAGGGTAATAAAAACAAAGTTTATGAAAATGTGTGTACTAACACAAAGCTTACTTGAGAATTACATCAAATATTCTTTGTCATGTTTATGATATTGTGGCTCATTTTCTTTCGAACTCCATTAAGTTGTGGGCTGTCTCCCTGATATTGCCTCTGATTGTTGTTGTTATTATTATTCCTCTATTATTCAAAAGTTTACTATGTTTACAATGGCAAAAGTATCACATGAGCCAAAATGATGACTTCTTGGTCTGTGAGGGAGAACATGGAGGAGAACATCAAATCCTCTACTCGCTAGTTTTACTCAAATCCAGCTTACACACATTAAAAAAAATGAACAGCTTTGTCAGGCTTTTCGTTGCAATTCAAATTATCTAACAGGAAAGAGCTAAACTTATGTGGTATCAAAATAGCATTTGGGAAGAAAATTTAGAATTGTTTTTAAGGCATTTCGAGTGCAAAGCAAAATGATGTCATTCTTAAGGTCAAATTCTTGAACTCAACACAAATGAACTGCAGCTGAATGTGTGTTGAGGAAGAAAACCTTGTTTCAGTTGGCATATTAACACAGTAACACAACTGGCAAGATAATTCCATGGAAACTAACTCTTTGAAGGGAGCTGATGAACTAATACCTCTGAGAATTTCCCATAGTTATGAGCTGGTTTCTTTTTCACCTGTGAGACTGCTCAGTGAGAAACAGGGTGGTGCTTGGAATGAAGTTAATCTCACTACGAGTGCAATAAGAAGCTTTCCTCTGCTTGTAAATACGCCATTTATGTAGAGGTCACAGGTACACATCCAACCATCCAACAAAGTATAACTATTTTTCTACTACTTGATCTACTGTCAATTTTACTGGCTACTACTACTGACTACTGTTTAATCTAGGTGAATAATTTTGGCCTTTACATCTGAGTTCAATTTATTTTGATGACTGTATACCTGTATATAATGCAGCACAAAACAAAAAGTAAAAAATTCTTTTGTATCAACCGGCAAAACTTATCATTATCCCGTAAGTGAGCAGTCCAACAAAGGTTAAAAAAAGAGATCTGTATATCAAACAAAGTGCAACATGCAAGTCACATTTGTGAAAAAAAGCACGATTTAAAGTATTTATGTCAATGAATTTTCAGTGTTGACACCATCAATTACGTTGACTAATCTCAGCTGCCCTAATGTACTGCTCCCCCCCACACACACACACACAAACGCACAAGTGAAAGAAGGTTTGATTAAAACCCTCCTAAAGGACATAATCCCACCAGTGAGAGAGCCACTGAAGGCACCAGCAGAGTCAGCTCTTTCTTCTCTTGAACATGAAAACAGAGCTGTTAAACTCAGGTGATAAAATCACTTTTATGTTCATTTCCTCTTTTTTTTTATAACATAAATCGCCCTTTTAAAGCCAGGTTTTGTTCAGCTTTTGAGGCCAGTGAGATTCAGGTTACGATGGGTTTATCGATTTCTATTCCAAAATATTTTCATTTAATCACTATGCTAACTATATAAACTGCTATTGGTAATGTGTGAGCAGGTGTAAACATTCCTATTCTATATTAAATTTAATTCAACAGATGATATTTTGGAGGGCTTTAATTTTGAAATTCAACAAGACTGTCCTGATAGTGACAGGTTGAAGTTGTGCCATCATGCAGGAGTTAAATTAGCTTGTGGAAAAAGGAAGTTTCTGAAACACTTAAATATCTGGTTTGAAAATGTGTTCTTTATCATTAGGTTTGACTCATTATTCACACAACTGAAATGACAGTGCGTTCATTCTCTCAGAAATACAGCTTTGGATGTTTTTCTACCCTAAATAAAACACTATCTTTTTCATTTATGTATTAAATTATTGTCTCTGTGTTGAGGAGATGTAGCAACAATAAATAAAGCACCTTTCCACTATAAAAAGGTTAAAAGTTGTGAGTAGTTTGTTGGAGTCTCAAGTTAATACTTCAATATGTGGTCTGACTTTAAACTCTTATTTGAGAGGATTTCATATTGAGCACAGACAAGGGCTGCCAAACACCCATACACAAGTGGCATAACCCAGCCTACCTTGCCAGGTTTTTGGATCCCCCCCCCCCCTTACTTGGTATGGGGTCTTGCACATGTTTCTTCATTGTACCACACTGCTTTAAGAGTTGTTTTTATGGGGTAGAAGAAAAAAAAATCCCACAATCAAACCATCTTTTATGGCTCTTACACATTCTCTCTAAATTTTTTCTTAGCTTGAGGGGTGTACTCAGACAAACAACCCTGGTGACTGAGTCTTATGTTTTAAAAGATGTATTGTAAAAACCCTCATGACAGCTAAGTCCCTCAAAGGTGACACACAATGCTGTTCGCCAACTGAGGTGTGTGTAAATTACATTATTTTCATGTTTTTCCCACCCAACTGTAAATTTTAAACTTATAGTGTTAAACTCACGTGTATATTGTTTACTCTTCTTCAAAGTAAGAGTTGGTTGCTTTTTGTTTAGTTATAAAAAGTTTTAAATTAGCCAAGTATGAATTCTGCAGTGTTGCTTTTGAGTCCGACAGACGGTCTGAGGATCAGAACTGGGCAACTGACACAGGATGGGTGTGCTGGTTTCCTCAACCAACCCGAACAAAAGACTCATATCTACTTCTCTTTTGCATGCAGCCAGCTCAGAGAGGAAGTGACAGATGAGAGGGGGGTGATGGGTGAAACAGGAAATGACATCAATTCCATCTGTAGAATCGTTCATGACCATAATGAAAAGGTTAAAAGAGAGAAGGAGCAAAAAGGGCAAAAAAGTCTTATGTAATACCGCAGATGAACTGAAGCTAATAAGGGAGATCTTCATCTATTTTAGTGTGTGCTTTACTACAGTAATGCATAGTACAGTTTACTCTACTCCTGTAGCACGTGGCCCTGATCTCTTGTAGCCACAGAGGTTCATACTTTGGAAAGCAGAAGGAAAGATGAAGGCCTTTTGGAAGTGACCCCAGCATGTCTGATATACCAAGTACATGACTAAAAACAAATCTAAGATTTAATTTGTGCCATTGATGAAAATCCCACCACAAACATGACTCTTTCAATCTTCAAGCATTATGTGTTGCCAGAGCAATGAGATAAAAACTTGGGCCTGAATGTGACACAACTTTACAGCTGCTTCTAATCAATACGGCCCTTATAAAAAAAAAAAACCTGTTGTCTCACTCACTCCAGTGACCATATGATAAATATTAAGAAACACAGCTGACTTGCAGAAGAGTAAACTCTTCATGCAAGCTCACAAATCTAGTGACCTTATAAATGCATGTTAATACACCTAATGTGCCTTTTCTTTTCTGCAACATTTCAACAGTTTGCTTGACATTTGCTCAACAACTGAATGAAAACACAATTATCAGCACAGGTTGAGAAACACTCCCCATTATATGTCCATGCACTGCAGGAATGTGGAGAGACTGACCAGATGATATGTCACACACGGTGAATATGGCCAGACAGGTTAGTGCAGTACAAAAGTTATGGACGACACAACACATAGGACTGAATCAAGCATGTACGGATTTTTTGTCAATTTACTTCTTTTACACATATTGTTCACATGCATATTTTAACAATTCTGCATTCTATTAATTGTAATAGCTATCACTTAGGGGAAAAAAATTCACCAATTGTGCACTCTGTGGTAGCTTCAGATTTATAGAGTATGACTGGACACACATCCTTAAAAGTCTAGTGCAAAGACATCGAATGAAGAGTATGATTTATATGATGTCCAGTTGCCAGACAGTGGAGAACTGAGTTCAGGCATCTCTCCTGAAACAAATTGACCTTTCAATTACAGACTTGACAGTGCAGCTGTCACAACATAATCACCCTGAAGCCCCCTGGGGAAAAAAACATACTTCACCCAGTGTGACACCTAAACTATTCCCACCATCTATCACCTTGACATGGGCCCCTGCTGCTCAAGTTATGTTAGGAACCTCACTTTTCTGCAGCACCCAAGTCAGAAAACTTCACAGGACTGAAGATGGAGATTACAGTCTCCTTTCCTCCCCAGACAGACTTTGCTACATGGCCATCTCACAACACAGCAGCACACTGCAACACCAAAAACAAGACCCTTGTTACACCCGATGATGACAAATTACATCATAAATTCTAATCTATCATGCCCTCTCACACAAAACTAAAAGAGATGAGGAGTGAGTGAGAAGAATCAAACCACTATGACCAGGCCAAGAGAAAATTCCTCACTGATCACACAGCCATGCTCAGTCTTTCACTTGATTAGATATGCAAAGCAGCCCACCCCTTTGCCCTCATCATCACTTATTATCCTGTTAACTTTCACCCCACAATAAATCATCCTTTTTTGCCTTCACCTCACACTTACCCAAGTACTATCCCACCTCTCCTCCTGGGTACTACTTAACCCTGGAATAGTATTCAACTTTGGCAATTAAAAAGCTTTACTTTTATCTGCTTTCAAGATACATAGTGACAGAAAGCTGAGACTGCACGCAGACCCCTGGTGAAGTCCAAGAGCTCCAGACCTTCCAATGCAAAAAATGACAGGATAACCCGATGTGGATGGAGGGGAAGTGAGGTGAGCTCATTTCCTATAATGGCAAGAGGAAGGAAATGGATAGGGGGGGGGGAGATAATGGTTTACAATGTGTGTTTAATGACATGGTCAGACAAAGAAAGCCAACTTCCCAAAAGCACTTTAACATGTAAGCAAGGGCAGAATGCTTGCGTGGTGATGGTATGGAGCAGTGGTCCCCAAACTACGGCCCGCCTCCACATTTGGCCCAGCCCCCTGAACAATAACAGTTTATCATCATTTGCCACATAATTAAATCAACTTCATGCTAAATTTAAGAAAAAATTAATAATTATCCGATTAGCCGACTAATCGTTTCAATAGTCGGTGACTAGTCGACTATTAAATAGTCATTAGTTGCAGCCCTAATGCTCACACCAAACACAACGCGAAATTTTCACGTCACTTTATTTGTGCGAATTTGATCACTGAATCAATATGTTTATATTCACGAATAAAGTGACGTGAAAATTCACATTGCCGTTTGGTGTGAACACACAGTCAGTTAGTAACTATTTCATACACGCATAGAGCGTGACATTCTATTCCACCCATCTGCAGTCCGTGCCCCTATCTGGCAACCCCCAGAAAAAAATCCTAGACCCAAACCCAGAGAGAGTTATTTGGTAGTGTCATTATATATTTCCTGACTTTTTTTCTGTGAAGAACCCAGAGAGGGTTATTTGGTAGTGTGGCTTTCTGGAAAACAATACATTTTCACGTTTAGGCAACCCCATGATTATTGCACTTTTTCTGTTACAAACTGACCCCAGCCCCCCATCAGAGAAGGGGAAAGTTATGTGGCCCTCACAGAGAAAAGTTTGGGGACCCCTGGTATGGAGGGTTATGAACTTGAGCAGTCATAATTGTGTATTTGCAGAGCCCTCACAGACTAAACAGCTTTTAACAGAATAATATTCATCATTTTCCAGCTGAAACCTGACAATAAAAGGTTTTTCTGTCCCTCACGCACAATATGGATAAAGATAGACTTCAACTATTTGCTGATGTGACTTAAGGATCAGGGCATTAAAATCATATACATACAAAAAAAAATTTCATTCTTCAAAAATCAAGAAATCACAGGAGACTGACAACCTCATGAAAAAAAAAAAAACATCAGAGAGGTAAGGTTTATTTTACTCAGTAAATTTAGTTTTAAAAACAGTTTTGCGTGTCTAGCACAAATGAACTCACAGTCTTCACTGAGTCGCCATCAGAGATCACAGCCACTGCCTAAGTTCGACTGCCTGAGCCATCAAACCTCACACGTTTTTCTCCAGCCTTGTGACAAATGCCATCTGAGAGGTGACAAAGTTGACGATGTGTAACATGAGCTGCTAAAAGGTGCAGCAATGTACATTTTTCTTGGAGTAATATGAAACTTTGCTCTGCCTTCCTCAACAGGTCTTAGTATTCTAGATCAGATGAATGTTGTGAATTAAAAAAATGTTTAACAGAACATGTTGTTGTAACATTGTCACAAAAAGCACAGAAAACACACGGGGGGGAGGGGGGGTCATATTGCACTGGGTGTCAATTTACCATTTTAAAATACTTCCCAAAAAACAGAAATTTTAAAATTCTTTATTATAGCATGGATTCATCTCACACTCAGACAGTTTGCATTTTGCAACAGCTTTTGTGCACAGCTGTCTGCAGACCCACTCCCTGCTGTATCTGCTACCTCCTTCCACCCTCATTTTCATGTAGGGTTTGAGGACTATTCCTATGTGAAACATCTTCACACCCTATGCTGACCAGAACCAAGGAGAATCCTGAAGACTGTATCTATAAATAGCCACACAGACACATACAAAAAGACCACATAAGATCTTCACTGAACTATTCACCCCCATGCTACTGTTTTTAAGCAACAGCAGGCACACAGTGAAAATAAAGCAGAGATATGAGCCATGTGTAGAGGTGGAGATTGAGGCAGGATTTTCTGTACTATCAGTATTTCCAGAGCAGAGGAGATAGTGCAGCTGGGTCCCTGTGGACTTCCACTAAGACATGCAGTCTGCAGCAGCAGGCTTTATAGAGCTCTGCCTGTAATTGCAGGATATTCAGGCCCTTCACATACACACTTACAGATCTGCTATCCAGTGCGTCATACAGCTAATTGGGCAGCACTGTGACTGTTGAGTAAACAAGGTCAAGTCACCAAAAACATATGGCATCAGTTCATTTGATAAAGCCCATGAATTGGTATATTTTTGCCCACTTGGCTTGATGTAAATATTGGTTTAAATGTAGTCTATCAGAAGGTTTTTGTTGAGCTGTGAAAGTGTCCTCTGTTGCCAGCTGTAGGACTGTGGAAGAGGTCAGTCCGACTTGGGTGTGCCAGAGAAAAAGTCTCTGGAACTAGCCAACTGCAATTACACATGACACCCAACAATAGCCTAAATTTTAACAAGAGGGAGCCCATCAGTGTCGATGCAACACTAACTGCAAAGACCAAGTAGAATGTGACACTTTTTGTCATCACCCAACATGACCATTTAGTAAATAGATGACTCTAGAGCAGCATTTGTGCAGCAATGCGTAATATGAAAAATGTTAGGTGTAATACTGAGAATGCCTCAGGTTGTTTTGACTTTTACTAAACACCAACTTTTTAAGTTTTAATGCAGCAAAACCCATTTTACAGTTTTCTATTCACATTCCTGAAACTGAGCACTGAATACACTTTGTAACAAATAATAGCATAAAATGTGAGAGATGCAGGTCTTCTCTGCCTCTCTAACCATCACAGTGGCAATAGCTCAGGTTTCCCAGCTCAACTCTGCACAGACAGATGGTAGCAGTAGCTGCTCCATCACCCTCTCTAATCAATGCGGTGTCTGCAATGCAAAACTTTGAGAAAGTTGCCTAATGAAAGTGTTGAAGAGAAATGAAGGCAACTGTTTCCCTGGAGGAACCCATAGGAGAACACTGTCTTAGAAGACAAACGGAACAGTTGATAAAAAATTTAATAAAAATCGGATGGGTTGAAATATCATTCTTTAGTGCTTTGGCAGTCTTCTTTTTTTCAGCAAGAAAATAAAACATGTCATAAACTGATAAAACAGCAATAAAAAACTAAATTCTCAAATGGCAGTATGTGCATCACAGTTCATGGTTCTTGCTATGTGTAACAAAGGAATAGGATGGTGGACATTTCTGTAGCGAATGGTTTTAAGTTTTAAAAAGTTCATTTGATCCAACATTTGGTAATTATTTCATTATTAAGACAGAACTGGGTCCAATTAAAAGATGACACACAAGCTAACAATACTTTTATAGTGCTTAAGGCAATATGTTTAGTACTGGATTTCTCTGGAATTTTCACAATAAATGCGATGTGCTCTGTGTGTAAAGGTCAAATACTGCAGGAAGAGACAGAATGAATCAGGAAAAGGCATGAAGGATCTCCCTGAGAGTGACTGAAATCGAAAAACTGCTATTGGCATGCAACCACTGTTTCTGTGGCCTGGGCCAGCTACACAGACTTCTCAGTTAACTCAGCTGCTCCATCCCAACTCTCACGCTCCAACACATCAACACCGTCTGTAAGGGGAGGAATGTGTATGTGATGAAAACAAAACATTATCAATGAGCCTTAGCTTACAACTCTGCACATTTAACCCTGCAGAGGCCTGGAGTGGCTGTAAGAAAAAACAAAGAGAGGGGCAACATTTTAAAGCATTGTGAACTCAAAACTGGTACGCCATTGTGTATGAGATACAATTCATTCCAACATTTTGATTCATTATTGTGCATAACATTCCAATAAAAGCCAATAAATATCCTTGACTACAGCAGGATTATTTGACCTGTTTGGTCAGGGCAGAAGGGGCTTTATTTAGTACCCTCTTCTCTTGTTTTTCCAGTACTTTAGAATAATCTTTATAGATATGGGGTTTTTTTTGTGTGTGTCATGACATGAATACCATCACTGGCTGTGTTTTGACTGACACCATCATATCAATATTAGGCCATATTAGCCAGGCCTACTGTAGGTCTTTCTCAGGGTTGTTTTTCTTGACCGAAGTCTTAACAAACTATATACGAGTGATGTCATCAAGAACACTGCAATGACCACATGTGATATGACTGTATTTGTCAACTGTGGTTTAAAAGAATGTTGACAGAAAATAATGAGTGTTTGGGCAAAAAGATAAGGTAGTTGTGTTAAGCTTCTCTTTACATCTCCCTCCCACGCATAGCCTCAAAGTGCATTTCCTATCCTGTGGCAAGAGAGCTGTAATGCGGCTGCTGCCTTCAGTTTAAGTTAACCATTTGATGGTTAAAACAAGCTGCAGGCTTAATAGTACATCAGCCTTCTATTATAACTTGTGGCAGCCTTAAAGCAGTGAGAAGCTTTGTAACTAATCCAATGTTACCTCAACCCTGTAGCATCATCTATGTTATGAATTGATTATGTAGTGTGTAATGTAAAAGAAAACATCTACTATATTCTGAGTGGAATTTTACAACCTGGCAGCCATGTTGGATGTTTATAAGAGTCAAAATAGACCAAGTTGTTTCTTCTGTGAGATTTTTTAACCACAGTCTGACAAAGCAAGCTTTATTTCCCTTCATTTATCAACTCTATCACACTGAATGCTGTGGGGAAAAAAGTGTGTACTCCACACATGTGCCACAAATTTTTATAATAAGTATGGAAGTTATTTGTAGTACAATGTCTATATTTATGGTACAAAATAGATGTCCCTTTTTTACTCTGCCTGCAGGCAGCATTCATGCCAGCATATATGCATAGCAGTATTGGCTGTTCAACCTCCAAACAAATGTGTTCATATGCAATTAAAACTGAGGTGTATTTGTGGTTGGAGTACAGCATGCAGAAATATTCTCTCTGCTGCTCCAGCAGTTAAAGCAGAGTGATCTGCCAAAAGAACTTTTCATTTATGCTGACCTACAAAAAGTAAGTGAGCCAAGGAACATAGAAAATAAACTGAGGTGAGCAGTGAGAACTATGTTTTTTGGTGAAACAGGAGGAGATGAAATGTCAATCAAAGGATAGTATCGACAGGGAAGCCCATGAATGAGAGCTCCCTCTTTATGAATCTTTAAGCCTGAGCAGTTACATTACCTAATGACTGTCTCCTGGGGGAAAATAACAGACATGATAAAACCACTACAAATAAAGTTGTTTTCATTAATATAACAAACAGCATTTGTTTGCACTGGGTACGATCTAAAATGCTGCCATTTTGATGAAGCTTTTTGTACCTAGACTACCTTGGCTGCTAAAATAAGGTAGTGATGCAGAGATGATTCAAAAAGAGATTCATCATCTCCGTTTTGAGTTGACAAGGCACATCCTTCAACCCCAGGGATTCATCACCAACTGAGGGAAGCAGCCAACTGCCCAGAAGCCCCAGACACCCTCTAGACCTTAAAAAACCCAGGTGTGCGGTCTCTGATTTGGGACAAGTGTAATTTCATCAGTCCCTCATTTAGGAGGTTGTTCCATGAAAGTAAAATATCAGTTATGGTGGATCCTCCACTTTGATTAAATTCTAGCACCAAAGCATAGCAAGTCAGCTTCCTTTCATGAGTCAAACTCATCCTGTACCTGTCTATTATGTGAATGTGTAGTGATCTTTATGATCTTAGACTTCATTTTTTATAAACTCCAAAATATCAATATCAGTGTCCACCTGATCTAATCCAGTTTGAGTCAGGCTGGAGTCTATTGTGGCCTTGTAGGAGGCAGGAAGACTATTTTCAGCTTTTCCAACACACGACGGCAGCGAATATGAGTGCTGAAAAGCATACCTGAAGGTGTGATGTAGCACCTCTGAAGGATGTCACACTTCTATCACACTCAGCAGTACTTAATAGATATAGCAAGATTCCAGCTATTACTGAGAACTGGATAACTGCATCCTTTATTCAAAGGATTACATCATTGGAGACAGAACAATTCCATTTAACAGTCATGAACTAGAGTCCAGAGTTGTGAGGACATGAAAGCAGTATCCACGAGTGTAAGTCAGAGCACAACTGAGTTACTAAAAATTTTTTTTTATTAATTGATTAATTACTAAAATTTTACTTTTTAGCAACCCCTCTAAAAGAAAGTCTGGGTTAACATCCAGATGCAGCCTTTTGAACAATAAGTCTCACTAGAATGATACAACTTGTACAAATTCATGAACCCTCAGTTAAGATTTAGACCTCTGCTATAATTCCTCTCAACCCTCACCGATGCACCGGATGGTAATTACTGATATGAAACCTGCTGTACAGAGCAGCATATATAATTAGCCTTCTAACCAGGGGCACAACTTAACAACCAGCCATCTCTTCAAAAGACCCAGGAGAGGAAAAACACAGTCTGTGTTCCCTATCAATTTAAGCTGAATTTTATGTTTTCTGTCAGGCAAGAGGATGACATGTCAAATTAGGGATTCTGGGATCTCCAAATTGCTACAAACTGGTGTTTTCTATGAATTACTTAAATAGCAGGTTTGATAGTTCCGATTCAAACAAGTAGCATAGAGACCAAACAGCAGGGCGAGCAATGAAAAAAAATCAAAGGCTGTATAAACAGTCTTGTATTAACTGACAAGTGGAGAGAATTCTATTTACTTCTACTTTAAGGATTTTTTTAAAGAAATGTTCAACCTCTGTACAACATAGAGATGTGTAACTAGAGCATCCTTTGAATTAGCTTTCAAGAGACAGAGTCAACATCAGTTGGAATCTGCATTAATGTTAATGTGTAATACAAACAAAATACTTTGATGTTGTTTGACGAGACATCAGTTCTTTTCAGGAAATAACTTGTGGAACTTCTAAATCAATGCGCAGGATATATAACACATCAGCAACGGAGAAATTGAAGAATTCACATCCAAAACCTCACAAATGATAGGTTTCAGAACCCAATGGGTACACAATTACCTCTTCTTCTCAGTCTGCATCCCAGAGCTGAATATCAACTAAGGTAGGGTGGATTTCACAAAGACCATCCATCATCCATCCATCCATCCGTTTCTATACTGCTTTTCCATTAAGGAGTCATATGGCGCGCGGGGGGCTGGAGCCTATTCCAGCTGACATTGAGCGAGAGGCAGGGCTCACCCTGGATGGGTGGCCAGTCTGTCACACTGCCGATTTCACTAGATGATCCATATCAAAGGACTTTGTTGAATGTGACAGAACAACTTAACCAAGTAGTCGTATGGCCCAACCTCCCATTCACACATGAGGTTAAAAGCAGCAGAGGAAAGAGGGATGTTCTGATTGACTGTACAGCGCTTTCACAAAGTTCTGCGTGGTTGTGTGAGTGCTTTGACCCCGGAACTAAGAGTTGTGACACAAAATGGGTTGTGGTCTGTTTTCGGGTGGGAGTGAATTGCATGACAATGCTGTGATATCTATATTTCCCAAGCTTAGATGCTGTATGCAGGACAAGTGTTGTAAGGTGGGTTGTGTTTGCTTTCTCAAAGAGAATTACAGTGTGTGTGTATGTGTGTGTCCATGCAAAAAAAACAAACAAACAAATATAGAAACATAATAATACTGGCAGTTTATCAGGTTCTTTTTTGCTCATGATCAATGATGAAGGGAAAAAAAAATGTAGGACCTACGGGCTTTTACAAAAGTTTTATAAATAAAGAAAAACAACTTTCTTCAATTCACAATTTTAATTACTATTGATTCTTAACTGAGACAGCAAAATGGTGTGCTAGGATTCTTATATTCTGTCTGTACATTTAAGGGGTTATAAAACTGTCTGTATATATATTAATCAGACTGTATATTTCATCATGATGTATTTTACTTCATCCTGGGGAGAATCCAAATTTCTCAGTTGGATCTGGAGCTGAAAAGTTTGGGAATGCTGCTCAAGCCAGTTCTGGAAACAGTTAGGGTTCTTGACCCTCTGTCCAAACAGCAGCCCACTCATTATCAAACAGACCCTGCCATGTCTGACCCAGCAGCCCACTCCTGCTGGGAGGAAACCATTCCAATCGGAGGCTGGAGTTGTGTCAAATTCTGTTCCCCCATGAAATTGTATTTCCATGCTGTTAGGACTCTGCAGCTGAGGTGATGGTCAGGAGAAGCAGAGATAACTGCTTGGGACAGATAATTCCAGACTACAACTGAGTGTTCAGCAAAAGTCCTCACCTCTTACTCAGACTGCCGTGCGGCTGGCTTCTATTTATGGTGAAGCATTTACTAAATGTCTCCACATAATTTCTGGCCAGGGTCATGTGGTCACAACTTTTGTTTGGAATCCAAACTTTCCTATTCTTACAATAGAACCCATATGTCACAGCGGCTCAAATGCACTCACAAACTACATTTGTGATGGCACCTCTGTTGCCACGTTTGTCTCTTCCAGAGGTGGTGAGGGAAAACATTTCAGGGGTAAGAAATGGAGGCCACAGTGGCACAACTCACTAGAGGACGTTATGTTTGTTAAACTCAAACTGTTCCAGCCTCTCATGCTGTTACACAATAACGTCTGTAATCATTAATAAGTCACTTCTGCAAACCAGTGTCGTCTCAGCGGCAGTCTACTCACCCAGCAGCAGCAGTTTCACTTCTCTCGCAGCCTTCTCTCCATCTTCTCGCAGGTTTTTATCAATCATTTTGGACCTCTCGGCCGCGGCTTTATCTTCCTGACTGACTGTACAACCCATGTTTCCTAGTGCACGCTTCAGGACTGCTGCTTAGTGGTAAAATATCACCTGGAGAAAAAATTATATATATACACGGCGGAAACCCTTAATTTAAAAAGAAGGGTTGAAGTTGTGTGATGCGACTTCCCTTTTTGATGAGTGGTGACAAACGTGACTGGGTCCGTTCATCCGCGGGAGGAGACGAAAAAAAAAAACCCAAAACAAAACCACCAAACCCAACAGTTCCCTTATAACGACGTGAACTTGAATTTCTCGCGTGCGAAATTCCTCAAAACTAGCTAGTGTGCCAGCATTCGGTGGTTTAGAAGAGTGGAAAAAATGCCCAGAGACCGGAAAAAGAAACTTTTCTTTTTTAATTTTTAGGGACGGTTTACTTTTGTCAGGTCACACAACATCAGCGCATGTTAAACTCACGGAAAGAAAGACGGTGTCTAGAAGTTCCGCCAAAAAAATAGAAAAAGTATTCCAGCAGTTGAAAAGCGAGCGGACGGATTCGCCAGTCGAGCGACTTGAAGACACACTCACGTACTCGGTTTTCAAGTTATATTTCTCCTGTCTGCGTTAATCTGCGGTGCCTTTACGCATTCTTTCTCAGCGTTGAGATTTCTCACGTTTGAAGCCACACCCGTAGCCGCCGTGAAGTTCCCCTGCTGCCTGACAAACAGCTACGCCGCTTTCGCCCCCAACTCTACAGCGGCAGTGTCAGCCTCCGCCAGATGAAAAACCCCGCCCACTCACAGTGTACTGTGGGAAATGAAGTCAAACAGGAGGGAGCACCCTATCCCCGGAACTGCTGCCTTCTCATTTAAGTTTACATTAAGTCCTGACGGGAAATAAATATCATATTTAACCCTTGGAAGTCTAGTTGTTGTTGTCTCTGGTTTTGAGAATGTTTGATTTTATTCAGACAGTTTCAGAGAGGCTCAGTACGTGGTATGTGATTTGGTTAAAATTACTGCGGAGGGAAACAGTTAACTTGGGGGAAGTTTTATTGATTTTCCTACTTTCCGAGAGTCCGAAATTAATGAATGACTCAGGACAGACGGTTTTCATTAAATTACTGTACTCTGAAGTTACGATAAAGGAGAATATTATGCTGGCTGGGTGATTAGTTGACAGTGGGGTGGGATCAAATAACAGAATCTGTAATGAAGTATTTGTAATGGAAAGAGGGCACCTTATTCCAAGCTTTGTCTAAAGATAAATGATAACCCCTGAACCCGGATTAAATACCAGTTTCAAAAAGTCGAACATGGATATATTTGGTATCCCAGTAAACTTTTTTGACCTGACAACAAAAATGAATACTTATTAGAACAATTCAAAATATTCAAATGACAAAACAATTTGCAAATGTCCAAATGTGAAAAGAAAATTCTGATAAAATGAATACAACATCTAATTTAAAGAGCCTGTATTTAGAAATTGTCCTCCCCTCTTTAATAATTTTCATATTAATACTACAAACTACAACAATGCTCAAATATCCAAAAGAGAGAAATACCTTGGTTTAGGATATTCGTGCATAAGTGCTACATCCAGTTTGACTAAAATAGCTTATTTTTTCAAATTGTACTTGAACTATCAAATGGACATTGGCAAAATTGTGTGCAAAATAATCAGTGTTAAAATGTTAAATAAATGAGATGAAGGACTTAAGTTGCAATATTTCACCAGAAATAGAACTGAAACACTTAAAATGAAATATAGGAACCTCAGCATTGTTCGAAGAAATACTGGCTATTTAAAATCCATCACTGGAATTGAAATTGTTAATGCAATCAGTATCAGAGTATTTCTACACTGAAGTGGCATTGAAATACAACAGAATAGCCTGATTTGATGGCATTAATTTGATTTTAGTCAATAAAGTTTAACCCCAGGAGCTTTCAATTAGGATAAATGCATCACAATACTTAAAGCAGCTCATTTTGTATTTATTTCTTTAAATTGCTGAAAGGGGGATTGCAAATGATATTGCATGTAAATTCTTTTGCATTTGAATATTGTTTTGAAAGGTTTATGTCTTGAGAGACTCAAAACAATCCTGAAATATGTTCAATACAAATAGCGAATTGAAAGATCGCCTTAGAGCCGTTATCATTTTATAAGATAGTCTACAGCGCCATCTGCCTCAGCAGCACTGCAGTGTCCCCTGGCGGACTTCCTCCTCCAGACAAACCCACAACTTAGCAAAACTCCACTTGCTTCTTTACAATGAAATTCAATTTATACAGCACTAAATTATAAATCAAAGTTTGCCTCAGAGGGTTTGAAAATCTATACAAAGTGACCTGTGATTTGAGTAAGGAAAAGCCAAACAAATACACATGAAAATCTGGTTTGGTGGTCAAATCTCTTTGGAGAGTCCAGTGAGGACTCTAGTAATCAAGGAGACCTTCCCATCTGTTTTTCTAAAGGCCTCTGGAAAACCTGCTGCTTCTCTTTCCTGCTTGCGCCCCACATCTACACCTTTCAATGAGTTTGAATACTGAAATAAAGTTAAGGATGATGTAGGGTTACCAGAGGAAGGCCATAAATAGCCCAAGAAAGTTATTTTAAAACCACATAAGTAGTGGTCTGATGTGTAAATATCTGACAGATAATGAAATCTGTTACTGCATTAACTTTATTGCAACATTGTTTACAGTACAATATCTGCCAGCAATATATTAAAATATATAGAGGTACAAGAAAATAGACACATATTGAAGGACAAAAAGGTTTAAAAGCACTTTGAAAATTATTACATATATATTTTTAATCAGACTAAAACTATCATTACTATTTACATTATACAGACTAGATGTGCATATTGAATATAAAGGGTATACATTTATATACATTATTTATAAATGCTGGCCAATGTCACATATTTAATATGTTATACCATGAAATCAAACAGGTTTGAGTAAATCACACAAAAAGGGAGATTAAAAACACTCAGATCTTAAAAGAGCTTCTTCATGTTATGTCAGCCACATACACAGATGATCAAGTTTTTGCCTCTTGCTTAATTTCCTTTGTCTTTTTTTTTTTTTTTTTTTGCATGTTGTATGATTTGCGTGCACCACTGAAGAACTGTTAATGACACTAATTGTATTTGTTGTAACAACACCAGACATCATGTTATACCCAAGTGGCTGATTCAAATGATTTTCTCTGCATATGGATACACAAAGACAACCAAAATGCCTTTAATTAAAAATCAAAGGATAAAAAGATATTTGTTCTGTAACAACAATAATATCCACACAGCACTGACGGTAGTCTGTAGTGACAGAATGTTTCATTTTTTTTTAAAAATTAGGAAAAATAGCTCGCTAGCAACTTTCAGCAGGTTGCAAACAGGCGGAAAAGAAGTCAGAAATGATCCGATGATAACGCCCATGACAGACCACTGACGACAGAAGATAAATTCAAGAGAACATAAACAGAAAAGTCATCAACAGACATTTGCATCTTCATCACTGGATCAGATTCATCTGATAACGCCCGAATAAACATCAAACATGGAGTTTAAAACAACAGTTAATCCATCAACTGGAGGAGACAAACACTTAAATTAGACTCCCGATTTGAGTCTAGGTCCAGGTTTGACAACACAACTGCATATGGTTACTACAGTTCAAATACAGTGGCGCCATGTTTTCTTTTATAAACAACACAGACACTTACAACTCCATCAGTACATCCAACTATTTAGTTCCGGAAACCAGAGCAGGAGACGTAACTACTGATCGCTCATAGGCAAGCTACTTTGTTAATCTTTCAAGTAATATTTGAGATGACATCCATATTTTTTTATTTTTTTACCATTGATACATTGCTAATTTGGAGGAAATTACATTAGATTGATTAATACATCAAAGATTTTGTTATAAAGAGCAACACGCCCTTAAATACATCAATCAAATATGCGAGCTTCTCACAAATCATTTGCTTGTGTTTTAACGTATTAATGGCTAAAAGTAGTTGTGCTTATCAAAGAAAGTGCTACTGCTAACTATCAACTTTTCAAGAAACAGCATTTCTGTCGTTTCTGTAAGGGACGAATCTTGTGCCTGAAGCAGAAATGTTTACAGACACACAACCACTTCTTGAAGGGACCCTGTTGTTTGGCATATTTTTGGTCATTTCTGATTATTTCATTAAACGCACAGAAATAACAAGAAATTTTCCAGGAAAAGAGAAAAAGTCATCCCTGCTCATTGATGATCACAAACAGGTCATTTTCTTATCTTTTCAATGATCTCTTTACAATCCAACTGATGAGGTCTTAAGTACCACTGATTACGTCTTTTACGGAGTAATAAATGAAAACCCTCTTTGCACATCCAAGGTATTCATTTTATATTGTGATCTGAATATTTTATAATGGTCAAACATAAAATCTGTTTATCTCCTTAGTCAGACCTAAGTGAGGATATTCTCTCCTGTCCATACTGCATCTTCTGAGGTTCTCATTATTAAAAATATACATCTATATAATATTTTCTGGCAATGTTATGATAACACTGTACAACACTCATTGTGTAGTTTTGCACCCTGTCTATCAGAAGTGTTCAGAGCTCTGGAGGCGCCATAGAGATGGAAAATAGAGATACTTAGAGGCCTCAAGATGAAGCTTCTTCCCTCGTGTAGTAATTTTTAGGCTGAAAGATATTATTCATTCCATCGCTATAACCCTTTTGCACGAAAAAGATTATACGATTACTTGTTCCAAAGCTTTAATTAATTTGTGTGACCAAGTTTTATCTTGTGACTTTAAAATAACTCATTCGAAGGAACAAGTTATAGCTCTTGATCTCAAAATAATCAAATCGAGAGTTAACAAGTTATATCTTGAGGCCACAAAATCTATTTTTCTCTCTACAGCCCCTCCAGGGCTCTGTAGAGTGAACAGCAGCCGCACAAGTTAGTGACTAAAGGCTGCACTCCTTCAATTTTCTTTCTTTTTGTGCAATACAACTCTAAGAAGTTTTTGCAGAATTGCAAAGATGTAGTTATTCAAATAACTTAATAATAATAATCATAGGCATAAAAATCATTCAATAAATTTCTAATTTTCAAAATAACTCAAAGGGAGGTACCTCAGACTGGGTTATCATCTGAGTGGCAGATCATCTGAGTAGCAGATCATCTTTGAAGCGGACAGGGATGGCATGAGGTTGCAGAGGCTCACAGCTTGCACAGGTGTATAAGGAGCAGCTTCCTATTGCCTATTGCCTTTTTTCTGTTGTTGTTGTTTTTTTTACATCCACATCACAAGGCACAGCCTCCAAATCTCAATATCAGTCTTTATGCACCTGGCGTATGTTGTTTGAATACACAATCAACTTTCCAAGAAAGTCTACTGGCCCAGATATTCTGTCATAATTGGACAGGATGTACAGTACTACATAATATCATTAGAGTGAGGTGCTGCACGCCGGGATAGAGAGCCTCAGTGAACTCTCCATTCCTCGTCCGTGACCAATATTCTCTAATGGAAAAGATGCAGAATCGTCAAAATCAAACAAGATCCAAAGTAAGAACAGTAACATAACAACACAGATCTAAATCAACAAAATATAACCTGAAACAAATGACGGCTGGTGCCTAGTGACCACTGCTGGCTTTGCTGGTGCCTGATGTCCAATCAATGATGATAAAGCTGAGACTCATTATCATAAACAGGAAGCCAAGCCCGGCGAAACAGGCAGCCTGAGAAGAGTGAGAGAGATGAGGGGAGAGGAGGGTCACGCTCTGATCATCGCACGTAAATACAAACATGTACAAAACCTGTCAACTCAAAATATCTGTTGTTGAAAAAAAAACACTGAAGCTCTTCATTTATTTAAAAAAAATCAAGCAAATCAAATAATCTTTTCATTTCCAGCAGACTCGACAGACAAGGCTCATTGCTGCCCTCTACTGGTGCAATTGCAGTTTTTATTTTCAATCTGCATAGCTGCAATTAATTGCATACATTCTTTTAACAATCAATCAAAATTAAGGGGTTCTTTTGCAAACTCTACAAAAAAAATTTAAAAGTACAAACATTTTATTATATTCTAACATTTAAGTTAGTGCCTCCCTGCTTATTATCTTTGTGTTTGTCTTAGTTTTTCAAGCCACAGAGCATCTATTTAGTGCTACATTTTTAGATTCGACCGCACAAGAAAAGTCTCAAATAAGACAGATGAGGCAAACTATTTATCATTTGCGTCACTTTTGTACAGGGCTCACCAGGATTTTGGGGGCAGAGCGCAGCGGCTCCTCTTCTTTGGGTACAATGCGGATGTAGAAGACAGCGGGGAAGATGAAGATGAGACAAGGAGCAGATGTAGCACCTGGAAAACACAGAATAAAATACCTGATTATGTAGGTGCACTTTCAGGAACCATTTGGTCACTGTGACATCTTTTACAGGCCGGCAGGGCAGCATGTGACCACATTCTTTTGGCAGCACAAATACAAATGTGACCTGGGTCGCACTGAAGGACGCTTGATCACCTGATGCCCACAGTGGACCCAGAAGTACAAATCCCAATGGCATCACTGTCATTTCAAAATACCTCCATTTTTTTTGAGACGCTCACAGCTCCTGTCTGGACCTTTAACACTGGACTCTTGTCACTTCCTGTTCTGCCCCCGTGTGAGTTGCACTGACTTCCCGTCTTTGATCGGTTTTCACACTCTTTCGATGAGCTGCCCCACACTAATGCAGTTCACCTGTGTCTTCTTACTCTCACCTGGATTTAGTTTGCCATCAGTTCAGTTTGCATTTGAGTACTCTCATTTCTGCCAGTCTCTGTTCAGTCTCTGTTCACTGATGTATGTTGGAGCCATTTTCCCAGTGAGACGTTTGTATTTGAACTCTGCACTGAACCTCTGTTTCCTGTTCTGACTCACAGATGTAGAGATACTATGGTGATGTCATTGTTTCACAATGCCTTAAAATGTTGAGAAGCCCATTGAGGTGTACTATGAGTGTATAGAATATGTACTGGTCTGGGTCTTTGTACACCAAGGAATAGACCAAGACACATCTGAAAAACAAGGCACTGGAAAAGCACCAGCAGTTAAGAACGTATTTTTTTCTCTGCAGATGGAAATAATGTAGGTGTTTATTTGTGTCTAGCGTAAGGAAAACAGATCTGGTCACATCTGGTTATTGGAATGTATGTGGAGACAGATTTGACTTGTTTTGAATTCATGACTGAAAGTGAAATTTACTGAGTTTGCTGCTTGCTTATTGTGTTACAATAAGCATCAAAAAACTGCAGTCAGCTCTCTGTTGGTGGGCTTGCTTGAATCATTCATCTCTGTAAAGGTCAGTGATGCAGCCAAGAATTTATTTTCATCTTTGTCACGTCATTGCTCCACAGGGTCACAGCACTATTACACAGGAGTTATTCTTCCTCTTTTGCCTTCTAACAAGCTCATTTTCACAACTTAGAGAATATTTTTCTCTTCTCCATTCCTATATTGCTCATCAGTACCATGATTATGTAACAATCAGAGCTTGTTCATATGTGATTCCTCATAATACCATAACAGACTGATATCCAGGGAGCCTTTTTCCCAGGTATATTCTACATACCTATGATACCAAAGATGCCAAGGATGTTGGGGGCAAAGATGACCAGCAGGTTGATGAAGGTGAGCAGGGTCACCGCAATGGCGATGTGACGCGGCCAGTAAAAGGTCTTGTTTGGGAACATCATCTGCTGGATCGCTCTGCGTACCTGATCGTAACAAACAAGTTTCACTATTTGTATCGACGGAGAGTCACTGCGCATGGGAGGCGGCAAGTTAACAGTCATACTTACAGGAAAGAGCACAATGGGTACAGTAAGTGTGACAGCGGTGAGCACGGCCACACGCACGCACAAAATCAACGTGTCGTATGGATCAATGCGACTGTAGGTGTGAAGCAGCTCTGCCTCCACTTCACCTGGAAGAGACAAACAAAGAAAAAATAGAGCAGGTCCGAAGATGACAACACCCTCCAAACTCACACTTCCATGTGAAATAACATAAATACAGTATGACATCAGCAACAACTAGAGGTTTTATAAGCTTACTAAAATATGAACATCACTGAAGTGGGTCAAAAATATATATCGAATACATATCTAGTAATGTAGATTATTAGCAGGGCCCATAGTGAGATTTACAGTTTGACCACTAGAGGGGGAAAATGCATCGTGATATCTCACAGCCTTATGAATTATCGTTCTCCTGCTGTGATATACTGACTGAAAAAATAAATAAATAATATGTGGATATTAAAACAACTATATGAAAGAATTAACTTAGTGGAGGCATAAATAAAGACACTGAGAAGCAAAATGAGGCCCAGGCCTCACCATAGAAAGTGAGGTATCCAAACAGAGCAGCCAAGAAGTACATGCCGTACATGACTGCAATGGAGATGTTGGCCACATGCTGCATCTTTTTCTTGGTGGCGCTGAAATAAGAAGATATTGCCATGTGATGTCACAAATACGCACGCACGCACACACACACACACACACACACACACACACACACACACACACACACACATACAATCATCTACACTCATCAGAGCATCTGCTTTCATATTATTCTCTCATACAAAAAAACTCACACAAACACAAACACACACATTGTAGCCTCGTTACTATAAAATACCATCTTCAGCAGCAGGGATAATCACACTTAACATTAGTTTTAGGACAACAAGCAGGAGTGCTTCAAAGCAGGATGGAACATTTAGCATTTAACAGCATGCTATATCATTCAAGCAGTGAATTTCAAAATAAAGTGAAAGCGGTGCATGGGACTCAGCCAAACGCAAAGCAGTCATAGTAGCTCCCCTCTTTGTTATGCAGCTGATTTCTTGTCCAAAAGGAAGTTTTCCATTATGAGAACATACTTGCGCAGCTCTGTGTAGATGGGCAGGACCTCAGGGTGGCACACAAAGGCAAACGCCAGGATGGGAATGGTGTAGGCCGTCTGAAAATGAACCCCAACAAGTCACCATAGATACAGCAGTGCCATCCCAGACGTCTTACCACCAACCTCGCGCCTTACTGCCCAGTACTCCCCCCAGACACATGACAGAGAGCTAATTTTTTCCCTGTGATTAACTTTGCCCTGGCTACACACCAGCTTTGGCCTGTTTAAGAATGCCATGCTTGTAAACTGCTCTTACTCGCCTGGGTTAGGAGAGAGATCCCCTGGGTTGCTATTTAAGACTTGAAAGGATTTCATAATAACAAGAAGTACAAGTCAATACTTACTACTGCACTACATAGTAAAATAGTTGATCTAAATTATGTCTTTCAGGCGTCCTCTCTTGTTCTGAAGGTATGTGCAGCAAGTAAAATGAGGCTACTTAGAGAAATGCCATGTCTTTCCCATTTCAGTCATCACTTTGTTCCAAAAAGGTCAAACCTGTTCTCAGTGTGCATGAGAGAATGCCAATGCAATTGTTCTTCCTCAGCTGAGAGGATGAGACAGCTCAGGGGTCACCATATTTGAGCCTGGCATGAACTCTACCTTCCTGTCTATCATTAAAAGCTGGATTAAAAAAAAGAAGCCCCGGTCACTTCTTGAGTGCAACTGAGTGCTTCAAACCGAGT